>NC_058084.1:198212341-198530466 GCF_014858855.1 Bufo gargarizans | reverse complement strand
TCAACATATTACCTGCCTGACGCTATTACCCTATGGTGCGCCTGTTTCGTTTTTCTTAGAAAAACACTGCCTGTTACACTGATTTGCTGAAGGGAGACAACCCCTTTAAGTGAAATTCTATTTTTGGAACCTCTTCCTAGAGAGAGGAGATAACAGAGATGAAAATGTTGAAGACTGGAGCAGTTGCCCATAGCAACCAATCAGAGTGCTGCTTTTATTTCCAATATGCTTTAGAAATATGCAAGCTGACTTCTGATTGGTTACTATTCACCATACACCATTCACTATTGCTCCAGTCTTTTGTCTGTACTTAGGGGGAAATTTTCACGCCCTGAATTTCAAAAAGTCGCAAAACAGTGCTTTTATGACTTTTTGGGGTGACTTGACCAAAGAAAAAAAAGAAAAGTTTTTTTATTCTATTTATTTTTTGCATTTTTACAACTCACTTTCTACAAATGTCGCAAAAAAAAAAAAAACTCGCAAACTCGCTTCTCTGGGGTATAGCATTTGGTAGGCGTTTGGTTTAAAGATGAGCCTAATTTCGCAAACTGTGTCTTTTGATAAATTTGTTGCAAAGTACACAATGCAGACATAATACTGACAAATATATTACCTTCATGATAAAATATACCCCGTGTCTGCATACACCTTTCTCACGGTTTACAGCAGCCTGTAGTCTGTAAATAGGCATTTCATGGGGTTTGTGGCGATGCCAACTGGCACAGTGACAGATTCCATTCACTTATAATAATCTACAGCCTGATATATAGACTACAACTCCCAGCAGGCAGGTGTAAACAATGTAGAGGCTGTCCCCAAGATTCAGGTGGCCTTTTTTGTATGAATAAGTTGGCGGTCAGTGAAAGTCCTGAGAGGAGATTAAAGCCTCTTTCACTCGATCCTATGGCTTTTTCAGTATTTTGCGGTCCGCTAAAAACGGATCCGCAAAAAATAAGGATGACGTCCGTGTGCATTCTGTTTTTTGCAGAACGGAACAGCTGGCCCCTGATAGAACAGTACTATCCTTATTCATTATGAGGACAATAATAGGACATATTCTATCTTTGAACGGAACGGAAAAACGGAAATACGGAAACGGAAGGCATACGGAGTACCTTCCATTTTTTTTGCGGATCCATTAAAATGAGTGGTTCTGTATACGGACCATATACGGAACGCAAAAAACTGAACGTAAACGGAACGCGTGCATGAGGCCTAAAGCTTAGGACGCATTCAGATTCTGTTAAAAAGACCGGACCAATCTGACCCAATTTATGTACCAACTGATATCTTATTTCCGTTGTATAAAATTAATAAAAACATATTGAAAAAATAAAAACGAACCAAAAAGTGCTGCATTTGGGACTTTTCATCTGGTCAAAAACAGGATTCTGATTGTAGTCAATGGAGTTGTTCAGCTCCTCTAACGTAGTAGAATAACAGAAAGAACAGCAGTGATGTGAACACGGCTCTAGTTCTGATTTTCACGCTAGAATTACCCACGGGTGTGCGATGAAAATGGACAGCACGCCAGCGCCATCCATGTGCAGTCCATTTACAACTCATCCATGTTTTCCATCTACAGTCCTTCAAAACTGCCTATAATACAGAAACCTATTGCGATCATTTTCAAAGTAGAAGCCGTTTGTGAACACGTGTTAGAAAATAATGTGTTTTAAATAAGTGTTTTACACACATTTCTATTTTGCCCACTCAAACGTTAATGCGTGACATGTAAAAAACTGTACATGGTACATTGCCCACCAAATGCACTCATTCAGATGACCGTATATCAGTGTCCGCATCCGTTCCGCAATTCTGCAGAACTGATGCAGACCTATTCATTTCAATGGGGACGCAAAAGATGCAGACAGCACACGTAAGTACGTTCTGCAGCCACACAAAAACGATAGAAAATGTCCTATTCTTGTCCGTTTTTGCGGATAAGAATAAGCATTTATATCATTGGGCTGGCCGTTCCACAGCCAGCATCCGAATGAGCCCTTACTTTGGTGGATTTTTTTTGGAATATGAAGAACACATGCAAAATACTTGAAAATTTTAAATGTACCCACAAAAAATGCCATGTAACCGGTAACCAGAGCCAATGTATAGCTTCAATGGAAAACTATCATAAATCAGTCACACTTGGCTTTACGGTATCACTCAATAGAATTGAAATTAGTCAGTATCTGACTATCCCCCCCGGTTACTGTATATAGGGTGCCCTAAATCACCCAGAAACATATGAAGTACCTGCCCCCAGCAACCCTGCCAGAGACAACACAAGCACATGGTAACAGGACACCCAGCACAAACACACACGGCCGGGGGCACTGCCAGCAACAGGTGGCTGCGCCCTATACAGGGTGCCGTGTGAGGAACCTACCTGCCAGCAGCACAAAGGGTTACGCGCTGCTTCCCGGTAACTCGAGTTCCCCTCAGCTGTCAGTCGGCCGGTGACTGCTCGGGTGTTGTTATCTACCGGGCTCGCACTGTTGTGTCCCTGTAATCTCCAGAGACTGCGTCCCTTCCCCGCCCCCTGGCAGCAGCTGCCAGCCCTGTGTGAGAGCTGCTTACTCTCCCAAGCCCTCCCCTCCGTGTTGCCCTCCAGCAGGGTGTCAGCCAGGGGAGGGCTCAGGCGGCCAGTGCTGGCTCTCTACTGAGGTCCTCTATTCCCCTGGCATCACTGGAGCTGGCAGTTTTCCATAGTTGCCAACTTTTTAGAAGGCACATTAGGGAGATATCTGAAGAGGGTGGCGACTATATAGGACAAGCCAGCAACCTATCCTCCTAAATACCTATAGACTCCAGCCACACTATATACAGACCCCCTAAACTAAGGCAAAGGTCTTCAGACCCCATAAATACACCCAGGTTTGCAAATAAATACAGATTTTCCCACAGCCTCTAAATAGATACATATTACCCATTAACCCTAAACTAATAAAGACCCTCAGACCACAATACAGACCTCAACCCCCTTTAAGAAAGACCCCAGACCAGACTCCACCATATCCTCCCAAGGATCAGGCCAATTGTTTTTGAGCTTTCTTTTATTTCCAACCCGCCTTCCAACACCCATCCCTTTTTACATTTTCTGTTCACATAACCATATGAGCACCCATTTTTTGCAGGACCATTTAATTTACCATATTCTATTGTGTGATAAAATTGAAAAAAAATATATGCAATTCCATCATGGTTTCCCCAGGAACACTGCTAGGCGGAAGCCTCCTCCTAGCAGAGACCTGGTATGTCACCAGGGGCCTACATAGTGATCTCCACAGCCCCCCACCCCTTAACACTGCCCCCCACAGTGCCCCATCCCTTAAAATTGGACCTACTGAGGTCCTCTATTCCCCTGGCATCACTCCCTTAACTTTGACCTTTACAGCGGCCTACCCCTTTAACAGTGAGCTTCCCAGCACACCAACCCCTTGACAGTGACCTCCACAGGAGCTCGCCCCCTTAACAGTGGCCTTTACAGCAATCTGCCTCTTAATACTGACCTCCCTTGCAGACCATCCCCTTAACTTTGACCTCCACAGCAGCCTGCCCCTAGGGTGGCCATAGGTCCAGTTTTAGACCAGACAGTCCGGCTTCCAGACTCCCTGTCCTCCATCTGGCACAGAGCCTGGACGGACACAAGGATATCCTTTGGAACAGCTCACTCTCAGACAGTAGCACCTGTCTGAGTGTGAGCTGCAGGGAGAAAGACACCCTCCTTCCCACCCCTGCAGTTGACAGAAGTAGATTTTTAACTTCATTTTTTCAATCCCTGTTGACTGAGGAATGGTAGGGGGCATGGCCTAATCGAATTGGAGGCGTGTCCTTTTAAACAGCTCACTCTAAGGTCTTTTTCACACGAACGTCGCGTGTGAGGACGGGACAAGATGCGGGTGCTTTGTGGGAAAATGCGTGATTTTTGAGAAAAATCAGCATGTTTGGTACCCAGACCCGAACCCGGACTTCTTCACAGAAGTTCGGGTTTGGTTTAGGTGTTCTGTAGATTTTGTTTTATTGGTTATTAGGGAAAATATTAGCATTCTTAATACAGAATGCTTAGTAAAATGTCCATTGATGGGTTAAAAATAATAAACTAATTTAACTCACCCCTTCCACTTGATCGCGTAGCGGATCTCCTCTTCTTTCTACTTTCTTCAGGACCTGGCTAAAGGACCTTTGATGACATCACTGCGCTCATCACATGCTCCATCCCCATGGTGATAGACCATGTGATGGACCATGCAGTGAGCACTTTGACATCACCACAGGTCCTTTTCATCAAAAAAGAGACATGCCAGGCTGAGCGTTCAAGTGTATTAAGGTGAGTTTATTAATAGTTTTTTTTTTTTAACCCCTCCATCACTATTTTACTAACCATTCTGTATTAAGAATGATATTATTTTCCCTTATAACCATGTTATAAGGGAAAATAATAATGATCGGGTCCCCATCCCGATCATCTCCTAGCAACTGTGCGTGAAAATCGCATCGCATCCGCACTTGCTTGCGGATGCTTGCGATTTTCACGCAGCCCAATTCACTGCTATGGGGCCTGCATGAAAAACGCACAATATAGAGCTTGCTGCGATTTTCACGCAACGCACCAGTGATGCGTGAAAATCACCGCTCATATACACAGCCCCATTGAAGTGAATGGGTCTGGATTCAGTGTGGGTGCAATGCTTTCACCTGAGGACCTGGGGGCAGGGTTTTAAGTTTGTCTTTTGATGGTGGACACATTGTGGCAGGGGGCATGTCTGGGCTCCTTCCTGTAAGAGTGACGCCCCTCTGGGGACCTTACTGTCTCATTTGCATTTCAATTAACCCCTTAAGGACTCAGCCCTATTTCACCTTAAGGACTTGGCCATTTTTTGCAAATCTGACCAGTGTCACTTTAAGTGCTCATAACTTTGAAATGCTTTGACTTACCCAGGCCGTTCTGAGATTGTTTTTTCGTCACATATTGTACTTCATGACACTGCTTAAATTGGGTCAAAAAAGTTAAGTTTTTTGCATAAAAAAAATAAAATTTTTACCAAAAATTTAGAAAAATTTGCAAATCTCAAAGTTTCAGTTTCTCTACTTCTGTAATACATAGTAATACCCCCAAAAATTGTGATGACTTTACATTCCCCATATGTCTACTTCATGTTTGTAGCATTTTGGGAATGATATTTTATTTTTTGGGGATGTTACAAGGCTTAGAAGTTTAGAAGCAGGGGGCGGAGCCTGGACTGAGAGCATGGTGGACGTGTGTTAGCTCGCTCCACCACACTAGGCCCGTGCACAGCTTATACCTTCGCTGTACTAGCTACAAGAATGGTCAAAACTGGCAAAGACAAAGCTAGAAACTCGAGAGACCTCACGAAGCCTGATTTGAAGAGTGCCGATATGGAGAAATATCTTAGTAAAGCAGCCGCCACGGCGGGGGACCGCACGTGCAAGATGGCGCCTGAACGACAGAGAGACCAGTCAATTGAATCTGATGCAGGCAGCTTCTCTGACTCTACTGTGGCCAGCGGTAATGGGACACAGGACCGAATCACTAAGCGGTTCCTCAAGCAAGCGCTATCCCACGCTATAACCCCGGTGATGAAAGAGCTGGCTGATATTAAAGGTGACCTGAAACAAATAGGGCACAGGGTCGAGACCTTGGAACACAATCAAGCAGAAATGGTTGCTTTCAGCTCCCACCAGGAGAAGCGATCTGCCCTGCAAAGTGGAATCCATTAATACCGCATTTACCCTCTTGGAAGACCAGGAGAATCGCAGTCGGAGGAGGAATGTCTGGATCCGAGGAGTTTCTGAAGCTGTCCTCCCTGACCAGATCCTGGAAGTGGTCTCATCTATCTTCTCTGATCTCCTGGGGGAAGACAGAGCGGCTACGATAGTAGTTGAAAGAGCCCACAGGGCGCTGAGACCTGTGCCTAAACAGAACGAACCCCCCCAGGGACATTGTATGTGGCCTACTGAATTACCTGGACACTGCGGCCCTGCTTAAAGGGTTTCTACCACTTGAATATCACATATTTGGTGTTCAGACACTAGCGATCCGCTAGTGTCTTTTCTTGCCTACAAGCTAATTATCACATTAATCCGGCCTGCCGATACCTCAAAAAAAGCACTTTTATCTTTATGCAAATGAGCCTCTAGGTGCTATGCAGGCGTTTTTCATAGCACCTAGAGGCTCCGTCTACCTTGCAGTTTGCCGCCCTGCGCCTCGCTCCAGCACGCCCATCTCTGCCTGTAATCGATCCTCCCCCTGCTTCAGCCTTCCGAAATCTCGCGCCTGCGCCGTCCGTCGCGGCATTCGGAGGCATTCGGCGCAGGCGCAGTCCATGTCTGACCGCTCCGTGCTCAGACATTTCCACTGCGCCTGCGCCGATGACATCGGCGCAGGCGCAGTGGAAATGTCTGAGCACGGAGCGATCAGACATGGACTGCGCCTGCGCCGAATGCCTCCGAATGCCGCGACGGACGGCGCAGGCGCGAGATTTCGGAAGGCTGAAGCAGGGGGAGGATCGATTACAGGCAGAGATGGGCGTGCTGGAGCGAGGCGCAGGGCGGCAAACTGCAAGGTAGACGGAGCCTCTAGGTGCTATGAAAAACGCCTGCATAGCACCTAGAGGCTCATTTGCATAAAGATAAAAGTGCTTTTTTTGAGATATCGGCAGGCCGGATTAATGTGATAATTAGCTTGTAGGCAAGAACAGACACTAGCGGATCGCTAGTGTCTGAACACCAAATATGTGATATTCAAGTGGTAGAAACCCTTTAAGGAGGCCAGGAGCCGCACTGACCTGCAACATGGTGGAGAACGGATCCAACTGTTCCAGGACATTACTCCAGCTACCCTCAACAAGAGGAGATTGCTACGACCTCTGACAGATCATTTGAAAGCCAACAACATCATGTACCGGTGTCTTTTCCCGTTTGGTCTGGCGTTTTCCAGCAATGGCCAGAGGTGTATAGTTAGGAACCCGACTGACTTACCAGCTGCTTGGCTCATCCTCCAGATCGCGCCCATAGAGATACCATCTTGGCTCCAGATCGATACTTCGGAGGACTCGCTGCCGAACTTGCCGGAATTGGATCCTGGTCGCAGCCGAAGAAAAATAAATCCACCAGCCGGGACACTGCCAGCACGTGAGAGGTCTCAATCTATGGCAGCATTATGTGTGCTAGTTTGGCATGTTACATGACCTCAAGTTCGTAGTCGCATGTTTCTGCGATCCGATTTTTCTTTTGAGGCATGTCCTGCTTGTTCGAATGGTGGAGGCGAGGGAGCATGGTGGTTCCGCTTCATCACAAGAGTTGCCTTATCTGAGAGTGGAATCGCATGGCGGGTAGTAGTAGTGCGAGCAGGGGTTTCGCCACACCACCCTGCATTCCCATCTCTGGCGCAATGTGTTTTACACTGCTTATGCATGTTATTTGTCTGACTGCAGTTATGTTGTTTGATTTAAGGTTTTTTACTGTGCTTGAGAGGCACGGGCCTGATGGACCTCTTCCAGACCCATATGTTGTTCTCATATTTGCTTCGTCTGGTAACCCCCATCCCCCAGACAAGGCCATGGTGAAGGAGTGGATTTCAACTTCTGGGCTTACTTTTATTGCCTTTTGTCATTCTACTTTCACTCCATATTACCGTTTAGTTTAGGTAGTAGTTCACTAATGTGGATCTTATGTTTGTTTGTGACTCTGTCCTCTCCCCCCCCCCGTCTTCCCTGGCCTTTCCAACCCCCTCTCTCCTCCCCCCCCTTCCCTCTTCCATCTTCATTGCAGTATAAGGGTTGTGTGATGCCGTTTTCTGCTCTTCTGCTCTAGAAATTTAGCACTATGACTCAAGTAATCTGCACTACTTTTAATGTTAGAGGCATGAATACGCCGCAGAAACGCTCCCAAATTTGTAGGTTGCTACGTCAGTCCAAAACGGACATATGTTTTTTGCAGGAAACACATTTTAAAATGGGTCGCATTCCATGCATGACAAGACTTCATTTCAAAACGTGGTTCCACAGCACTTATGAGAAGTCGTCAAGGGGAGTGAGCATTGCTATTGCAAAAACTGTACCCTTTTCACATATTATGACGCAAGCTGACCCAGAGGGGCGGTTCTTGTTTGTTAAAGGAAAGCTAGGGTCAGATATAGTTACGCTTGTGAACTTATATGCTCCCAACAAAGGTCAAGGGCTCTGGCTCAAGAGGACACTATCCAAATTGGATAGCTTTGCTGAGGGTGTCAGAATTGTAGGAGGGGACGTCAATTTAGCCCTGTCGCCAGTTCTAGACACTTCATCTGGTTTGTCCAGCCATTCTCAACGCTCTCTGGGAGGTGTCTATGGTACGCTGAAGAGAATGGGTCTGGCTGATGTTTGGAGGCTATTACACCCCACGACTAAGGATTTTACGTTCTTCTCAGCTGTGCATGGCACCTTCCAGAGACTTGATTATATGTTTATTTCTGAGCAGCATCTAGAGCTAGTACGTTCTGCTACCATAGGCCCGGTGACTATTTCGGATCACACGCCAGTATCGGTCTCTATATGTTTTACTAATCTATCTGCAAGGGCGAAAACCTGGCGCTTAAACGAAACCCTCCTGGATAGGGAAGTAGATTGTAAGTCCTTACATCAAAAGCTCTCACAGTTTTTTCAGGAGAACCCCCCGGAGGACACCTCCATGATGACAGTCTGGGAGACACACAAAGCTGTAATTCGAGGTGAAGTCATTTCCCTAGGATGTAAGCTTAAACGAGATAGGCAAAAGCAATTGCAGTCCGTATTATCCCAGATCACTAGTTTAGAATCCCTCTGCAAACGGGCACAGGTTCTCCGGGTCCAGAAGGATATCACACTCTTGAGGGGTCAGTTAAAAGACCTACTTAATGTGCAGTCAGCAAAAGCTTACCAGTACGCTATGGTGAAAATGTATGCTCACGGTGACAGGGGCTCGAAATATATGGCCCGCCTTATTAAACAACGTAAGGACGCTATGTATATTCAAGGGATCTTGAACTTGGCTGGGGATAGGGTGACCAAAACAGCGGAGATAGCGGCGGCCTTTAAAGACTTCTATGCTCAGCTTTACAATCTGGGGGGCAGTGAGATGGTGAAGGGGGGTGAGAGGGTTAAAATGATGGACGAGTTTCTGGACTCACTACGTCTCCCATCTATTAAAGCCACTGATCGTGATTCGCTTCTTCAGCCCATCTCGGAGAAGGAACTCAGAGTAATCATAAATTCCATGCCATCAGGGAAAAGTCCGGGACCAGACGGATTTCCTATAGGCTACTATAAGAAGTTCCTCCCTGTGCTCCTTCCTCATATGACTAAATGGTGTGGCTCACTACTAGCAGGGGGCTCCCTACATGCCCAATCCCTTAAAGCTATTATAACCATATTGCCAAAAGAAGGTAAGGACTTGGAGCAATGTGGAAGCTATAGACCGATATCCTTGCTGAATGTCGATGTAAAGATTTGTGCAAAAGTTCTAGCTTCCAGATTGAGCCGACTCCTACCTGAATTAATACACCCTGAGCAGGCTGGCTTCGTTCCGGGGCGGGAAGGCAATCACAACTCGTGTAGAATCTTGTCAGCCATGGCATATGCCAAAAAATGTTCTCAGCCCCTAGTATTTCTCAGTGTCGATGCTGAAAAAGCATTTGACCAGGTTGACTGGGTATTTATGCAGAAGGCACTTGGTCGTTTTGGCATACCCGCAACATTTATTAAGGCGATCATGTCATTATATTCCTCGCCCGGTGCTAGAGTGAGGGTGAACGGCTGTCAGGACTCAAACCCGTGGCCAGTCATGTCCCAGGCAGTAGCTCTACCCACTAGGCTACCATCTCTCCTTGGACTATTCTCTAGCTAACTTCTAACTACCTCTCTTATCCTTGCCTTGACCTGATGATTATTCCAGTCTCTTGCACCTGCTACTTCGCTATAAAACCCAGCCCTTGAACCCAGCCATTTGCTGGTTATTGTGCCTCCAAGCCTGTAGCAAGCTTCCTCTCTGCTCCTCCACCACTATTGCTGATTTACCATTGTTGCCAACCCGGACCGTTTGACCTTGCTGATTTGCCGCCTGCATTGACTCACTGCTTACCACCGACCACACCTCCATCTGCTCCTGCTGTTACCTCGCTGCCATCTCTGCTGCCGATCCGGACTGATCGACCACGCTACCTGCCTCCTGCCTCTGTGGGCCTCTGCCACTGGACTTCATACTTCCAGCTCGGGTGTCCTCTGACTCAGGTGAGCCTCGATTGACACTACCACCCGTAACAGAATAACCAGCCCAAAAAAAAATGGAGTCCGCAGTGGCCACCCTGCGCAAGCAGGTGTCTGAGCTGCAAAATCTCGGCACCACCTACCAGGAGAAGTTTTCGCAACTCCAAGGCCTGGTACAGAGTCAACAGGGGGAGATCATTGAGCTCCAACGGCAACTCCTGGACGTACGCGGCGCGGCTGCAGACACCCCCATGCCACTACCCTCGAAATTCTATTCAGATCGTCGCCAGTACCGGGGCTTTCTCAATCAGTGCCGTATCTACTTCCGGATGCATCCGGCCCCCTTTTCCACTGCCGAGAAGAAAGTATTGTTCATTGTTAACCTCCTGACGGACGAGGCCCTGGCATGGGCGTCTCCATACGTGGAAATCAATAGCCATCTGCTGCACGATCTGGATGATTTCATCATAGCTATGAGCCAGGTCTTTGATGACCCCAATCGCTGTGCGACAGCTGAGGCAAGACTACACAGTCTTCGACAAGGAAGACGCTCTGTCGCCGAGTACGCCGCCGAGTTCCGCCGCTGGGTCTCAGACACCAACTGGAACCCAGCTGCTCAAAGGAGCCAATTTCGGCGAGGTCTGTCTGAGGCGATCAAAGATGAACTTGCCAGACTTGAAGCCCTGGATGATTTAGACGACTTCATTCAGGTGTGTGTCCGTATTGATCAGAGGCTCACCGAGAGAAGGAAAGAAAGGCTCTGGTTCCAAGGCGACAGACCCACTTTCTCTACTACCCAGTAGGTCGCCCAACCTCCCATCGAGCCGATGCTGGTTGACGCAGTGCGCAAGACTCTGTCCGCAGCAGAAAAAGAACGAACGACTGGCCTCTGCCTCTGCCTCTACTGTGGGGAGCCAGGGCACATTGCCATCAAATGCCCCAACAAATCCAGCAGAACCATTGCTGTCACTAAACTGCGAGAGCAGCGGCAGGCAGCAACCCCACCGGTGACGGCAGAGAAAACTGAGTTAGCAGCCACCGGGTCCCACTTCACCGTTCCAATTGTCATTACCATCGGGGATCGACAACTTCTCTGTTCTGCAATGCTCGACTCCGGGGCTGGCGACAATTTTATGGATCTAACTTTTGCTCACAAGAACAACATTCCGCTTGTACCAAGACAGCCCCCATCGATCTGGAAACGGTGGATGGGTCTCCACTCTCCTCGGGACCAGTTACACATCAGACTGCAGATTTACAGCTCCACATTAAAACCGACCACCACGAGAAGATTCACTTCTCTTTGATTGCCTCCCCCAAGTTTCCAGTAATCTTGGGCATCCCGTGGTTAGCCACTCACAACCCTTCGGTGGACTGGGAAACCCGCTGTCTACAGTTCACATCCGAGTTCTGCTCTTCGAACTGTCTGCATGAACCTGCTTCCCCAACGCCCAAAGAATCTATCATCTCGGAACCAACTGTCAAGGACCTGTTGCCTCCACAATATAGCGAGTTTCAGGATGTCTGCGACAAAAAAAACGCAGACAAGCTGCCCCTGCATCGACCATACGACTGCCCAATTGAATTATTACCTGGGGCTGAAATACCCTTCGGCAGCATCTACTCCCTCTCGGAGCCTGAACTCAAGGCCCTGAAGGACTACTTGGACGAGGACCTAAAGAAGGGCTTCATTTGACCCTCCACCTCCCCTGCGGGAGCACCCTTCTTCTTCGTGGAGAAAAAAGACTCCTCTCTACGCCCTTGCATTGACTACCGCAAGCTGAATGATGTTACGGTAAAAAACCATTACCCTCTCCCCCTGATTTCGGAACTTCTCGAAAGACTCCGGGCAGCAAAGGTCTTTACGAAGCTCGATCTTCGAGGGGCCTATAATCTGGTTCGCATTCGCCCCGGGGATGAATGGAAGACCGCCTTTCGCACACGATACGGACATTTTGAATACTTAGTTATGCCCTTCGGACTTTGCAATGCCCCAGCCACTTTCCAACATTTCATTAATGACGTCCTTAGGGACATGCTGGATCTGTTCATAGTGGTATACCTGGACGATATTTTAATTTTCTTGGAAAATCTCGAATAACATTGCAAACATGTCTGCAGGGTGTTACAAAGACTCCGCAAGCAGTCTCTTTACATCAAGCTCGAGAAATGCGAGTTCGAACAGACCACCACCCAGTTTCTCGGTTAAATCATCTCCCCGGAAGGGCTGAGTATGGATCCTCGGAAAATTCAGGCTGTAATAGATTGGCCTCCCCCTAAGAATGAAAAGGAAATACAGAGGTTTGTCGGCTTCACCAACTTTTACCGAAAATTCATTCGGAACTTCTCAAAAATCATTACTCCAATTACCCAGTTAACCAAAAAGACTGTGCCCTTTTCCTGGACACCCGAAGCACAGGAAGCCTTCACCAAGCTTAAATCCCTCTTCACGTCTGCTCCAATTCTGATCCATCCTAATCCCGAACTGCCATTCACAGTCGAAGTGGACGCTTCCGACACCGCAGTAGGCGCTGTCCTATCACAACGTATGGGAGAAAAGATGCTTTTACACCCTTGCGCCTTCTTCTCTCGCCAAATGTCCCCCGCAGAGAGGAACTATGACATCGGGAATAAGGAATTGCTGGCAATCAAAGATGCCTTCTCGGAGTGGAGACATCTATTGGAGGGGGCCATCAATCCCATAATTGTGTTTACTGACCACCGAAACCTCGAATTCATCCGTTCTGCCAAGAGGCTTTCCGCCAGACAATCAGTCTAATGGGCAGACAGAGAGAACGAACCAGACCCTCGAGCAGTACCTACGTTGTTTCATCACTCATTTGCAGGATGACTGGTTGGACCACCTTCCTACGGCCGAGTTTTCCTACAATAATGCGGAACACAGTTCCACCCATTACAGTCCTTTCTACGCCAACACTGGCCTGCATCCAGCTTTCATCCCACGCCTGCCCATCACCTCCACGCTTCCAACTGTGGCCGAACGCCTGGCAAATTTACAAGAGGCAAAAGAGAACATTTCCAATAATCTCCTTGAGGCTCAGAGACGCTTTAAGCGGGCGACAGACAAACGTCGTAGACCCGCTCCGGACTTTCAGATAGGAGATCAAGTGTGGCTCTCCACAAGAAACCTAAGACTGAAGGTACCTGCTCAGAAATTGGGCCAAAAATACTTGGGGCCTTTTCTGATCTCTGGCAGGATTAATGAAGTCACCTACCGGCTGGACCTCCCACATTCCATCAGGGTGCACCCAGTCTTCCATTGCTCCCTTCTCAAACCGTTTGTAGAGAACACCTTCCCTGGCCACCATCCCCCCCCACCAGTAAGGGTTCAAGGCGAAGAGGAGTACATTGTCTCAAAGATCCTTGACTCCAGACTCCACCGAGGAAAAATCCAATACTTGATTTCCTGGAAAGGCTATCCTCCAGAAGACAACTCCTGGGAACCAGAGGAGAACATTCATGCTCCCAGACTTGTCAGGGAGTTCCATCTGAGTCACCCAGATAAGCCTTCCCCTGCGGTGCCCAGAGGTCACCTTGGAAGGGGGGGGGAGTACTGTCAGGACTCGAACCCGTGGCCAGTCATGTCCCAGGCTCTACCCACTAGGCTACCATCTCTCCTTGGACTATTCTCTAGCTAACTTCTAACTACCTCTCTTGTCCTTGCCTTGACCTGCTGATTATTCCAATCTCTTGCACCTGCTACTTCCCTATAAAACCCAGCCCTTGAACCCAGCCCTTTGCTGGTTATTGTGCCTCCAAGCCTGTAGCAAGCTTCCTCTCTGCTCCTCCACCACTATTGCTGATTTACCATTGTTGCCAACCCGGACTGTTTGACCTTGCTGATTTGCTGCCTGCATTGACTCACTGCTTACCACCGACCACACCTCCGTCTACTCCTTCTGTTACATTGCTGCCATCTCTGCTGCCGACCCGGACTGATCAACCATGCTACCTGCCTCCTGCCTCTGTGGGCCTCTGCCACTGGACTCCATACTTCCAGCTCGGGTGTCCTCTGACTCAGGTGAGCCTCGATTGACACTACCATCTGTAACAACGGCACTCTTTCAGCGGCAATCTCCATAACCAATGGAACCCTTCAGGGGTGTCCGCTGTTATGGAAACATTAATCCAAGCAATTCGGGAGCATCCTAGTATACATGGGTTGAAACTACCAGACCCATTGCCTCAACAACATGCGGCTGCCTTTGCGGACGATTTGTTGATCTTCATCACTAATCCCTTGGAAGCATTCCCACATTTGTTAGACGTAGTTGACAAGTTTGGTGTGCTTTCTAATTTTAAAGTAAATTGCACTAAATCTGAAGCTATGAATGTTTCGGCCCACCCCTCAGTGGTTACCTGTCACGGAAGGTGTACAGGAAACAAGACAAATGCAAAATGAATATATGACTCACTGGATCCAAAACTAAGGGACAAAAGGGAGACCCCTGCATAAGACCTGGCACTCTCTCTGACTGCTCAGCCTATGCGAACACCCCAATGGTGGATGATCGCATATCCTCTTACCTAGACTATATAACACCTGAACACCCTACAATAGTGAGGGGACACGACCACCGGCTCCCTACTCTAGACACGGAGGGAGTCAGGGTCACCTGGGATCCAGTAAACAGAAAAACAGAAAAAACAGAAAAATCACAAATGAATGTACAACACTTATCTTGTAGAAGACTGGGAAATAGGATCAGCATGCACACACACTCCAGGAAGTTGTATAAACCGCACACTAATGCATTATGGGGAGGAATTTAAAGGGATGCAATCAGTCCAACCACATGACAGCTGAGAGAGGCTAACGAGGTAAGGAACTGAAAACCCAAACAAAGAAAGCTCAAGGAGGAGGTTCTGAAAGGCATCTGTCAGAGCTTCTCAGATGTCTGGTTGTGACAGTACCCCTCCCTCTACGAGTGGACTCCGGACACTCAGAGCCCACCTTCTCAGGATGGGACCTATGGAAAGCCCTGATGAGACGAGTGGCCTTAATGTCCGTCACTGGGACCCACATCCTCTCCTCAGGACCTTAACCCTCCCAATGAACGAGGTACTGGAGAGAACCGTGGACAACACGAGAATCCACAATCCTAGAGACCTGAAATTCAAGATTCCCATCAACCATAATCGGAGGAGGAGGCAAAGGCGAGGGTACAATGGGTTGAACATAAGGTTTTAATAAGGACTTATGAAAAACATTATGGATCTTCCAAGTCTGAGGAAGATCAAGACGGTAGGCAATAGGATTGATGACAGACAGGATTTTGTAAGGCCCAATAAACTTAGGACCCAACTTCCAGGAGTGAACCCTTAATTTGATATTCTTGGTAGACAACCACACCAGATCACCAACATTCAGGTCCGGACCAGGCATACGTCTCTTATCTGCCACACGCTTATATCTCTCACTCATCTCTCACTTATGCTCTTTAGATTAACCTGAATCCTTTGCCAAATAGATGACAAAGACGAGGAGAATCTGTCCTCATCAGGTAAACCAGAAGACCCCTCTCCCGAGAAAGTCCCAAACTGCGGATGAAACCCATATGCACCAAAAAATGGTGACTTATCAGAGGACTCCTGACGACGGTTATTTAAAGCAAACTCAGCAAGGGACAAAAAAGAACACCAATCCTCCTGATTGTCCGCCACAAAACAGCGCAGATATGTCTCCAGATTCTGATTGACGCGTTCTGTCTGGCCATTCGACTGCGGGTGGAAAGCAGAAGAGAATAAAAACCGAACCCCCAAGCGAGAACAGAAAGCCTTCCAGAATCTGGAAACAAACTGCGTGCCCCTATCAGAGACTATGTCTGAAGGAATACCATGCAATTTGACAATGTGATCAATAAATGCCTGCGCCAGCGTCATAGCATTGGGCAAATCAGGAAAAGGGATGAAATGCACCATTTTGCTAAAACGGTCCACCACCACCAGAATCAGAGTCTTCTCCAAGCAACGAGGCAGGTCCGTAATGAAGTCCATGGACAGATGTATCCAAATACGGGAAGGAATGGGTAAGGGAAGGAGAGGACCTGATGACCGTGAATGAGGGACTTTGGCACGAGCGCAAGTCTCGCAGGCTGCCACAAAACCTTCAACCGACTTACGAAGCGCAGGCCACCAGAATCTCCGATCGATGAGATCCACTGTGGCTCTTGCCCCCGGGTGCCCAGCAAGGACCGTATCGTGGTGTTCCTTAAAAATCTTGTGTCTTAAAGTGAGAGGCACAAACAACCTCCCAGGAGGACAAAGATCAGGAGCCTCTGACTGGGCTGCCTGCACCTCTGCCTCCAATTCAGGAAAAAGAGCAGAGACCACCACACCTTCAGCCAAAATGGGACCCGGGTCTTCAAAATTCCCACCTCCAGGAAAACAACGTGACAGGGCATCTGCCTTCACGTTCTTAAACCCTGGGCGGAACGTGACAACAAAATTAAACCTTGAAAAGAACAAAGACCATCTGGCCTGTCTCGGGTTCAGACGCTTGGCTGACTCCAAGTAGGCCAGATTTTTATGGTCAGTAAACACGGTAATAGGGTGTCTGGCTCCCTCTAGCCAATGGCGCCATTCCTCAAAAGCCAACCTGATGGCCAACAATTCCCTATCTCCCACATCGTAATTTCTCTCTGCGGAGGAATGTTTTTTCGAGAAAAAGGCACACGGTCGCCATTTGGCAAGAGAGGAACCCTGAGACAAGACCGCACCCACACCCACCTCAGAAGCATCAACCTCAACTATGAAGGGTAGAGAAATATCAGGTTGTACCAAGATGGGAGCAGAAGCAAAACTCTCCTTGATATTAGAAAAGGCCTTACGCGCCTCTACCGACCAGGAAGAAAAATCTACCCCCTTTCTGGTCATATCAGTGAGTGGTTTAACAATAGAGGAATAATTCAAAATAAACTTCCTGTAATAATTGGCAAAGCCCAAAAAACGCATCAGCGCCTTCTGATTCTCAGGAAGCTCCCACTCAAGCACAGCGCGGACCTTCTCGGGGTCCATGCGAAAACCAGAAGCGGAGAGAAGAAACCCCAGAAATTGAATTTCTGGAACCGCAAACACACATTTTTCCAGTTTCGCGTATAATGTATTCTCCCGCAGGATGAGCAAGACCTGACGTAAGTGTTCCTTATGAGTTTTGAAATCAGGAGAAAAAATCAAAATGTCATCCAAATACACTAATACAAATTTTCCCATTAAATGATAAAAAATGCTGTTCACGAAATGCTGAAAAACGTCTGGGGCATTCATCAAACCAAAAGGCATAACCAAATTCTCAAAATGGCCCTCAGGGGTATTGAAGGCCGTCTTCCATTCATCTCCTTCTCTGACCCTGACCAGGTTGTATGCCCCTCTTAGATCTAATTTGGAAAAGACTTTAGCCCCAACAATCTGGTTAAACAGGTCCGGGATCAGAGGAAGTGGATAAGGGTCACGAATAGTGATACTGTTCAGCTCCCTGAAATCCAGACAAGGTCTTAAAGAACCATCTTTTTTCTTAACAAAGAAAAAACCAGCGGCAACAGGTGACTTTGAGGGTCTCAGAGATATAAGCACACATAGCGACCCTTTCAGGTTGGGAAAGATTGTATAAACGAGATTTAGGCAGCTTGGCGCATGGGATGAGATTAATAGGGCAATCGTACTCCCTGTGCGGGGGCAAATCCTGAACTCCACTCTCAGAGAAGACATCCGAAAATTCAGAGAGAAAAGGTGGTACAGTCTTAGTAGAAACTTCAGAAACAGATGTCGTGAGGCAATTCTCTCTGCAAAAGTCACTCCAACCATTTATTATGTTTAGTGAGCCAGGGTAGCCCCAACACAAGAGGAGTAGGTAATCCGCTAAGGACGAAACATGACACATCCTCAACATGAACATCACTCACAATTAAACGAATATTGCGAACTATGCCCTTTAATGATTTCTGAGAAAGTGGAGCGGAATCAATAGCAAAAACAGGAATATCCTTTCCCAAAGTGCATACCTGGAAACCATGAGTTATCGCAAAATGATTATCAATGAGATTGACAGCTGCTCCACTATCTACAAAAATCTCACAAAAAATGTTCTTGCTCTCTAGCGCCACCCTGGCAGGTAGGAAAAAACGGGAACTACAAGCAAACGGAAAACCTTCAATTTCTGCCTCAACCCTGCCAATAGTAACAGATGGAACATTTTTTTAAGATTTTTTCCTTTTTGTTTCTTTATTACTCCCAGAAAACTGCCTGAATCTCCTAGAGGGACAAACATTTGCCAAATGATTTATACCTCCACAACAAAAACAAACCTTCCCATGCGGGCTGAATCTTCTATTGTCAGAGGCAATCAACCCCAGCTGCATGGGCTCCTGCTCAGAAGGGGCTGACAGCGACTGAGACCCCTGCGCACAGAATGAGACCGCTGCACTGTCCTGGGACTTAGTATAACAGGAAGGAGAGATCTCTCCTCTCTCTCTAAGACGAATGTCAATACGAACGGCCTGAGACATAGCAGAGTCCAAGGAGATAGGCCTCTCATGAAATGGCAAATGCATCTTTCAATCCCTCTGAAAGACCATGGCAAAATTGACTTCGGAGTGCAGCATCATTCCAACCAGTATCAGCTGCCCATCTCCGAAATTCTGAGCAGTATATCTCTGCGGATTGTTTACCCTGGCATAACAGACGTAGTCTAGACTCAGCCAAAGCAACACGATCCGGATCATCATATATCTGACCCAGGGCTAAAAAGAATTCATCCACTGAACGGAGGGGCCATGCCCCCACTGGCAGTGAAAAGGCCCATGACTGAGCGTTACCCCTGAGCAGCGATATAATGATCCCCACCCTCCATTCCTCATCACCAGAGGAATGGGGAAGAAGGCGAAAATTGAGTTTGCAAGCCTCTCTGAAACGCACAAAATTCTCACTACTCCCGGAGAACGTATCCGGTAGCAAGATCTTAGGCTCAGAGCAAACTCCATGAACGTAAGCTGAACCGGTCACTAGAAACTGAGAAAGAGTCTTACGGAGATCAGCTACCTCCAATGAAAGACCCTGGAAGCGTTCAGTCAAAAGTGAAACCGGATCCATGCTTGAGACGGTTTTGGCGGTTTATAATGTCACGGAAGGTGTACAGGAAACAAGACAAATGCAAAATGAATATATGACTCACTGGATCCAAAACTAAGGAACAAAAGGGAGACCCCTGCATAAGACCTGGCACTCTCCCTTACTGCTCAGCCTATGCGAACACCCCAATGGTGGATGATCGCATATCCTCTTACCTCGACTATATAACACCTGAACACCCTACAATAGTGAGGGGACACGACCACCGGCTCCCTACTCTAGACACGGAGGGAGTCAGGGTCACCTGGGATCCAGTAAACAGAAAATCACAAATGAATGTACAACACTTATCTTCTAGAAGACTGGGAAATAGGATCAGCATGCACACACACTCCAGGAAGTTGTATAAACCGCACACTAATGCATTATGGGGAGGAATTTAAAGGGATGCAATCAATCCAACCACATGACAGCTGAGAGAGGCTAACGAGATGAGGAAGAGTTTCTTTCAGCAAATTAAATCCTCCTTTTCGAAGTTCCTATTGAATAAGAAAAGAGCAAGATTACCCTATGCTAGATTATCTATGAGGAAGGAGCACGGCGGGTTTGGGCTTCCAGACCCATATGTGTACTATAAGGCAATACTTATGAAAAGGTGGCTCCACCTCAACTCCAGAAAGTAGCAAATTTATGGAGTGGATATGGAACTCATCTCTGTTACTCCTCCTCAATTAGCGGGTCTATGGGGTTTGAAAAAGAATATCCCTCCCTTCACTAACACGATACTTCAGGGCATAGTAGTGATGCGCTCAGTAACAAATGATAGGGACATCCTGGGTTCGCCTTCGCCTTTAATGCCGGCTTCACTGATTCCTTTCTTGTTGAGGCGGCTATCCCTTAATGCGCCTCAGATTTGGAATAAGTTCAAGGATCAGACTTAGGCTAGCTTTAATGCTGGTATGGTTTGCAGGGACGGACTACCTCAACCACCAGACGTGGGCGCGATCTTGTCCAATTTTCTTGATAGGGCGGAGCTATTGTCAGCGTGTAAGATCCTGTATTCCAATAAACCGTGGATAGGTGAATTGACTTGGTTTGAAAAACTTTTGGCCAAGCCAGATCTACCCAAGAAACTAGTCTCAATCCTCTACAATTCCCTTTTAACTGGGCAAAGCAAAAGTACACCTGCATATATAGCCCACTGGTCAAAGGAGTTAGGTAGAACATTCACAGAAAGAGATATAGTAAGGATGCATTCATGTTCACATGGGTTCTCGCGATGCGTTAGAGTCCAGGAACATTCCTATAAGGTCCTAACACGCTGGTACAAAACCCTGCAGGATTTATTTACAATAGGTCTTGCTGAATCAGGGAACTGTTGGCGATGTGGGGAGGACTCAGGCACATTGAGTCATATTTTCTGGTTCTATCCTAGAATTATTGAGTTCTGGCGTAGAGTAGCTACGGAAATTGAGAGTATCATAGGCAAACGATTGCTGTTGACTCCTGAATCCATTTTGCTCTGGCTCCCCAATGAATCTTGGTGCCCGGGCAAGAAGGATCTCGCAACGCAGTTAATACAAGCGGCTAGATTACTTATTCCTCTTAAATGGATGGATACCAATCCCCCGATACTGGATATGTGGATTGATAAAGTAGACCAAATCTACAGATTAGAGGAACTTGTGAGTTGGGATCTGCGGAAACACCAGGGGTTTCTGAAGTTCTGGGCTCCTTGGAAAAAATATAAGACCCAAGCCCTTCCGGTTTGATTCTATGCTCTTTACTTTCTTTTGCCAATACTCTCAGTTTTTGGTTGCTGCAGCTTATTCAAGTAAATTGGAGTCAGTAGTTATATTGTGTGCTATTGATGAGCTCTAGTAGTGTAAACAGCCACAACCTTCACCCTTTTAGCACCAGCATTACCTTACCTTCCCCCCTTCCTTCCCTCCCCCTTTTTTCCTGTGTGTTCCCCTTCTCACCTACCTTCCCCTTATTTTTGACAGCACATGTCTCGGCATAGTTTTCACGCTAGGGATGATGTGCGTGCCCTTATTGATATGTACTGTACAGTTACTGTATGTTGTAATGTTTTGATGCACGTGTGAACCGATATGTATACCTCATTTATGTATACCGTCTGTGTCGGCGGTTATTCAGGGATGTTCATACAAATGGAACTTTCATTCCGATGCTGTATTATCTGTTTTCGCTTTCAATAAAAAGAAATTTGAAAGAAGTTTAGAAGCAAATTTTGAAATTTTTCAGAAATCTTCAAAATCCCACTTTTTATGGACCAGTTCAGGTTTGAAGTCATATTGTGAGGCTTAGATAATAGAAACCTCCCAAAAATGACCCCATTTTAGAAACTACACCCCTCAAGGTATTCAAAACATTTTTTTTCAAACTTTTTTAACCCTTTAGGTGCTCCACAAGAGTTAATGGCAGATGGAGAAACAATTTTGACATTTCTATTTTTGGGAAAATTTTCCAATATAATCAATTTTTCCAGGAGTAAAACAAGGGTTAACTGCCAAACAAAACTCAATATGGGTTGCCCTGATTCTGTAGTTTGCAAAAACACCCCATATGTGGTCGTAAACTACTATTTGGCTAAACGGCAGGACATAGAAGAAGGGGAACGTCATATGGTTTTTGGAAGGCAGATTTTCCTGGTCTGGTTTATTTACACCATGTACCCTTTCAAGCCCCCTGATGCACCCCTAGAGTAGAAACTCCATAAAAGTGACCCCATCTAGGAAACTACGGGATAAGGTGGTTGTTGTTTTGGGACTATTTTAAGGGTAAATATGATTTTTGGTTGCTCTATATTACTCTTTTTTGAGGCAATGTAACAAAAAAATTAAATTCTAAAATTGTTTCTACATTCGCTATTTAGTTTTGTGGAACACCTAAAGGGTTAACATAGTTTGTAAAGTAACTTTTGAATACCTTGAGGGGTGTAGTTTCTTAGATGGGGTCACTTTTTTGGAGTTTCTAGTCTAGGCTACATCAGGGACATGGTGTAAAAAAAAAACCTGTCCATTAAAATCTGCCTTCCAGAAACCATATGGAGTTCCCTTCGTTCTATGCCCTACCGTGTCGCTATATAGCCATTTACGACCACATATGGGGTGTTTCTACAAACTACAGAATCAGGGCCATAAATATTGAGTTTTGTTTGGCTGTTAACCCTTGCTTTATTACCGGCAAAAAGGATTCAAATGGAAATTTTGCCCACATATGGGTGTTTTGGCACCGTTTTTATTTTATATTTTTAACACCATTCATCCGAGGCGTTTGGTCAAAAGTTATTTTTATAGCGACGATGCCCAATATGTATGGCTCCAAGACTTTGGAGACACTAAGCAGGCATCCTAAAAACTGCGGCCCTCCAGATGTTGTAAAACTACAATTCCCACCATGCCCTGCTGATGGCTGTAGGTTGTCTGGGCATGCTGTGAGTTATAGTTTTACAACATCTGGAGGGCTGCAGTTTGAGGATACCTGCTCTAAAACTAATATTTTTTTGGGGGAAAAAAATTGTTTCCGTGTCTCCAAATCTGAGAGCCATAGTTTTTTATGTTCTCTAGTGGATTGTTGGGGATTATAAAAATTTAGTACTCCATGGAAGTGTGATACTCCCTGAAGCAATCGATAACGCAGAGGCCCGGGGCACATGTCACACTAAGTGGTGGTGTCCTTCCGTATCCCCCTCTTGTGACACACTCTGCATCTTTTTTGGGTTCGTCCCTTCTTTCCAGTATGGGGGACCACACCTGGAAAGTGTTGGCCAGGGACAATCCAGGCGCCTCCAGTTCCCGAGGTACTCCGGCCTGCTCTTTCCCAGTCAGAAAAGATCAGGTCTTTGAGGACTGCCTCATAGAACTGGAGGAATGTCCCTGTGCTGCCAGCGCTTCGGGATAGTACAAAAGAGTTGTACATGGCAACCTGTACCAAGTAGACCGCAACTTTTTTTGTACCATGCCCGGGTTTTGCGCATGGCATTATATGGCTTGAGGACTTGATCAGAGAGATCAACTCCTCCCATATACCGATTGTAGTCGACGATACAATCGGGCTTGAGGACCGTTGCCACGGTACCTCGCACAGGGACAGGGGTGGTGCTGTTACCGTGGATTGTGGACAGCATAAGGACATCCCTCTTGTCCTTATACCTGACCAGCAACAGTTTTCCACTGGTAAGTGCACGGGTCTCACCCCTGGGGATAGGTACCTGGAGGGGGTGGGCAGGAAGGCCGCGTTGATTTTTCCGCACAGTCCCACAAGCAGGACAGGAAGAGGAGGGGAGAGAGGAGTGCAGAAAGTTTGAATCTCGTGCCTCTCTCCCCTGCACCAATCAGCACCCTGGACAGCAGTGTTCAGCACCAGGGCCAGCACCGCCTCTTCAAATCTTCACACTGCGATTGGTGGTGTGTAATCACGCCACCGATCGCAGTCTTTTTCCGGTTCATCGGGTCACAGGACACCCGAATGGACCGGAAACGCAGAAAACCGTAGGTCTGAATTGACGGTTTTCTGCGATCGTCGATACGGGGGGGTCAAATGAGACCCCCCCCTGCGTTGTTACGGGATGCCGGCTCAATGATTTCAGCCGGCATCCCGTTCCGTTTAATCCCCGCGGCACCGGAATTGCGAATTAAAGCCATGACGTACCGGTACGTCAAGGGTCCTTAAGGATTCGGGATCCATGCCGTACTGGTACGTCATGGGTCCCTAAGGAGTTAAACTGGATTTTCAGAGGACAAAAACATCTATTGCTGGAACAAAGGCACATCTGGAAATAAGGTACTAACTGCTATTAGGACACGGCTTTACTTCAATAGCAGTTATCCTGGTGACAGATTTCCTTTAAAGCTCTCCTAAAGCAGTGAAGAAAAATGGCTGGGTTGTTATGGAAACCTGGGAGACTGGAGGACCTGCGAGCTTCTATTGGCTGATAAGGGTCATGTGACCAAGCTTCTATTAGCTAATGTATTTTTGGGGAATATCTCAGGAATGGTACGTCCTAGAGAGCTGGTCTAAAACCTTCCCTGACACCTGATTTACCTGTGCGCCAAATTTCATGATTGTAAATGCGACGGTGCGGATTCCTTAAGCGGACATACACACACACATACACTCAGCTTTGTATATTAGATATATAGAGAGAGAGAGAGAAAGAGAGAGAGATCTGATTCTTTCTCTCTATATATATATATCTATAAAAAAATATATAGAGGGTTCAGTCTCTGTCTCTTATTAGAAATACGCTATTCGCAATAGGGCAATGAGGGGCAAAGACTGAATTCCCTGAATTTCAATCATGTGTCTTGAATGGTAGGAAGCATATGGAGGGAGTAAGCAGTGTGTGTGTGTGTATAATATATATATATAAACACACACAAAGTATATATACACACATAGTATATATATATATATATATATACACACACAGTACACACATATATATATATATATATATATATATACACACACACACAATATATATACACACAGTATATATATATATATATATATATATATACAGTACAGACTAAAAGTTTGGACACACCTTCTCATTCAAAGAGTTTTCTTTATTTTCATGACTATGAAAATTGTAGATTCACACTGAAGGCATCAAAACTATGAATTAACACACATGGAATTATATACATAACAAAAAAGTGTGAAACAACTGAAAATATGTCATATTCTAGGTTCTTCAAAGTAGCCACCTTTTGCTTTGATTACTGCTTTGCACACTCTTGGCATTCTCTTGATGAGCTTCAAGAGGTAGTCACCTGAAATGGTTTTCACGTCACAGGAGTGCCCTGTCAGGTTTAATAAGTGGGATTTCTTGCCTTATAAATGGGGTTGGGACCATCAGTTGCGTTGTGGAGAAGTCAGGTGGATACACAGCTGATAGTCCTGCTGAATAGACTGTTAGAATTTGTATTATGGCAAGAAAAAAGCAGCTAAGTAAAAGAAAAACAAGTGGCCATCATTACTTTAAGAAATGAAGGTCAGTCAGTCCGGAAAATTGGGAAAACTTTGAAAGTGTCCCCAAGTGCAGTCACAAAAACCATCAAGCGCTACAAAGAAACTGGCTCACATGCGGACCGCCCCAGGAAAGGAAGACCAAGAGTCACCTCTGCTGCGAAGGATTAGTTCATCCGAGTCACCAGCCTCAGGAATCGCAGGTTAACAGCAGCTCAGATTATAGACCAGGTCAATGAAACACACAGAGTTCTAGCAGCAGACACATCTCTAGAACAACTGTTAAGAGGAGACTGTGTGAATCAGGCCTTCATGGTAGAATATCTGCTAGGAAACCACTGCTAAGGACAGGCTAAAGAACACAAGGAATGGACATTAGACCAGTGGAAATCTGTGCTTTGGTCTGAGTCCAAATTTGAAATCTTTGGTTCCAACCACCGCGTCTTTGTGCGACGCAGAAAAGGTGAACGGATAGACTCTACATGCCTGGTTCCCACCGTGAAGCATGGAGGAGGAGGTGTGATGGTGTGGGGGTGCTCTGCTGGTGACACTGTTGGGGATTTATTAAAAAATGTAAGGCATACTGGACCAGCATGGCTACCACAGCATCTTACAGCGGCATGCTATTCCATCCGGTTTGTGTTTAGTTGGACCATCATTTATTTTTCAACAGGCCAATGACCCCAAACACACCTCCAGGCTGTGTAAGGCCTATTTGACCATGAAGGAGAGTGATGGGGTGCTGTGCCAGATGACCTGGCCTCCACAGTCACCGGACCTGAACCCAATCGAGATGGTTTGGGGTGAGCTGGACCGCAGAGTGAAGGCAAAAGGGCCAACAAGTGCTAAGCATCTCTTGGAACTCCTTCAAGACTGTTGGAAGACCATTTCAGGTGACTACCTCTTGAAGCTCATCAAGAGAATGCCAAGAGTGTGCAAAGCAGTAATCAAAGCAAAAGTGGCTACTTTGAAGAACCTAGAATATGACATATTTCCAGTTGTTTCACACTTTTTTTGTTATGTATATAATTCCACATGTGTTAATTCATAGTTTTGATGACTTCAGTGTGAATCTACAATTTTCATAGTCATGAAAATAAAGAAAACTCTTTGAATGAGAAGGTGTGTCCAAACTTTTGGTCTGTACTGTATATATATATATATATATACAAACACAATATATATACAGACACAGTAAATATACACACACAATATATATACACACACAGCATATATACACACACAATATATATATATATATATATATATATATATACGCACACAGTATATAAACAAGTACAGCAGGCTGGTTTTCCAGCCTGCATTTGTGGGAGGGGCATAGGGTACTTAACCTTCCCTCGCCGCATCCGTCAGACGTCGGCATCGCGTGGTGCGCATTCTCGTGTTTCGGTGACGTCATTCGGGTGCGACTTCCGGTTCCGGCCTTCCCTGTGCAGACGAGCAGCGGCGGCGTCCTTCATCTCCTCTGGTAAGCTACTCGGGCCCAGTTTCGTACTGCCGCCCGTCGGTACGTCCGGCCGGCCGGCCCCAGTCTCATGACCCCCTCCCCCTCCGGTTCACCTCGCTCACCGGAGGGCCCGCTCTTTCAAACATTTCTTCATCTCTGCTCGGCATACCTATCCTGCCAGCCCCTGCTGTTTTCCGCCCGGTCCCTCCCACGCCCGGCACCCTCGTCAGGCTCGAGTGCGCCATCCTCGGTTCAAATGGCCACCGCAGCTGGGCGCCGGGGGGGCCGCGGGCAGCAGCGGGGGGGTTTTTCGCCGTCCCCGCAGCAGGGCCTGCCCTAGCATCCAGCAGAAACTGGTGTCATGTTGCATTTTCCCATCTGGACTGTTTGTTGCACATGACGCAATCTGACCTAGCGGCAGCGTGCTGCGGGGACGCGCACCGGCAACACCAGCTCCTCCTCCTGGCCCGGGGCGGCCTACAGGGGGCGCTGTGCGGTCCAATACTGCACAGGGACTGTGAAAACGGGCGCCTATTGCTTCCACCCTGCACGCTTTTCAATTTACACACCTTTTTGCCAGGAACTACTCCCCTGACGGGCCAGGCAGTCTCCGGCAGGGTCAGTGACCACCGGAGCACGCCATCACTCCTCAGAGGTGCACCCCGGTTTCCGGTGTCGGAGCTGTGGTAGGGGGAGCTTGCCCAGGACGGATCAGCAGGGCAAGTCAGGCCCCCCTTCCTGGCTCCTGGCACGCCGCACGGCACAGGCGTGTTTTCCACCCCTACCAGCGCTCCCCCCCCACCCGTCCATTACTCCTGGCAAAAAAAAAAAAAAAGTTTTTTTCTTCGTTTTCTGTCACCCTGTTCCGTCAAGGTTCTCTTCGTGTCCTGTCACCTGATCCGTTCAGGTTCTCTTCATGTCCTGTCACCTGATCCGTTCAGGTTCTCTTCGTGTCCTGTCACCTGATTCGTTCAGGTTCTCTTCATGTCCTGTCACCTGATCCGTTCAGGTTCTCTTCGTGTCCTGTCACCTGATTCGTTCAGGTTCTCTTCGTGTCCTGTCACCTGATTCGTTCAGGTTCTCTTCGTGTCCTGTCACCTGATCCGTTCAGGTTCTCTTCGTGTCCTGTCACCTGATTCGTTCAGGTTCTCTTCGTGTTCTGTCACCTGATCCGGTCGGTTTCTCTTCATGTCCTGTCACCTGAGCCATTCAGGTTCACCTCGTTGTCCCGCCTCCAGATACGTTCCTGTTCTCTCTCGTGTCCTGTCTCCATGTTTCTCAGGTTCTGTTCGGGTCCTGTCACTTGATACGTTCAGGTTCGTTTCATGTCCTGCCACCTGATGCGTTTCAGGTTAGTTTTTCGTGTCCTGCCACCTGATACGTTCAGGTTCGTTTCGTGTCCTGCCACCTGATACGTTCAGGTTCGTTTCGTGTCCTGCCACCTGATACGTTCAGGTTCGTTTCGTGTCCTGCCACCTGATACGTTCAGGTTCGTTTCGTGTCCTGCCACCTGACACGTTCAGGTTCGTTTCATGTCCTGCCGCCTGTTACGTTCAGGTTCGTTCGTGCCTTCTCACCTGACACTTCAGGTTCATTTCATGTCCTGTCACCTTTGAGGTTCAGTTTTTTTCTCATGTCCTGTCACCTGTTTTTCCAGCTTCCTCTTCATGTTCTGTTACCCTTCATGTCCGGGCGCCCGATACGGTCAGGTTTCGTCATGTCCCCTTGTTTGTTAGGCTCAGTTTTGTCTCCTTCACGATCCGCACGGATGTTCAGGGCCGGTCGCCTGACTCTCCCACTATCACTTAATGTTTTTCAGTCGTCCCGTCAGGTCCTTCACCTGTCCTTGTCCACCCATGTCAACTCCCTCCCCACTGTCCTGTCACGCTTTTTCGGCTTCAAACCTGCCATCACGGTCAGTTCAGGCTCTTCACCTCTCTCATTCGGGTCCCGTTGGCTCTCCGTCGCCGTCATGCGCGGGTCATGTCGCCTCGCTGGCGGCCACCATGGTAAATTCCACGTTGACACCCAGCCGAGGCCTCGTCACCAGGGGCATCTCGGCTTTCGGTCTCGTTTACGGGACCCAGCAACCAGCTCCCGGGACACCCCGGGGTCTTCAGTCCGATTTTTCGGCACAATCCATCACTCTCGTTAACTCCTGGCCCGCTCAGGTTGTCATTTTTCTTCCCTTATGCAGGTCTCGTTTCTTCCTGATCATCATCTGCGTAAGTTCCGTTTTCAGAAATGTTGTTCGGCGTACCTCTTCACGCAGGTACCTGTTAAATTCTGCCTCACTTACACGTCCCAGGTTGCGGTTGCGAGGTCTCACCCTCTTCGTGAATTTTCCCGGGCTTTTGATTGCTCCCAGGTCCCCCTTTTTTCCACCCCAATTCCTCTTGACTCCAGGTAAGAAAAAAAAAAAAAAAAAAAATTTTCCGTGGGGTTATTTGCATGGGTTTTGTCATTTCAATTGAGATCCTCCCAACAGGGTCCAGCTCTAACGAGGGCCATCCTTCCCGATACCATGTCCCACGTGTCTGACATTGAAGACTCGATGTCTATCCCGGAGTCGGCAATCTCCGAGGCAGCCAGCCGTGCTTCATACAGGCACTGGACCATCCCCAGGTTGATCACCGAACTCAAAAAGAAGGGGATCCGTTACTCTGCATCAGCTCGAAAGGCAGAGCTATACCGTCTGCTCTTTCCTGAAACGCCCAGGGCCCTTGAACCACCCAGAGCTTCCGAAGACCTGGTCTCCATGTCGACCATCCAGCTATCATTGACCCAGCTCCACGCAACCATAAACAATCTGGCATCCTCGATTTCGGACATCGACTCACGACTCCAGGTCATCGAGAACAAGGATTCTGCATCTCCTCCCCCGGCGGAGCCCGAAGCCATTCCTTCTACTTCCCGGACCAACCCACCAGGTACAAGTCTTGGCACTCCCGACATCGCCCCCGCTTTCTTTGTACCAGAGAATATCAGGCGGGATATCCTAGCAGGAAAGGACATCAACTTGGCCGCTATCCTGATCTCGACCCACGACACAGTCGAAAATCGGACAATTGCCTGCGGAGACGTATCGGTGGTGCTGAGATCTAAAGACGTCCGACTTAACAGGAAACTCACCATTCCCGAGTTCATGCTGACTTTCAGTCTGTACCGTGACATCGTGTGCTCCGTTCATCCCCATCGCGGGGAAGAATTAGATACCTACCTATACCGGATCACCGAGCTAGGTTACAAGTACGGCGGCTCTGCTTTCTACGAGTATCACCGGTCGTTTTCCGCAAAAGCTGCAGCAGCGTTCCTCCAGTACCAGCATGTCACCAACTGGGCCGTCCTGGATATGGAACTCTTTTGCAGGCATTTTGCCGGCCAGAAAGCCCCGGCTTGTGCCAGCTGCCAGTCTGTCCTCCATGCTTCCGACTGGTGCCCCCACATCTCCAATCCAACTTCTGCCAGACCAACGACCAGCTCCAGTGCGCCAAGGTCCAACCCCCTTACGGACAAACTCGGGCGACCTATCACCTTTTTAGGGAAGAACCAAGTTTGCAACAACTTTAATCTGGGGTTCTGCAGTTATGACAAATGTAAAGCATTACACATCTGCTCCATTTGCTTTAGGGCCCATCCGCAGTCCTCCTGTTCCCAGCGCACGGCCAAGCGCTCATGACTAGGCGGGGTCAACATTGACCTATTACTCTCCCTCCTCCAACGGCACCATGATCCCAGTTTCGTCCTGTTCCTCAAGCAGGGTTTCTCCGAAGGTTTCCACACAGGGTTAGTCACCCTCCCACAGGTCACCCATGAATGCCCCAACCTTCTGTCTTCTCTCACGGACCCCGTGGCAGTGGACGAGTTGTTGGAGGCCGAATTGCAGAAGGGCTTCATGATCGGGCCGTTCGCTCAGTCTCCCTTCCTGGTGTATCGGGTCAGCCCCATAGGTCTGGTCACCAAAAAAACCTCAAATAAAAAGAGATTAATATACGACCTGTCTGCTCCTCATGCATCCAGCACCCCCAGCCTAAATTCCCTGGTCCCTTCAGACGAATTTTCAATGCAATACTCCTCTTTGGATGAGGCCATAGAGCTCATCTTACAGGTCGGGGCAGGAGCCTGGTTGTCAAAAGCTGACATTTCTGATGCCTTCAAGCTGCTGCCAATCCTGCCTCACCTGTGGAGGTTCTATGGCATCAAATGGAGGGGTAAGTATTATTTCGCCACCCGCTTGACGTTCGGGTCAAAGAGCAGCCCCTGGCTCTTTGACCAGTTCGCCCAAGCTCTCCACTGGATCCTGGTGAATCACGTCCACTGTCCAAGGGTGATCCATTACTTGGATGATTTTCTGCTCATCGAGCAGGCGGTGCACGCCCCAGACAGGCTGGACAGCCTACTCAACCTGTTCAGCCGCCTGAACGTTCCCGTGGCTTCGGCAAAGGTCGAGGGACCGTCCAGGGTGATCACCTTCCTAGGAATCACCCTGGACACCGTCAAGATGGAGGCCAGCCTTCCCCTGGACAAATTAGTCAGACTCAGGGACTCTGTGGCCAGGCTCGTGGGTACCCGCACGGTGTCAAAGTTGGAGCTCCAATCTTTATTGGGGTCCTTCAATTTTGCCGCCAGGATCATGCCCCAGGGCAGATCCTTCACCTCTGGCCTGCTCAGACTCCTCCCAACAGCCTCGGATCAGCATGCCCTCGTCCACCTCGGACGCGATGCATTGGCGGACCTGGCCATGTGGTCAGTCTTTTTGTCCAGCTGGAATGGCATCTCCCTCTTTGTTCCTCAGTGGAACGATGCCTCCCCCTTGGTGTTTTCTGACGCTGCTGCTTCCCTCGGTTTCGGGGCCATCTGCGGGGACCAATGGTTTGCGGGTCCTTGGCCCACGCAGGTCTCTTCTGACCAGGAGGCTGCCAAGTCCTCCCCCTTACTCGAGGTATACCCCATCGTAGCGGCTGCTCACGTCTGGGGGCAGTCATGGAGGGACAAGCCAGTGTGCTGCATGACAGACAACCAAGCAGTGGTCGACATCCTCGCCAGGGGCAGATCCAGCTCCCCCAAGGTCATGCGTCTAGTTCGCAAGCTCACCTGGCTGTCCTTACAACACAACTTCCGTATCATCTGCAGGCACATCGAAGGCAAGAAAAACACCGCAGCCGATGCCCTGTCCCGCCTAAACTTTAGTTTGTTTTTTCAGATCATGCCGGGAGCACGGAAAGTCGGGATCACCCCCCCCGGGGTTCGAAGACTTGATAATGGACTAGATAAGTACGTCTCCGCAGCCCATGGTCTCATCCGCAAGTCACTCTCAGCCAACACTGCCCGGAACTATTTAACGGGGTGGAACACCTTCAGACGGTTCTCACTTCTTCACCCCAGGGGGGACAGGGACAAAGTCTCCTTCGTCCTGGCCTTCCTGGCTTACTGCCACAAGGAGCTACGACTATCCCACAATACCATCAGACTCTACCTGGCAGGGATCCAGCATCACCACATGGTCAGTCACCCCAGTCACTCCTCCTTTTTTTCCTCGCAGGCGGTCAAGGCGGTCCTGAGGGGCATCCAGAAGCTCTCTCCTCCATCCGCTCCCACCAGGCAACCGGTCACAGGGGACATTTTCCAAAAAATTTCGGCCGCCCTAGATGGTAGTCCCTTTGGCCCTTTCAAAAGCCTGGTCCTCAAAGCTGCCCTCTATCTCAGCTTCTACGGGTTCCTCAGGCCTGGGGAGTTCTGCTGCACCTCGGCACGGAACTTAGGGCCAGCAATCGGTCAGCTCCACCGCAGTCTCGACCATTTCATTTCCAGTGCAGATCGAGTATTTTAATTCATTCAACCCTTGGTGTCCCGTGACAGTTTTCAACCAGCTGCTCTCCGCTCTACGTGACAGAACTCCTGACAGCCCCTTACTGCCTTTTCCCGTGCTCTCACTGACTTCTGCGCAGTTCATCAAACACATCCGCTCCTTAGCCTCGGGGCTAGGTTTTCACGCGGCCTCAATATCCGGGCACTCTTTCCGAATCGGAGCCGCATCCGCTGCTTCCAAACACGGCGTGCCCGCTCACGTCATACGGAAGATGGGACGGTGGCAGTCTTCGTGCTTTTCCCGTTACGTCCCCCATCCACGGGCCGAGATCGCCAGGGCCTTCTCCAGTCTGGTTCTGTAAATTCTCCTCCAATAAACTGCCTAAATTCTTGTTTTGCCCCCTTTTTCTGGCTCACCCGCGTTACATGGCTAAAGGCACACCACTAGCCAAGTTAGGTTCCATCTCCAGTTCTCCACCTTCGGCCAGCGCTCCCCCGGAGCCTTGACCACAAGTACAGAAGGCTGGTTTTCCAGCCTGCATTTGTGGGAGGGGCATAGGGTACTTAACCTTCCCTCGCTGCATCCGTCAGACGTCGGCATCGCGTGGTGCCCCACCCTACCCTCCCTCATCTCCAGTCTTGCTCCAAGCTCAGACTCCCTGGGTTAGCCCCCTTTTTCTGGCTCACCCGCGTTACATGGCTAAAGGCACACCACTAGCCAAGTTAGGTTCCATCTCCAGTTCTCCACCTTCGGCCAGCGCTCCCCCGGAGCCTTGACCACAAACAGTATATGCACATACATTATATACACACACAGTGTGTGTATATATATATATATATATATATATATATACATATTTTTATGCTGTGTTATGAGGAAGATGTCGTCTATCTGTCCCACCACTTCAGACATGTTCTGAGGTGGTGGAGATATATCGATGACATCTTCCTCATATGGACAGGTAGTGAGACTGAGTTTTTTGAATAACCATGATAAATATCTGCAATTCACTCTTGTATATTCCAACACTGAGATCCAGTTTTTGGACACTAAGGTTGGGTTGAATGGAGGTATGTTGCACACGGAACTGTATACTAAACCTACTGACACCAATACCTTTTTATGCTATAATAGTTGCCACCCTAGGAGAATGATTCAGTCGCTTCCCTTTTCTCAATTTCTCAGGGTTAAACGTGTTGTGTCTGATTAGAATAAACTCAATGTGGCCCTAGATTCCATGGCCACCAAATTCTTAGATAGGGGTTAACCCCATCGGCTGTTGGTGGAACACATGGACAGGGTCCGCAGCCTGGATAGGGGTGATTTGTTGTCCAAACAGGAAAACTGTTAAAAAATCTGACAGGATTCTGTTTGTCTCGGTATACAATGAACTCAGTCCCTCCATTAACAGAATCATCAGGAAACACAGTTTTTTTATTGTGGTCTTGTTTTAAGGACATTCCTGAGTTAAAAAACCCACCGTTGTTCTCATTTCGACGTTCCAGGAACCTGCGAGATCAGCTGGTTAAGGCTGATATTGGTCACCTTTATTAAGGGCAGTTTTCCATTAGCTAAGATGGCGCATCTGTGCCTGACCCCTACTGGGCATGCAAGGAATATTTATTTTAATACACCGAGGCAGCTTAGTGGTGCCGCAGCTGGAGAACATGTATGCGTTGGCAAGTGCCTGTGACGCATTACGTCCACGGCTGCAGGAGCTTCCCTATTGGCGCTGCTTGGAGCAGGCGCAGAGTGATGTATACAATGCCGTTTACATAGTATTTTCTACATTGTATTTTCTTCACTGCATTTTTTTCATTGTTTTACTTTGTAACACACCCACAGGGTGGATTGTGGTCACATGATTTGTACCTTAATTGTTTCACCTATATATTTGCCACTGTTTGTATGAGTTCTCTGCTTGAAAAAAGGCTCTAGCACTGAGCTGAAACGTTGCACCGCACGGGTGATTAAAGGAGTCATTTGTTCTTAATATACTGGAGTGCCGTTCATTTTCTGGATTATTCATTGGGGTAAGAAGTCTATTCCCTTGGAGCGTGCACCCGATTTATTTCAATATTTGCCAGTGCCACCATTTTTCTGTTTATACATATACAGTTGTGTTCAAAATTATTCAACCCCCACTGAAATTGAGAGTTTTGGCCAGTTTGACATTGATTAAATCAAAGAGGCACTTGTAAGTCAGACAAATATAACATAACATTTATAATGAAATAACCACAAATGTATTTTCTGTGCTCACATCATTATCAGTTTTATTCAACCCCCAAGTGACATTCAATCTTAGTACTTAGTACAACATCCTTTTCCAGTTATAACAGCTATTAAACATGAAGCATAGCTTGACACAAGTGTCTTTGCAGCGATCTACGGGTATCTTCGCCCATTTTTCATGGGCAAAAGCCTCCAGTTCAGTCACATTCTAAGGCTTGCGTGCTGCAACTGCTTTCTTTAAGTCCCACCAGAGGTTCTCAATCGGATTTAAGCCTGGTGACTGCAATGGCTACTTCAAAATGTTCCAGCCTTTAATCTGCAACCATGCTCTAGTGGACTTGGAGGTATGCTTGGGATCATTGTCCTGTTGAAAGGTCCAACGTCTCCCAAGCCTCAGGTTTGTGACGGACTGCATCACATTTTCATCCAATATCTCCTGGTACTGAAGAGAATTCATGGTACCTTGCAAACGCTGAAGCTTCCCTGTACCTGTAGAAGCAAAACAGCCCCAAAGCATGATTGACCCCCCGCCATGCTTCACAGTAGGCAAGGTGTTCTTTTCTTCATAGGCATTGTTCTTCCTCATCCAAACAGAGCGTTGAGCCATGGGCTTAAAACAGTTCTAATTTTGTTTCATCAGTCCACAGAACACTATCCCAAAACTTTTGTGGTTTGTCCACATGACTTTTGACATACTGCAGTTGACTCTTCTTATTCTTTGGAGACAGCAAGGGGGTGCGCCTGGGAGTTCTGACATGGAGGCCTTCATTACGCAGTGTGCACCTTATTGTCTGAGCTGAATCTTCAGTACCCACATCTGACAAATCTTTTTTCAGTTCCTCAGCAGTCACACGGGGACTTTTCTCCACTTTGCGCTTCAGGTAGCGCACAGCAGTCGAAGTCAACATTTTCTTTCTGCCACTGACCAGGTAGCGTTTCAACAGTGCCCTTTGCCTTGAATTTGCGAATGATGCTTCCTATGGTGTCTCTTGGTATGTTTAACATCTTTGCCCTCTTCTTATAGCCATTGCCCTTCCTGTGAAGAGAAATCACCTTTTCTCTTGTCTTCCTGGACCGTTGAAAATTTTGAACACAACTGTATATACACACACAGTATACATATATACACACATAGTGTGTATATATATATATATATATATATATATACACACACACACACACCCAGTGTGTGTATATATATATATATATATATATACACACAGTATATATATACACACACACTATAAATATATATATATACACACAGTATATTTATATATATATACAGTAGAAAAAGAAAAGTCCAGCGGGAGCACCGACCAAGGTGTGGGTGCAGAGTCAAAGGTGGGGTAACGGCAATCCCCAATAGGATAAGCAGGAAAAGTAGGACAAAGTAGGACTGCACTCCGAAATAGTGGTGAAAGCAAAAAAGTTTTATTCACCCATGTGGCAAACTTTTTTGCTTTCACCACTATTCCTGCTTATATATACAGTATATACAAACACAGTACATATACACACACAGTATATAAACACACACATGCAGTATATATATATATATATATATATATATATACACCTTGAGTGTGAAGGGCCCCATAGCAACTGCCTAGTCTGCCTATATGGGCGGTACACCAGTGTATGTCACCAGATCTGAGATTCAGTACAGGGCAAGGGGCTGTCTGGATGAAGAAGGGGATATGTCCGGGTTCAGCTCTGAACCCGGAAAACCCCTTTAAAACAGACCCCACTTTATATATACCCCAGACTGCCTCCTTATAAGAACACAGACCAGACATGCAGATACTTATCGCTATCGTTCCTGCAGTTCCCTATACTTCTGGGAGCCACCATAGACAACTCTCTAAGGGCTCATGCACACGACGGAACAGTAGAACAGTACTATCCTAATAGAACAGTACTATCCTTGTCCGTAATGCAGACAATAATATGTAATATGTAAAAAAAAATTGCAGAACGTAAATCCGAAAATACGGAAACGGAATGCACACGGAGTAGCTTCTGTTTTTTGGGCAAAAAAATCAGAACGGACACGGAAAGAAAATACATTCGTGTGCATGAGCCCTAACAATGAGATTTACTAATGTATCTGCACCAAAAATCTGGATAAAAGTGGCTCAAAATAGACTCCCGCCAGATGGTGGTTGAGGTGCCCTTGGTGGAATTGTTTAAGGTGCCGGGGAGGCAGAGTCCCTGGTGTTCGTGATGCCAGAACCGTTAGGTGCAAAGGAGGGTGGTAGAAAGGATGAGGAGTCAATGGTTGTAAACAACAGAACTTTTACTTCACCCCACTAAACAGTTTTTAGTTTTTGTTTACTTATAATCCCTATACTGCGATTTATGCATACATCAGCTAATTAATAATTTTGGTTCAGTAGATTGTGTTAAAACGTGCTTTTAAAATATGCAAATTACCTTGCTACCAGCAAGTAGGGCGGCTACTTGCTGGTAGCAGCCTCATCCTCCGATCCTAAAGACGCCCCCTCCTCATGCTGATTGACAGGGCCAGGGAACGGGATCGTCCTCTGGCTTGGCCTGTCTGCTATCAAGATCTCACGCCTGCACTGTAACGGTATTCAGTCGGCGCCGGCGCACTGAGAGGCGGCCGATCGCTCGGCCGCTCCATCCTCAATCGGCGCAGCCGACTGAATACCGTTACGGCGCGGGCACGAGATCTTGATAGCAGACAGGCCAAGCCAGAGGACGATCCCGTTCACTGGCCCTGTCAATCAGGAGGAGGGGGCGTCTTTAGGATCGGAGGATGTGGCTGCTACCAGCAAGTAGCCGCCCTACTTGCTGGTAGCAAGGTAATTTGCATATTTTAAAAGCACGTTTTTAACACAATCTACTGAACCAAAATTATTAATTAGATTATGTATGCATAAATCGCAGTATAGGGATTATAAGTAAACAAAACAAAAAAACTGTTTAGTGGGGTGACAGAAGCCCTTTAATCAATTGCCTTGAGGTAGTTAGTGCAGTACATTTACATGGCAAGGGTAACAACCCATATGATGCATACACAACTGGCTTAGCTGCAATCCTAGTAACAGGCTTGACAATAGGTGCATTGAGATGTTCCTTTGGGTGGTATGAGAGAGTTCCTTTCTAACTGTCCTCACTTTGTCCACACTCTAGCTGCCAGATACTGGATATAATATTGACTCTTACTTGTGTTTGGCAACCCACAGGGCAGTCTCCCCAACAGCAGGCATGAATCCTCTGCTCCATTGTTTGCACTGGTTGCTTTCAGAAACACAGGTCTACAATATCCATAGAGGTATATGGTAATGGACAACCTTGCGCCTAGTCGTCCAACTGTGTCCAGATGCTTTTAGGCTTCTCCCGGTCACTGGTGCTGTGGAGTCCATAAACTAATGCTGCTTCTATCTCCACTAAACTTTCTCTATATCCACAGGTTACTCTGGTCTGTGCTAGGTAGCTGTAAGGATGTTCTCCCTACTCTCTCAGGTTTGCCAGGGCCAAGGGGCTAAAATAACAGCTACATATTGGACTAAGCTTCTCCTGCTCCTCACACATCACTACCTCTCTCCTTACTCCTCAGCTACTGACACACCCTAAGGTATATATATATATATATATATATATATATAGCGCCAGCAACACCTAGGGGTGAATGGATGTAATGCAACTAACATCCTGTTGTAGGGAATTTGCAGCCTAATACATAGAAAATACAATGGCATAAAATGACATACATGAGATTAAGGGGCCCACTTCCAACACGGAGTGCATTCCCCCCTACTTTAAGATAAGCTGGTCTTGCTTGTGGATCTCTACGCCGTCACCTAAAAAGTGTAAAACATGCGCCGCAAACACAAATATGCATAAAATCATCATTGCAAAGTACTATTATGTCACTTCGATAACCTCATATAAGCAAATGGTTATGCATAACAATACACTTTATGGAATATCACTTATATATCTCTTTCCTGGTTCTCATGGTGCAAAAGGACATTGAGCGTTGTAACTTCTGTGCTTGACGGTGGCAAAAATGGGTGCAGTTCACATAATGGGGTATACAGTCCATGGCAAAGTCCTCTAAAAGGCACATTAGGCTCTGTTCATATAGCGTCTGGTGTATATAGGCCCAGCAAATATGCTGGAAAAAACTCCCAATGTACAGTACAGACCAAAAGTTTGGACACACCTTCTCATTCAAAGAGTTTTCTTTATTTTCATGACTATGAAAATTGTAGATTCACACTGAAGGCATCAAAACTATGAATTAACACATGTGGAATTATATACATAACAAAAAAGTGTGAAACAATTGAAAATATGTCATATTCTAGATTCTTCAAAGTAGCCATCTTTTGCTTTGATTACTGCTTTGCACACTCTTGGCATTCTCTTGATGAGCTTCAAGAGGTAGTCACCTGAAATGGTCTTCCAACAGTCTTGAAGGAGTTCCCAGAGATGCTTAGCACTTGTTGGCCCTTTTGCCGTCACTCTGCGGTCCAGCTCACCCCAAACCATCTCGATTGGGTTCAGGTCCGGTGACTTGGAGGCCAGGTCATCTGGCGCAGCACCCCATCACTCTCCTTCATGGTCAAATAGCCCTTAAACAGCCTGGAGGTGTGTTTGGGGTCATTGTCCTGTTGAAAAATAAATGATGGTCCAACTAAACGCAAACCGGATGGCATAGCATGCGGCTGCAAGATGCTGTGGTAGCCATGCTGGTTCAGTATGCCTTCAATTTTGAATAAATCCCCAACACTGTCACCAGCAAAGCACCCCCACACCATCACACCTCCTCCTCCATGCTTTACGGTGGGAACCAGGCATGTAGAGTCCATCCGTTCACCTTTTCTGCGTCGCACAAAGACACAGTGGTTGGAACCAAAGATCTCAAATTTGGACTCATCAGACCAAAGCACAGATTTCCACTGGCCTAATGTCCATTCCTTGTGTTCTTTGGCCCAAACAAGTCTCTTCTGCTTGTTGCCTGTCCTTAGCAGTGGCTTCCTAGCAGATATTCTACCATGAAGGCCTGATTCACACAGTCTCCTCTTAACAGTTGTTCTAGAGATGTGTCTGCTGCTAGAACTCTGTGTGGCATTGACCTGGTCTCTAATCTGAGCTGCTGTTAACCTGCAATTTCTGAGGCTGGTGACTCGGATGAACTTATCCTCCGCAGCAGAGGTGACTCTTGGTCTTCCTTTCCTGGGGCGGTCCGCATGTGAGCCAGTTTCTTTGTAGCGCTTGATGGTTTTTGTGACTGCACTTGGAGACACTTTCAAAGTTTTCCCAATTTTTCGGACTGACTGACCTTCATTTCTTAAAGTAATGATGGCCACTCGTTTTTCTTTACTTAGCTGCCTTTTTCTTGCCATAATACAAATTCTAACAGTCTATTCAGTAGGACTATCAGCTGTGTATCCACCTGACTTCTCCACAACGCAACTGATGGTCCCAACCCCATTTATAAGGCAAGAAATCCCACTTATTAAACCTGACAGGGCACACCTGTGAAGTGAAAACCATTTCAGGTGACTACCTTTTGAAGCTCATCAAGAGAATGCCAAGAGTGTGCAAAGCAGTAATCAAAGCAAAAGGTGGCTACTTTGAAGAACCTAGAATATTACATATTTTCAGTTGTTTCACACTTTTTTGTTATGTATATAATTCCACATGTGTTAATTCATAGTTTTGATTCCTTCAGTGTGAATCTACAATTTTCATAGTCATGAAAATAAAGAAAACTCTTTGAATGAGGTGTGTCCAAACTTTTGGTCTGTACTGTATATACTGAACATACAGTACTGTGAAAAAGTTGTGAGCAGATGCTACAAAGTAAGGGCTCATGCACACAAACATATTTTCTTTCCATGTCTGTTCAGATTTTTTTGCGGACCGTATACGTAACAATTCATTTCAATGGGTCTGCAAATAAAACGGAACGTACCCCGTGGGCATTTCGTTTCCGTATTTCCGTTCCTCAAAAAAATGTCCCATATTGTCCGCATTACAGACAAGGATAGTACTGTTCTATTAGGGGCCAGCTGTTCCGTTCTGCAAAATACAGACTGCACACAGACGTCATCCGTATTTTTTTGCAGATACGTTTTTTGCAGACCACAAAATACATACAGTCATGTGCATGAGGACTAAGAATGATTTTTGGCAGAATTTTAATGAGCCCAAGAACCAATAACAAAGCTTTACACCCCTACAAAAGGAGGGGAGAACCCCCCAGCCCACTGTTTTCTTTTCTGTCCTCCGGACAGGTAGAATGGCGGTTCCTCCCCTTTTGGGGAAGTGTTTTTTTGTGTTTGCCGGTTTCTTTCCGCCTACTTTTGATAGTTTGCATTTTTTTCTCTTAGCCGCTCCCCCACTAAGTTTCAGGGCTTCTCCTTTTCTTACCTCCCCTCTTCTCCGTCCGGTGGGCGCCGCCATCACCGGAAGTGACGTCTGCTCCTTCCCGCCGTCACTTCTGGTTCTCGGCTTTGGCCGAGTATATTCCTTTTTCGGCCAAATTTTTTGAGGCGATAGATGCTCTGTCTGTAATCTGGCTGCGCAAGGGGAGGGGGAGTATTTTAGCCTATGTTTCTAATTTTAATAGGCTTATTCTGTCTGGGAGTTAGGATCAAGATTAGATCCTCCTGGTGGCAGGAGTTCCGCCCTTGGGGGCGGAGCTCCACCTATTTAAAGCTCCTTTTGTCTTTATTACTTTTTTAAAACAAGACAAATAAAACTTTTATTAACAGTGCACAAGGTTCAATTCATCATTACAATCAAAGTAATATAATAGCATAATTAAAGGGGTTGTCCAGGTTCAGAGCTGAACCTGGACAGCCCTCCATTTTCACCCAGGCAGCCCCCCTGACATGAGCATCGGAGCAGTTCATGCTCCGATGCTCTCCTTTGCCCTGCGCTAAATTGCACAGGGCAAAGGCATTTTTCTGAGTTCCGGTGACGTACCGGGGCTCTCTGGGGCTGACAGGAACCCCGGTGACGTCACCGGCACTGATGGGCGGGATTTGGCTCTGCCCTAGCCAGTAAAACGGCTAGGGCAGAGCTAAAGCCCGCCCCTCAGAGCTGGTGACGTCACCGAACACACTGCTGGGCGGAAGTTACCGCCCGGCAGTGTGTTATTGAAAACAAAAGAGCCCGTGCCCTGCGTGATCTAGCGCAGGGCACTGGAGCGCATCGGAGCATGAGATGCTCCGATGCTAGGCTCAGGGGGGCTGCCGGGGTGAAAATAACGGTATGTCCGGGTTCAGCTCTGAACCCGGACAACCCCTTTAAATCAAAAATAAAGAATTATTGATATGGAAGTAATAAATATTACTAATATAGAGATTAATAAAAATAAAATGCACTGGGGTAATAATTCTAATGAGTATTCTATTAATGAGCACATATAATCAATCTAAAAGTAAGGTGTATTACGACTGATAAATGTAATGTTATTTCTATAATTCAGTCAAAAATGATGGCATTATACAAAAGTGGTGAAAAGGGGAAAAAAGCGAAAAAGGAGGGGGGAAGGGGAAGTGGGGAAAGAGAAGGGAAACAGAAGATTAAAGGGGGAGAACAAAACAATGTCACATGGTATATGGCATATTCAATAAAAGAGTATTACAATAAAACCTTTATTTAATCAAAATATTTTGAAACTTTGTCTGTGGAGATGTAGTAGTTCCATTTGGTCCAGATCCTGAGATACAATTTAAGATTTCCTGCAATCATCCACCTGAGCTTTTCAAATCTATTAATTATTGTGACTTCTGCTATCCATTCCTGAATAGGAGGAGTATCAGTGCACATCAAATGTTTCGAAATTATGGTCTTCAGTGCCTTAATAAGAAAAGGGAAAAGCCTATCCCTAAAGTGTGAGTGTTTTTGGTTGTATAGAACTAATAATACTAGTTCATTGTCTACTTCTACCTTAGTTTTGTATATTTCAGAGATTATCTGATTGAATTTGTGCCATAGGAGAATTATCTTATCGCATGTGATCCACATATGTGTGAAAGATCCAATCCCCCCACCAAACCTCCAACAGTGTACAGGAATCTTTGAATTAATCCTGTAAAGGAGAGCAGGGGTTCTGTACCATCTTGTAACAAGTTTGTAATGTGCTTCTTGAAGTCTGGTCGAGGTCACTATTGAAAAACAATTCAGAGGTAATAGAATACGTGTGTTGTAGGTATATATCAACTGTATATAACTGAATAGCTAACCTACTTAAAACTTTACTTTTATATTGATTATTTTCTAAAATAAGTCCCACAAAATTATTGTAGATGACTGCAATTGATTTATCTGGCATATGAGCAGATATTTAAAGGTACAAGGCACCACATTTGACATATAATAATGCTGTTTAAAAAAAAACTGAATTTTTATCACCACTCACGGTTTGATGTATACTTCATTCAGGCTATTGTAGAGGCTTTAGGTCCCAGGCAGGTGGGCATGTTCACTGAAGAGTAATCCTTTTGGATCCATGCATCTTGTTTGCTGCTTTCTCCGCTGTAAATATGGTCCAAAGAGGTTTATTAATATTCCTGCCCCTCTTTATAAAAGTAGGACAAGGTATTGCTAGATATATCCCTGACAGTCTATTAGACCCTGCCTGAAAGCGGAGAGGTCTCCCGCCTATATGCGGAAGAATCACCCCCTAAGGAGTGACCTCACTTATTGATAGCTGCCCCTGATAATCTCACCCTACATTGGCGCCTCCCAACACCTACATAGACAGATATTTCGTATTATTCCCGACGTGTTTCCTCTGTCAAGATGTGCTGTCAGATTCATCAGGGGATGAAAGAAGATATAGGTACGGCTCAATAGCCTTTAGCTGAATCGCTATATTTTGATGCTCCAACTGTTTAGATGCAGTCCAGAGCAATGTCTGAAGCTGTCTCCCTAATATACCCAATAAGATTAAGCTAATTTGATGCACATGGATCACTTACATTTCCACGGCGTGCGTTCCACCTTGTCAGGAGCGGACCCAGAAGCTTATCACTCGGTGCATGCGCCGGAACGTGTCGATTTCCTTCATGGAAGTTCTGTATATGTCTAGAAATAGTTGTATCTCTTTTGTGTCTGATATCTCCTAAATGATCCCCAATCCTTCTCCTAAATTCCCTTTTAGTCTTGCCCACATATTGAAGTTTGCATGCACATGTACACAGACACACGACTCCTGTTGTTTTGTAGTTTGCAAAATCTCTGATGGTATACGTTTTATTAGTCGTGTTGCTGGTAAAGGTTTTGGTTTGACATATATGTGGACAAGCTATACAGGATCCACATCTGAAGGTGCCAAGAGGTTTTCTGTCTAGCCAAGTTCCAGGTTTCTTGATAGGTGTATAATGGCTATGGACAAACCTGTCCCCCAAAGACCTACCTCTTCTATACGTTATAGCCGGATATGGGGGAGGAATATCTTGAACGTCAGGATCCATAAGCAACATTTCCCAATATTTTTGTAAGATATCTCTGACCTCTCTGTTACAATAATCAAATGTTCCCACTATTCGAAAGATTGAATCCATTTCTGGTTTCCTCACTTTTTTGGAGACAGTAGATCTGTCCTTTCCGCATTTAGGGCTGATCTAAAAGCTTTTTGCAATGGGTGGTCCGGATACCCTCTTTGATTTAATCTGATCTTTAAATCTCTGGCTTGATTATAAAAATCTTTTTGGGTGGTACAATTTCTGCTGATTCAAAGGTACTGTCCCTTCAGAATGCCGCATTTAAGGTTAACGGGGTGATGACTTTCCCATCTTAATAAATTATTGGTTGCTGTAGGTTTTCTATAGGTCTTAGTGTTAATAATGCCATTGTTCAGAGTAATATACAAATCTAAAAAGGCCAGACCTTGGTCATTTATCTCAGATGTGAAATGCATACCTATCTGATTGTTGTTTAGATCAGCCAAAAAGTCAGAGAATAGTTTTCTGGAGCCGCTCCAGAATATTAGTATGTCATCGATATAGCGGCCCCAGAAAACTACTCTCGACGTCCAGACGGTCTCCTCAGTGAATACCACTGTGTCCTTCCACCAGCCCAGGAACAAATTAGCATAAGTGGGGGCACAGGCGCTCCCCATTGCTGTGCCCCTGAGCTGGTGGAAGAATTTAGAGTAAAAAAGGAAGAAATTATGTCTCAGGACAAAATCCATAAGCTTCAGAACAAATCGATTGTGAGCTATAAATTGAATTCCCCTGCTTTTCCGGAAATGGTTCACCGCACATAAAACCCAAATCATGGGGGATATTACAATAGAGTGCCTCTACGTTTATAGAGGCAAGTAGGATACCCTCTTCAAGATGTAAACCATCAATTTTAGTTAATAAATCAGAGGTGTCTCTAATGTATGATGGAAGTGCCGTAACAAATGTTCTAAACATCTTGTCAATATACACACCTACATTCTGTGTTATGGAATTAATCCCTGTCACTATTGGGCAACCCCTTCAGTGGGGTAAACCCCTTGTGGATTTTAGGTATAGTATAGAATGTTGCAATCTGTGGATGGGGCCTTAACATACATCTAATTTCATCACTGGAAACTAGTTTATCATCAAAGGCTTCCATGAGTAAGACCTCTAGGTCACTATAAAAATTAGGTGTAGGGTCTATCCTGAGTATATTATAGCATTTTTTATCATTAAGGATAGCATTACACATTTGTTTGCAGTCATGGTGATCCATGACCACTAAATTTCCTCCTTTGTCTGAAGGTTTTAGTATAATATCATGATCCGCCTCTATCTTTATCATGGCTTCTATTTCACTTTTTTCCAAATTAGATTTCTTTCTGCCCTTTATTTGTTTTTGTTCCAATCTTTCCAATTCCTTAGTGACTATTTAAAAAGAGATCTATAGTGTTTGTTTCCATTTGAGGCGGTGAGTTGATACTTTTGGGTTTTAAATTAGTAAAAGGACCCTCCCCAATTTTCCTTTCTCCCTCTGAAAGGAGGTCTGCCATTGTTCTAACCAAGGGAAGTTCATCCAAAGGAATTCCTAATTTAATAGTTTCCACTAGGTCATTATGCCTAAAAAACTTAAGCCATTGTAACTTGCGGCAAAAAAGATGGACATCTTTGATCCAGAGGAAGGAGCTGTATTTTGTAGTCGGTATAAAAGATGTTCCCTTGGCAAGAATTGCAATCTCTGCCTCTGAGAAGACCTTTTCTGTTAGATTTGTGATCTGCCCTTTCTGGTTAGGGTCTACTTTTCTTGTCTGGGGCGGTCCCTCAAGTGGTATGGGATTCCCCCCGATTCTAAAAAACTCGAGGGTAATCCATATCCCTCTGGATATGTGGTTCTCTGATCGTTCCTGGGCTAATTTCCCCATCTTTGGTTTCTACTTCTAGGTCCTCTTTGTCCTCTATTGAAGTGTATAATCTATTGATCTTTCTGTGTTCGATATTTCTATCTCTGATGAAGAGGCTTCTTTTACAGTCAATTTAGTTTTATCACTTAAATGTTTATATGCTCTTTTTTCTTTAAACTCTGAAAGGTCCTTTTTGTATTGGTTATGTTTTCTCTCCTTTATGGAGGTATGATATTTTTCCACGGAAGTTTGTAGATTATTTTCTTTTTTGGAGAAATCAGGATCGTCTTTAAACTTAAGTGTCTGTTCAATTAGTGCTTTTAATCTAGTGGATGTTTTCTCTAGCGTTATTGGCTCCTCTGTGAGCAATAATCTCATTAAATTGAGAGAGCTCTCTGTAAGTGTGTGTTCCCACTTGTTTACTAGATCAGGTGTTTGGGATCTTATTGCTGGCGTAATAGATATACGCAGACCTTTAGGGACAATTTCTGCCTTTATATAATTTTCTAGGGATTGGGTTTCCCACCAGGACTTTATGTTGTCTCTATAGCATACGTATAGTTCCTTAAATAGTGATTTTAAATTACTATGTGTATCTTTTATCTCAATATTTCTGTCAGAGAAGACCTGTGAGGCTTCAACAAACCATTGATCTGTGTTTATAGGACCCGTCAGAAAATCAGCCATTATTGAAAAACAATTCACAGATTTATCTGGCATATGAGCAGATATTTAAAAGTACAAGGCACCACATTTGACATATAATAATGGTGTTTGAAAAAATCCTGAATTTTTATCACCACTCACGGTTTGATGTATACTTCATTCAGGCTATTGTAGAGGCTTTAGGTCCCAGGCAGGTGGGCATGTTCACTGAAGAGTAATCCTTTTGGATCCATGCATCTTGTTTGCTGCTTTCTCTGCTATAAATATGGTCCAAAGAGGTTTATTAATATTCCTGCCCCTCTTTAAAAAAGTAGGACATGGTATTGGGAGATATATCCCTGATAGTCTATTAGACCCTGCCTGAAAGCGGAGAGGTCTCCCGCCTATATGCGGAAGAATCACCCCCTAAGGAGCGACCCCACTTATCGATGGCTGACCCTGATAATCTCACCCTACATTGGTGCCTCCCAATGCCTACATAGCCAGATATTCCGTATTATTCCCAACGCGTTTCCTCTGTCAAGATGTGCTGTCAGATTCATCAGGGGATGAAATAGCTGATTCGCTATATTTTGATGCTCCAACTGTTTAGATGCAGTCCAGAGCAATGTCTGAAGCTGTCTCCCTAATATACCCAATAAGATTAAGCTAATTTGATGCACATGGATTACTTACATTTCCACGGCGTGCGTTCCACCTTGTCAGGAGCTTATCACTCGGTGCATGCGCCAGAATGTGCCGATATCCACTGTGGAACGCATTGATGTAAGAATCATGTGTCCAAACAGGTGCCGACAGGAAATGCGGCGCATGCGCCGGATATGACGATATCCATTGTGGAACGCATTGACGTCACTATCGTGCGTCTGAGAGAGCTCCACAGGAAAACTTATCCAGGGTGGAACACATACTGGTGCGCATGCGCTTGGCGATCATGTCCACAATATAGATAAGAACATATTCGCCGATTATGTGTACAATATAAATGAATATATATTTAGTTTCCCTGCGCTTACACCTAGAGTATAATTTACTCTGCCACTAGTTATGATTTAATGCAAGTGAGACAAGAATATTACATGTCTCCTTGCATATCTATATTACTGGTATATAGTCTATAGATGTTTTGGAGTAACCTACTAAATATATATTTTCCCCACAGTATAGAAAGCACACATTACATCTGTAAATAATGCCAGGGTCAATTATATAGAATGTGGGTATATTATATTAGGGCTTCAGTAGTTAGATTAATAGGGACCAGGTGAAAAAAGAGAGAGAAGAAGAATAGGGCTATTGTATTATATAAAAAAATCATGATATGCCCTATCAAAAATTGTGATTTCCACTTACCGGTACTTACTGATACATAATTATGTGACCTTTCACGGTCTGATACATTTGTCTTCTGACTAGTCCATATATTTCCTATATATTATCAATTGGTCAGGAGTAATTAGATACAACAGGGTTTATATAAAACATCCAAAAGACAATAACTCATTAAGGCCTAATGGGCTCACCGTTTTTAGTCTGTGAGTCCACTCTGCTTCTTTTTGTAATATTTTTCTATTTAGATCACCTCCTCTTGGTGACGGGCATACAACTTCAATTACACAGAACCTTAATGATTTTGCTTTTCCTTCATGGAAGTTCTGTATATGTCTAGAAATAGTTGTATCTCTTTTGTGTCTGATATCTCCTAAATCAGTGGTGCCCAACCATTTTTCGTCTGAGGGCCGCACTAGACTTGGTATAAATTTCGCGGGCCGGAACCAGGTAGCTTTGCCAGAAAGAAATGCAAACGCTGTGAGGGGGCACATGTGAGCATTACTACTGTGAAGAGGGCACATATCTGGCATAACTACTGTGAGGGGGCACATATCAGGGTATAACTACTTTGAAGAGGGCACATATCAGGGTATAACTACTGTGAGCTGTGAGGAGGGTACATATCAGGGCATAACTACTGTGAGCAGTGGTGTATCTTGGTTTTGTGCTGCCCTAGGCGAGACTAAACTTGGGCACCCCCTAATATAAATTTAACCCACCCCTTCCTGTCACGGCCAAACCCCTTCCTCTGTAAACCCCGCCCCTTCCTCTTTAGGCCCCACCCTTTCCCGTCGGAGCTTCACATCTTCCTTTCTGTATTTAAAAGTGAATAACGAAGGACAATATTTTGTGTTCTCTGCACCATCTATTATTTTAAGAGAATCTTTACATATAATAATATAAAGTGTAAATTCAACCACTTTACAAAGATCAGTCATCCAGGTCAACTATACTATATTGATCACGTCTTCAAATTGTTTGAATTAGCACAAGGTCAGTCCAGAGTCCACATGAGCAGTAACAGCACCAAGGCTTCAACAGCTGTTACTGGACATGCATACACAATTTGTGTCATTCATACAAGACAATGCCACTGTACATATCAACACATCCAGTCCATTACATTACTTTAGCCATAGCACAGACTTTCACACACCATTTACTTACATCAATTAATTTATCCTGAAACGGACACGATGAGGTTTTTAATAACTTAGATGACTTTAATTAAATATATTAATATATTAAACTGAAATGCAACTTGTTGAATACAACAAATGAAACTGTAAACATTTCTGACTTAAGTGCAAACTGTTGAATATTAGACTATTAGATCTAAATTATACTTGGAAACTAAAATGCCTTTCGCCGAACTCTCTGTGTGGCAAAGCTGTTGATGAGCTCTTCATAGTCCAAAGATTTTGTGAGTTCAGACTCTATTGCCAACACTGCCAGGGAGTTCAATCTTTCCTCTCCCATTCTGGATCGCAAGTAGTTCTTCACTCGCTTCAAAGTCGAGAAAGAACGCTCAGCTGAGCAATTTGTTGCTGCAGTACACAAAAACATTCTGAGAGCAATGTCCACATTTAAATAAATACTTTGCAATCCTCTCTCTCTTATCATTCGGGACATCACCAGAACAGAGGTATCTTCTGCAGAAGAACTTATTAAGTATGAACGAAAGTGGAGGCACTCATCAACAAAACACTCCTGTTCCAAGTCTTTGCTGTAAGAAGAACAAAGGTTATTTGCATGCTGTGAAATTGCTGATGGCTCAGTTTTTGATAGTTCAGTAATGAATTTAAACTTTCCAACAAAAGAGTCATATGCCGATTTTCTTCTCATAAGTTCAGCAACTAAGTTGTCACAAATAACATAAAAGGTGTTAATGCGAAAGTTTTCTTGGGCTACCTCTGCCTGTGTCTTGCTGGAAGTTTCTGAAACTTTCCGTGCTTGTACACCTTTCCTCTTAGTCTCATAATCCTTCACAACTGATTTTTCCATTGCAGCAGCTTCAAAAGTCGGGAATAGGCCTCTGGTCTCTCGAACAAACTGGATCAGTGACTCATACAGCTCCCCTACAATTCCAACATCAATACCAATGCTTTGGAGTTTTTTGCTAACTGCACCAAATCTATCCAGGATAGTACCCCACAAACCACTCATAAGTGCAGTCTTGTTAAGGCTTCGATTACTTGAGTCCAATTTCGATTTAAGCTTCGACAGGCATCTTCCCTGGCTGACCATCGTGTGTCAGATAATCTCTTTACCGCTACAGTGTTTGGCACAGATGATAAGTGTTCTTGTAAAATCTCCCATCTGTGAGTGGAAGCAGTAAAAAAAAAATGTAAAGGTATTGTAGGAGACCAAAGAATGAGCAGGCTTCAGGACAACTTTCAGCAGCATGCTTCCCTACTAGATTTAAAGAGTGTGCAGCGCATGGAATATACACAGCAAGTGGGTTTCTTTCCAGAATTCTGGCTTGCAATCCTCTATAATGGCCAGACATATTGCTTGCATTGTCATATGATTGACCACGACAGTTGGCAATATCAAGATCATATGACTTAAGAGTGGTGAGGACCACTTCAGCCAGTTGTTCCGATTTATGTCCAGGATTTGGAATAAAATGTAGAAAGCGCTCAATCGGTAAGCCATCTTCCTTGACATACCTTAAGATGAAGGCCAGCTGATCCGTGTGGGAGCTATCCGGTGTTGAATCAACACTGATAGAGTAATATTTAGCAGCCTTTGCCTCCTTAACTATCTGCTTTGTAACAGAATCTGCCATAAGCTGAATAAACTGCTCACAGGTAGTGAATGAGAGGTAAGATGTGACTCCTTTTCCTGCATTGCCGTAACGGGCAATGTGTTCTGCTATAAATGGGTCAAATTCTGACAGAAATTCAAACATCATCATGTAGTTTCCGTTATGTGTGGAACCAAAACGGTCATCTTTCCCTCTGAAAGCAAGTCCTCGAGTGCCAAGTGCCTTAACTGCAGCAACAACTCTTTTTAAAACATTTCTCCAATATTGAATTTCATCAGAACGCTGCTTTGTAAGACTTTCATCAATTCTCCCCAGTGTACATGCTCTCGATTTTAAAGATAGCACACAGGATTTGTGTTCAGCTGAACGCTCGTGTTCATTTAATCGAGCCGTGCCATTTTTCCAGTCATTGAAGCCACTTTCTGCCAACTGGGATTTGCCACCAAACAAACGACATGGAGCACAAAACACTACTCCTTTGCTTTTGGAGTAAACCAAATAGCTCCTTTTTTGTTTCTCTCCATTAAAGTTTTCTTTTTCAAAAAGGTGTTTAGTTAGCAGCCTAGAATGGTCCGCATACAGCCTTCTCGACTGTGTAAAGTCCAGATTCTCATTTTGAATTATTCCATGTTTAGCCACATGGTCTCTGGTGCAATCATTTAAAACCCATTCAGCAGGGTCAGAGCTCACTCCTATTTGTACAACAGGATCATCAAATTCTACTGAACTCGAAGGACCTGATTCAGAAGTCTCTGTTTCTCTGGCAATACTAGTACTACTGGTAGCTATGGAAGTATCATAACTGCATGATGTAGCAACATCAGTTTCACAGATGTCAGCAGTTAAATCTTCAACTACCTCCTCACCCTGCTCAGTATTAGAAGAAGCCACAGGTTTCGTGAAAAATTGCTCAATTTTTCCTGTCTGTTCAAGCTCCCTGGCTTGTTTTTCACGCCTAATTTTTGCATTTTTTCGGTAACCTGCTCCACTTAGCCTTTTTCGCCCGTCACTCATGGCTGCTAAGAATAGTACCAATGCTGTGAAAATCAACCGACAGAGCATCAGTGAAAATCAACAGGCATAGCGTCAGTGAAAATCAACAGACATAACGTCACTGAAAATTAACAGACGTAGCACGTGCTGCTCGGCTATAATGGAAGGAGGCTCTGAAGGAGCATGCTGCTTCTCATGGGAGGTCGGCTTGCTGTCTGCTCTATATGGCAACAGTCAGACTTTAATCAGGGACAGAGCAGAGAGAGATGCAAGTGCGAGGGCCCTATTAAACCCTCCCTAATTCTCCCCCCTATAACCACCCAACCCCTTACCCCATAAAACATCTAAGTAATTGATTTTTTGTGAATTACTCTAATTTAAGTACTTACAGTTTTTGAAGACAGCAGACTCAGTGTTCACGGTGACCGTGTGCAGGATCTGTTCTGCACTTGGAGGAGATAAGGCTCACCCTAGCGTTGCCGGCCCGTGACTCCACCTAGGGTTGGGCGATATCAAAAATATTCAGTCGATAACGATAGTAAGAAATTTATCGCGATAACGATATATATCGCGATAAATCCCCGTTTAAAAGAAAAAACACAAGGAGACGTTATACTGTATGGGGGGCGGGGGCAGCCACAAGGAGACATTATACATACTGTATGGGGGCAGACATAAGGAGATGTTATACTGCATGGGGCAGCCTCAAGGAGACCTTATACCGTATGGGGGCAGCCTCAAGGAGACCTTATACCGTATGGGGGCAGCCTCAAGGAGACCTTATACCGTATGGGGGCAGCCTCAAGGAGACCTTATACCGTATGGGGGCAGCCTCAAGGAGATGTTATACTGTATAGGGCAGCCTCAAGGAGACCTTATACTGTATGGGGAAGCCTCAGGGAGACATTATAATGTATAGCGCAGCCTCAAGGAGACGTTATACCGTATGGGGCAGCCTCAAGGAGACGTTGTACTGCATGGGGCAGCCTCAAGGAGATGTTGTACTGCATGGGGCATCCTCAAGGAGACGTTGTACTGCATGGGGCAGCCTCAAGGAGACGTTGTACTGCATGGGGCAGCCTCAAGGAGACGTTGTACTGCATGGGGCAGCCTCAAGGAGACGTTGTACTGCATGGGGCAGCCTCAAGGAGACCTTATACCGTATGGGGGCAGCCTCAAGGAGATGTTATACTGTATAGGGCAGCCTCAAGGAGACCTTATACTGTATGGGGAAGCCTCAGGGAGACATTATAATGTATAGGGCAGCCTCAAGGAGACGTTATACCGTATGGGGCAGCCTCAAGGAGACGTTATACCGTATGGGGGCAGCCTCAACGAGACGTTATACTGTATGGGGGCACTGGGGCAGCCACAAGGAGACGTTATACCGTATGGGGCAGCCTCAAGGAGACGTTATACCGTATGGGGCAGCCTCAAGGAGACGTTATACCGTATGGGGGCAGCCTCAACGAGACGTTATACTGTATGGGGCACTGGGGCAGCCACAAGGAGACGTTATACTGTATGGGGGGCGGGGGCAGCCACAAGGAGACATTATACATACTGTATGGGGGCAGACATAAGGAGATGTTATACTGCATGGGGCAGCCTCAAGGAGACCTTATACCGTATGGGGGCAGCCTCAAGGAGACCTTATACCGTATGGGGGCAGCCTCAAGGAGACCTTATACCGTATGGGGGCAGCCTCAAGGAGACCTTATACCGTATGGGGGCAGCCTCAAGGAGATGTTATACTGTATTGGGCAGCCTCAAGGAGACCTTATACTGTATGGGGAAGCCTCAGGGAGACATTATAATGTATAGCGCAGCCTCAAGGAGACGTTATACCGTATGGGGCAGCCTCAAGGAGACGTTGTACTGCATGGGGCAGCCTCAAGGAGATGTTGTACTGCATGGGGCATCCTCAAGGAGACGTTGTACTGCATGGGGCAGCCTCAAGGAGACGTTGTACTGCATGGGGCAGCCTCAAGGAGACGTTGTACTGCATGGGGCAGCCTCAAGGAGACGTTGTACTGCATGGGGCAGCCTCAAGGAGACCTTATACCGTATGGGGGCAGCCTCAAGGAGATGTTATACTGTATAGGGCAGCCTCAAGGAGACCTTATACTGTATGGGGAAGCCTCAGGGAGACATTATAATGTATAGGGCAGCCTCAAGGAGACGTTATACCGTATGGGGCAGCCTCAAGGAGACGTTATACCGTATGGGGGCAGCCTCAACGAGACGTTATACTGTATGGGGGCACTGGGGCAGCCACAAGGAGACGTTATACCGTATGGGGCAGCCTCAAGGAGACGTTATACCGTATGGGGCAGCCTCAAGGAGACGTTATACCGTATGGGGGCAGCCTCAACGAGACGTTATACTGTATGGGGCACTGGGGCAGCCACAAGGAGACGTTATACTGTATGGGGGGCGGGGGCAGCCACAAGGAGACATTATACATACTGTATGGCATATTTGGGGGCAAACATAAGGAGACATTATACTGTATGGGGGGCCGGGGGCAGCCACAAGCAAATAGTGCACTGTGTCTGTGTCATAAATAAAGGTGGTATGATGTCAGACTGTCTATGGTGACCCTGGCCTCTCCTCGAGGCTGCCCCAGGCCATACAGTCTGTATGGGGCAGCCTCAAGGAGAGGCCAGGGCCACTATAGACAGTCTGACATCATACCACCTTTATTTATAAGTCTCACTCTCACTGTGAACGGTGCTTTTTAACTCTGAGGAACTAGTGAGGACTACAATTAACCCGGACGTTTGGAACTGAAAATTACTCGGACGAAGAATATCAACCGTCACGATAATCTTTTCAAAGCTTCCCGCAGTGGAAAGGATTGGCCAATCAAAAACGAACACCAGTGACGTCACACCGCATCATAGTCACGTGCGTACATCACATGGTAAGGCTAGTGATCACGTGGGACGCCACGCAGGTCCTTGCCTAAAGGAGAAACAGCATCGGAACAGATGAAGAAGGGTAACGTACAACATCAGCAATACTGTTCCCTTACATTGTGATAATATGCACTACCGGCAATAATAACATATTACTGTTAAAGCCTACTAAGTATACCAGCAAAAGCGCTATATTATTTTCCTATATAAGGCAAATATCCAAACATTGGGAAACCAGGAGTACACCCGGGAACATTACTGTGACACTTATATGTACTCACCAGCCTGGAGGCATCACATGGACTTTAATTAACCTTTGTTGTGCACAACATTTATTTCAAATGAGCACCCCTTTTTCTCAAGATATATATCTTAACCAACCACATATGTTTTATTAACATTCTTTTGCACCGCTTTTTTCATATATTTTGAATTTTTCCACCAGTCACATTGTATAACCTTGAAAAAACAACGTTAACTCATAAAAGTGAACTGTTCTCATTTTTTGCCTACATGATATAACCATCCAATATTTACTGAAGAGACCCGTTAAAAATCCATCATAAGACTTTGAACTTTCATTATTTTTAATCATTTTTATTTTTATTTTTTATCTTTATTATTTTTTATCTCATTTTTTCATTTTTTATCTTAATACAGAAAGAAAGTTTTACCATAGACTAAACATTATTTAACTTGATTTAACTAAAAACATTAAATAATAATTTATATCCAAATGAGAGTGTGCCATCGCAATTTCCTTCTTTAGTCTGACATCATACCACCTTTATTTATAAGTCTCACTCTCACTGTGAACGGTGCTTTTTAACTCTCTTGTCTCACTCTCACTCACTCCTGTTTGTTCCTCTGCCTGGACATCAGGACCTGGTCCTGGTCTGGACACTCCTCGCAGGGTACGTAGGCCAGGAGTCAGTCAGGCAAAGTGGCCAACTGTCTGTGTGAGGAGGGACCCGGTCTGGGCAGACTTTTCCCGGCTGGCTGTGGCTGCCGCTTGTATTTTGAATATTTTGACCCACTGCGCATGCGCAAATAAGGCGACTCGGCGCAGGCGCAGTAGGAGCCGGAATTTTCTGCTACTACGCCTCCTACTGCGCTTCGGGCATGCGCACTGGGCCGGAATATTCTGCTACGGGGCCTGCGCCAACAAACCCAGTCAGGAGCGGAGGGAAGAGACGCACCTCCCACGTCACTACTGGAAGTGACGTGGGTATCAAGGCCGGGTAGAAAAACAGCTGGGGTCGGGAGGAGGAGGAGGGAGGAGATAAGTGATCGATCCGATCCTTCACTATGCGGCGCCGGCGATGCTGCCGCTCGCAGCGGCATAGTGAAGGATCGGATCGATCGGCAAGTATTTGTGTAGGCAAACAAGGCATTTTGCCGCCCCATTGGCAAGTGCCGCCCCAGGCAAATGCCTTGTTTGCCTCGCGATAGATACGCCTCTGACTGTGAGGGGGCACCAGTGAGCATTACTACTGTGAAGAGGGCACATATCTGGCATAACTACTGTGAGGGGGCACATATCTGGGCATAACTACTGTGAGGGGACACATATCTGGGCATAACTACTGTGAGGGGGCACATATCTGGGCATAACTACTGTGAGAAGGGCATATATCAGGGCATAACTACTGTGAGGAGGGCACATATCAGGGCATAACTACTGTGAAGAGTGCACATATCTGGGCATAAGTACTGTGAGGGGGCACATATCTGGGTATAAGTACTGTGAGGGGGCATGTGTGAGCATTAAGTCTGTGAAGAGGGCACATATCTTGGCATTATTACTGTGAGAGGGCACATATCTGGGCATAACTACTGTGAGGGGGCATGTGTGAGCATTACGTCTATGAAGAGGGCACATATCTTGGCATTATTACTGTGAGGGGGCACATATCTGGGCATAACTACTGTGAGGGAGCATGTGTGAGCATTACTACTGTGAGGGGCATGTGATGATCACACACTGCACTACATACATTACACACATATATACATCACATACTGCAGTGTCAACCTTCTTCTGCAGGTCGACTTTGATGTCTGGTCTTTAGGCTTCAGTCAGATCCTCCACCGCCATGCTTGCGCCGTGTGCCCGACACCACCAGGAGCTGGTCCCTCCTCCTTTCATCTCTCGCCGGCTTCTCCTACAGCAGGGAGCTCTATCGCTCGAGTGCCCGCCCAATCTTAACAATCAGGGGCGTAGCTAGAAATGACTGGGCCCCATAGCAAAAAAAATGATGGGCCCCCCTCTCCCGGATCTCCCACCCCCACATACCTATCGGACCTCCCACCCCTTCCAGAGCTCCCACCCAAACACCCCTCCAGGACCTCCCACCCCAACATCCCCCTAAGTGTCATCCACAGATCCCCTCCTTCAGTGTCCTCCACAGATCCCCCCTTCAGTGTCCTCCACAGATCACCCCCTTCAGTATCCTCCACAGATCCCCCCTTCAGTGTTCTCCACAGATCCCCCCTTCAGTGTCCTCCACAAATCCCCCCTTCAGTGTCCTCCACAGATCCCCCCTTCAGTGTCTTCCACAGATCCCCCCTTCAGTGTCCTCCACAGATCCCCCCATTCAGTGTCCTCCACAGATCCCCCCTTCAGTGTCCTCCACAGATCCCCCCTTCAGTGTCCTCCACAGATCCCCCCTTCAGTGTCCTCCACAGATCCCCCCCTTCAGTGTCCTCCACAGATCCTCCCCTTCAGTGCCGCTTCCTAGCTAATTTATTCACTGCACTTGCCTCTGTGAAATTGAAGAGAAGCGCCGTAATCTCGCACAGGCGCACTAGCAGTGGCCAGGAAGACGATGCATGCGCACTTCGATGCCTCTTCCAGTGCGCCTGTGTGAGATTATGGCGCTTCTCTTCAATTTCACAGAGGCAATTGCAGTGAATAAATTAGCTAGGAGGCGGGTCTGGGCGGCGAGATTGCAGGCACAGGCAGCATCGCTTTGCTGCCTGTGCGGTTCGCAGCGTGCCCTGCGCTGATAAAGTCCGGTCACTGCATGGGCCGCATGACACGGCTATGTGGGCCACATTTGGCCCGCGGGCCTTAGGTTGGGCATCACTGTCCTAAATCCATTAGGTTATTAGCTATTAATATGTCTTTCAGAGTGACCTCAGAGCCCTGAGGGTGAGAATTAACTCTGTTTCCAAGTAATTTAAACTTTTTGGGGATTAGGGTGTATAGAGGTAGTTCCCTAAAATCAGCTATTTGTATTTTATAAGTTTTAAGTACATGTTGCCAAATTTTAAGTGTGTACTTAGTGTATGGGTTATCTATTTTTTTATAGAGGTGTTTGTTATATTTGGTTTTCCAGATTAGATAATTCAATGGATAGGTAATTCATTCTTCTTCTAAGTCAACCCAGTATTTTCTTTTTGGTAGAGAATTCCATTCTGCGACTCTTGTCAGGGCAGCTGCCCGCTCCTTTTGCCTCTCAATCGTCCTCTGGCAGCACACGCTTTGTAAGCTAGCTCCCAGAGCCCATTAGTACCTGGTACTTCTACTGTTGTTCTCATTGCGTTTTTTTCTGCTGCGTTACTTTGTTTGGCCTCTGCTTATGCCCTTCTCCTGATGGTTGTCAAATTGTCAAAATTATTAATTCTCTTTTCTTGAGAATGGCTTCACCTAAGGACCCGGAGACCTGTAAATCGGTCTCAAAGAGGAAGCATCTGGCCTGCTTTGCTTTGACTGCAGTACGCTGCTGGATGACAATTGTCCCTTTTCGAGGTGCAAGGCTTGCCGTAGATCCCAGTCAGCCACGGAACCCACCATGCAAGTAATGTACCAGTGGGTCAAGGTATATGTGGATGAATCCATCAAAGGCGTGGTTAACCTGCTGGACGAGAGGCTTCCTGCCGCTACTCAAGCTCCCATGGATACCTCCGCGCCCATGGAGAGGCCTGCCACAATTTCATTGGTCTCCTCCTCTTTGGATGAAGAGGAGTTAACATCATGCTTTTTTCCACCAGAGAAAACTCCAAAATTGCTAAAGTCCATCAGGTCGGGGGACCATGATGTTGACACCGGGAAGTCCTCCGATCCCGCTGGTCAGGAACAGCGTGTCTTCAAGGCAGATGAGACCCTTTTTTCCGTTATGCGGATGGAATGGAAATAGCCTGTGAAAGGTCCAGTCCTGACTAATAAATTACGGAACATGTTTCCCATGGCAAATGGAATTGTGGGGTTCCATTCCCAAGGTGGACATGGCTATCGCCAAACTGTCCAGACGCACTCTGGTGCCAGCAGACGATGGGTCTAGTCTGCAAGACCCCCTTGATAGGAGAGAAGAGTGCACGTTAAGAAGAGGCTACTCGGCTGCTGCAGCCTCTGCTTCGACCGCTATCGTGGCTACGGAAGTTTCATCCTTCCTCCGTTCCCGCCTAAATCAAATCCAGACGGATATGGACCAGAGGGTGTCCTGGGATGACATCTTGGCCGCATTTAAGACCGTCAACCTGGCGACGGACTTTCTGTGCGACATGGCACAGTTAAAGCTAAAATTGGCATCCAAGTCCATGGCCCTGGTCTCTGCAGCCCACAGGCCCTTATGATTTAAACCATGGGTCGCGGATAACGCATCAAAGTATAATTTGTGCAGTCTCCCTTTTGAGCCTGACCACTTGTTCGGCTCACAATTGGACAAGATCATGGAGGATTTCTCCGATAAGAAGGGGAAAAGCCTTCCCCAGCAGCCCTTTCGGGGACGGGGCAGACAAGGGTGTGGTGGTACAAGGCCAACAAGCACAAAATAGATTGCATAGAGACTGGGGGGCGCAGCGAAAATTTTTGAAGTGCCCTCGCAGAGGAGCTACGGAGGCTAACCCCTCCTGACTATGGGCCTCTCGCAGGCTCTTGGTTAACCCCCGCTACTCCTGCCATCCTTCCGGAAGATATTCCTATTCCTTGTCCCCTTATGCCCGTCGGGGGGCGTCTCTCCCAGTTAAAAGATGTCTGGGCTCAGGAGATTCCGGATCCTTGGGTCCTAAAGGTCATTTCTGAGGGCTACTTAATAAACCTCAAGTCGCCTCCCCCGGACAGATTTGTTGTGAAACATCACCTACTGCCTGCCAGGCAGGTGATTCTGGAGGCCTATATCCAGGACTATATCCTCAAGGAGGTTCCAGCAGGTGAGCGGGGCTTAGGGATCTATTCTCCAGTTTTTCTAGTTCCCAAGAAATCTGAAGACCTCCGGATGATTATCAATTTGAGATTTTTCAATCGTTTTATAAGGAAGGCAAAGTTTCATATGGAAACTATCAGGTCAATGATCCACGTTCTCAACCCCGGAGACTTGATGGCTATCCTGGACCTCAAGGATGCGTATCTTCACATCCCCATCCATCCTGCCTCCCAGAGGCATCTCAGGATTGCGGTCCAGGTCTTGGGGGTCCTCAGGCACTTCAATTTGTTGCCTTACCCTTCAGGATTTCCTCTGCTCCTATCACCTTCACCTTTACCAAGGTGGTGGTTTCGGTGGTGGCAGCTTTGAAGCTTCAAGGGCTGACCATAATTCCTTATCTGGATGATTGGCTCCTAAAAGCCTCCTCGGTTCCAGTTCTTACCCACCATCTTCATGTAGCTATCTCTTTTCTGCTCCGCCTAGGGTGAATCATCAACTGGCAGAAGTCGAACATGAGCCTGTCGACTTCAGTAACCTATCTAGGCTTCATAGTAGACTCCGTTGGGATCTCCCTCCAGTTGACTCCAGAAAGAAGAACTCAGATTCTGGACTTGGAAAGGTTCCTATCTGTTCCTCGTCAAGTTTCCATCAGGAGTCTCATGAAGATGTTGGGGCTTATGTCAGCAGCTGCAGAGGCAGTCTCTTGGGCTTTGTGGCACCTCCGCTCTCTACAATCGGAGGTCCTTGCCAAATGGGATGGCAGCCCCGCCGGGCTAAATTCCCTGTGTTTCATGTATTTTCAGACTCGAACCTCCCTGAGATGGTGGCTTCATCTCCCGGGGGGGAAGTCTATAACCCAGCCATCATGTGTCATATTGACTACGGATGCATCCCAAGTAGGCTGGGGCGCTCACCTAGACTATTCCCCTGTCCAAGGGACTTGGTCTCCTCAGGAGCGGCTACTTTCCTCCAATCTCCGTGAGATTCGAGCCATCCGGCTAGCCCTCCTTCAGTTTGCCCCCCGAATCCGGGCCTTGGCAGTGAGAGTACAGTCAGACAACATGACTGCGGTCCTGTACATCAACAAGCAGAGAGGCACAAGATCTCTACCCCTCCTTTCAGAGATCGGGGTAATTCTTCGGTGGGCAGAGTTGAACCTTTCTCACTTGTCTGCGATCCACATCCATGGTTCTTGCAATATAATCGCGGATCATCTGAGCCGCGGTCTGCCGACAATGGAATGGTCCCTGCATCCAGAGATATTCAGGCAGATAATCCTCAGGTGGGGTTTGCCAAAGGTAGATCTCATGGCAACGAGGTTCAATGCCAAGGTAGAGAGGTTCTGCTCCCTTTACAGGGAGGATAACCTCCTGGCGATAGATGCTCTGTCGATACCGTAGAGGTTCAGGCTGGATTACATCTTCCCTCCCTTTTCCATGATACCGATGGTATTGATAAAAATTTGTCAGAATCAGGCCTCGGTGTTAGCCATCATACCATTTTGGCCCAAGAGAACCTGGTTTACCCAGCTCATTCAGATGAGTCGGGGACATTATTGGAGGCTCCCCCCACGGCAGACCCTGGTGTCATGGGACACTCACCTCTGCCCAGATCTGCACAGGTTCAGCCTGACAGCCTGGAGGTTGATCAGTCCCTTCCCAGAATAGAAGGGCTTTCGAAGTCAGTCCTGAGAACGTTGTCACATTCATATGCAGAATCTACTAAGAAAGCCTACTCCAGAATCATGAGAATCTTCTTGTCATGGTGTGCTTCAAGCCAGGTGGCGTATTCAGATCCTCCCCTCTCTATGATACTTCAATTCCTACAGGACGGCCTAGACAGAGGCCTTGCTCCATCTACTCTGAGGATCCAGATTTCTGCCATCTCGGCCTGTCTCAACAGACCCTATTCTCGGGACCCGCTCATCAAATGCTTCCTTAAAGGAGCCTAAAGATTGAATCCTACAGTACTGAGGCCCATCCCTCAGTGGGACTTATCTGTCGTGCTCAGGGGTCTAGCATCTCCCCCCTTTGAGCATTTGGAGGAGGTGGATTTAAAGTTCGTGACTCTGAAGTTAGTCTTCTTACTGGCGGTAACCTTGGCCAAGAGAATCTCAGAGCTTCAAGCCTTCTCAGCCTCAGAACCCTATACCATTTTCTTCAAGACCGGGTTCTCCTGAGATTCCTTCCATATTTAAGGCCTAAGGTCCCTTTATTTCAGAACATTAATCAGGTGATTTCTTTGCCTGTTTTAATTTCTCCTTCTACCTCCTCCAGGGATCCTGTCAAGCATCCGTTGGATATCTCAAGATGCCTCCAGATCTATGTGGATAGATCTAAGGAGTTTAGGATAGATGAGAATCTCTTCATCCTGTTTGCTAGTAAGTCTAAAGGCCGCAAGGCGTTCAAGGTGTTGATTAGTCGCTGGATTAAGGAGGCCATCAGATAATCTTTTGTTTCTCAGGCTTTGGATCCTCCAGAGTTTGTGAAGGCCCATTCCACAAGGGCCATCTCTACTTCCTTTGCAGAAAGAAGTCTCCTTTGTCTGGAGATGATTTGTAAAGCTGCCTCCTGGAGCTCTGAATTCACTTTCATCTTCCACTACAGACTAGATGCCAGGGTAGCGGTGTTTTCGGCCTTTGGGCAAGCTATCCTTAGCTCCGCCAGGCATGAGGGCCCTCCCTAGGGGTTCTTCTTGCTATCTCCCCATCTGTGCTGCTGGTAGGACCTAAGGGAATTGTTAATTTCTAACGTTAATTTTTTTTCCCTTAGTCCTAACAGCAGCACACAAATTTCCCACCCTAGTGAGTTATTCTTGCGATAGACACAGTGGGCTGGGGGGTGTCCCCTCCTTTTGTAGGGCTGTAAAGCTTTGTTATTTGTTCTTGGCTCATTAAAATTCCGCCGATCCTACCAGTCCACGGGGGGTAGTTAACCCCATCTGTGCTGCTGTTAGGACTAAGGGAAAACAAATTATCGTTAGAAATTAACGATTCTGCATCAGCAAGGTCTCTTACAGGCAAATCAACCTGGTGTTTCAACATGTTCTTTTCAAGCTCTTTTGAAGAGGCACAAATAAACAAGCAATGTTGGGGACTGTAGGCACAGTGATTAGCAAAGGAAACTTAGTTCAGCAGTACTTGGAAGGTGTCAAGCAGTGCCATCAGCTTAGAACTAGCAGAACCCAGTGGGACCCAGGAACACCCATTTACTGTTTAGATCTGGCCAGAGGTGGTCTTCCTAGAAGAATTACGGCCAAAAAAACATAACTACTATGTGGGAACAAGGCCACGCAACTCAACTATGTGCAAAAACATAAGAACTGGGTGCAGAAAAATGGCAGCAGGTGCTCAGGATTGATGAATCAAAAATTAAAATATTTGACTTTAACAAAAGGCATTTTATTCTCTAAAGGGCTGGAGAGCAGTACAATAGTGAGTGTCTGTAGGCAACAGTAAAGGATTATGGAGGTTCTTTGCAAGTCTGGGGCTGCATTTCACTAAATGGAGCTGAGGATTTGGTCAGTATTAATGCTTTCCTCAAGAATACAGGCAGATACATATCCATCGTGCAATAACATCAGGGAGGCTTCTGGCTCCAAATTTATTCTGAAACAGGGCAATGACCCCAAACATACAACCAATGTCATTAAGAACTACATCATCATGATCATCATCAATAACATCATTGAGTCTGTCTGAGGCCTCGTGCACACAGCCGTTCCGTGCATTGGGGACTGCAATTTACGGTCCCCAATGCACGGGCAACATCTGTGCGGCAGTCGGGACGGACAGAAACACCATGGAAGCACTCCTTAGTGCTTCCGTGGGGTTCCGTGCCTCCGTTCCGCACCGCAGCTCTGGATTGTGGACCCGTTCAAGTGAATGGGTCCGCATCCATGATGTGGGGAGCACACGGCCGGATTCGTTGTTTGCGGGCCGCAATACGGCAATGGCCGTGTGCATGAGGCCTAAGAAAGAAGATCTGTGGTTAGTTCTCCAAGATAAATACACTAGTGGTCGGCTCACAAGTAATCAATTAGTATTTATTATTAGCACTAAATTTGCATAAATAAAAACACAATTATAATAAAAATGAAAATAATAATGGTAAAACATGTGCACATAAAATTAGTCACGGTCCGTCATATATTATAGGTTGCGGACCTCACGCAACTTACGGTTCATATGGTACAGTTCATACAGTACAGCTGCAATTTTCTATATCATATTCCTAATTTATCGGATAGGTATTAGATATTCAATCTTGGTTTAGATCTTTATGTTATAGAGCGTATTTGTAGTATGTTCATAAAAAATGTCCTGTGCTATTTGTGCTTTTTTTTATATCAAACTTAAGTGCAATTGTATATAGTATAGTGCACTCAAAACCCTATGAGTGGGCTTAGCTGAAATGTCCTGCATTATTGCACTTTATAGCAAAGTTCCGGTGATTATATTGTGTTTATAGAAGATGTCCTGTGCTATTTTTGCTTTTTACCAGAATCCAATGCAGCTATATATGAAGTGAAGCATACAACTCCCTATAAGTGAATTTGGCTACAATAGTTTAAGATAGTTTGTGCTATTATACTTTTATGCTGGGCTCCGGTACTGGCTTGTGTGAAACAGCACATGTATAGCCCCTGTATATAGGCTTAATCTCTTTGTTGCACATTCACATACAATGTTGTGCGCTGTTGTGCTTCTTACCGGTCATCGGTGTAGCCGTCTGTGGGATAATACATACATAGGTTATATTGTGTGCTGTTTGTCCGGTGACGGTCTCACAAGCAGTCTCTGCGTTTGTACCAGCACTTAGCACATGCGTGGTAGAGACTTCCGAAAGCCAAATAGTAACTTTTGTTTCTTTTATGTCGCTCTGTAATCAGAATAGGATTCTCAAGAAAATGCAGCTCCTGTATTCGATGTGGTATCGCCAGATGTGTTTCAAAACCGCAATGGTTTCTTCCTCAATGGCAATAAAATTGGCAATTCCTCAATGAATAAAAAAATAATTAAAATCAGGAAAGGCGCACTGATCTTTTTTTTTTTTTTTACCAGCGCATAGACATGACCTGCATCCTCCCAATGGTCCCATGTCATCACTAATAATAGAGCAGTGCGCCTTTCCTGATTTTTATAATTTTTTATTTACATTTTATTTGTATTTCTATTAGCTAGCTATTCTTATGATATATGTGATATCTGGTATGACTAAGCATGTTATTGTTCAAATGTAAATGTTTTAGTAGAAGCTATTGCAAGAATCGCAAGATTGAACAAAGTGAACAAGCACCTAACAATACTTGCAATGAGATAGTCACTGTCCAGTCCAGGTTTTAACAAAGTTACTAGCCCTATATAAGGTGCGATATGTCCCTCATTCCCAATATATCTTTTGCCATTGAGGAAGAAACTATTGCAGTTATGAAACGTGTCTAGTGATACCACATCGAATACAGGAGCTGCATTTTCTTGAGAATCCTATTCTGATTACAGAGCGACATAAAAGAAATAAAAGTTACTATTTGGCGTTCGGAAATCTCTACCACGCATGCGCTAAGTGACAGCATGAACGCAGAGACCGCTTGTGAGACCGCCAGTAGACAAACAGCACACAACATAAACTCTGGACCTACGTATTGTGACATAGCAAGGGGTTTTGTTTGGGAAGGCAGGTATTTTCCTCTCAACATGGGTGGCTAGGCTGATTTCCAGCCGGGTGAGATCAAATACCGGACCAGATTTTAAGTGCCCCCCCAAAGCCTGTTGTCGACACTGGAAAAAACTGCTAATAAGGTGACTGTTTTGTGCTTTGGACTTGTGTGAACAAACACTAAGACTGAAAATTGTTGCTTTGTTTTACAAACAGTTTCTTTTGCTTCTGCTCTGCATCCGCTTACCCTGCCTACCAGACCGAATCCTCACAATTGGTGGCTTGGATCATGCACACGCAGTGAGGCTGGCGTAAACGCCGAAATATTCGGGTAAGGCTGGATGTCCTGGATTAAACCAGCTAAATTTAAACCTGTGTCACGTGACAAAATGGAGGCTGTAATGAAAGCTCTCATGGAGGCTAATCAACACCAGCAAGAAACAAACCAGCTGCTGTTACAACACTTGATGGCTTTACAGGCGACAGGAGCGTCCCAGAGTGTCCATGATGTCCGGAAAGCGGTCCGTGCGGTGATCCCCAAGATGACACCAACAGATGACGTCAAAACCTACCTGCCAATGTATGAGAAGGTGGCCACAAGGGAGAATCTACCCCGAGATAAGTGGGCTGAGGTCGTCGCTCCGTTCCTGACATCCGACTCCCAGCGGGTGTATTTCGACTTGCCGGACAATCAAGCGGCCGACTACCGGAAAGTCAAGGGTGAGATTCTGGCAAGACTGGGGGTGCATGTGTTGGTCGAGGCCCAGCGGGTGCATCAGTGAGGGTTTAAGCCGGCTGAGCCCGTGAGACCCCAGTATTATAACCTGCTTAAGCTCTTTCAAAAGTAGCCACAGCATGACATGCTGAGCCCCACTGCTATGCTGGACCATCTGCTGGCTGATATGTTCTGGAGGGCTTTGCCACCCCCTCTCCGGCAATGGATCGGCCAGGTCTCTCTAGGTAATGCTCTCGATATAGTCGACCTGGTGGAAGACATGGAGGATTTGCCGCCGGATCCTGAGCTGGAAGACCTTAATGTCTCCGGTGGTACCGCCCAACACCGGGAACCAACCTATCCTGAGCCTGGGAAATTGTATTAATAGTAGATGGTGAACCACAACAACCAGGGGCAGAGTCGGTGTTCCCCTGTTTTGTGGTTCAGCAGGGTATGTTGTACCGGGTAAACCAGCTGCAAGGTGAATCCATTGAACAGTTGGTGGTGCCCCAGGCTTATGGCAAACTCGTGTTAGAGTTAGCCCACCAACATGTTCTCGGGAGTCATCTGGGAATGCAGAAGACACAGGACCGGATACGACAACGGTTTTACTGGCCCAGTGTGTTTAGGGAGGTGGAAGAATTTTGTAAATCTTGCCCAACCTGCCAGGCAACTAGCCCCCAACACCTTTTTGGCAGTCCCTTGGTACCTCTCCTGATCATCGAGGTGCCGTTTGAGCAAATCGCTATAGACCTCGTAGGCCCAGTACCGAAGTCCGCTAGAGGACACCAACACATCTTGGCTGTCCTGGACTATGCCACTTGGTATCTGGAAGCGATGCCACTGCGACATACTTCGGCAAAGCTTATAGCTAAGGAGCTACTGGAGATGTTCTCCCGAGTGGGGCTACCTAAAGAGGTTCTGACTGACCAGGGGACCCCTTTTATGTCCAAGGTCAGGAGGGAACTTTGTAAGTTGCTGCATATCAGACTGGGGGTGGTATGTGACATAGCAAGGTAAGATCAAATACCAGACCGGAGTTTAAGTGCTGGTCCGGGTTTTGGAAAAACCTGGCTGTCCTTTAAATAGGCAGCTGGGCTCAGAATCAAGTTCTCTGTCTTGGGATCTGAGGCATGGTGCCGTACTAGAGGGCAGACAGCCGCATGTGGGGAAACAGGCCACCTATAGCCTGGTGTGGACGTTGGAAAAAACGTAACCACGCCCCCTTCCCTGCCCCTTTGCTGTGATTGACAGAGCTTATGCGCGACAGTTCGGCTGGCTTTGCCAAACTGCTGGCTGTCAGTCACAGCGAAGGGGCAGGAATGGGGAGTGGTTACGTGACTTGGAGTAGAGAGGCCGCTGCCTCCGTGACTTCATGCCTGACTAGAGAAGCGCGCCGGCAGGGGATTAAAGAACGTTTTTACAGCTTTTGCTTCATCTGCCTGCAGGAAGAAAATTATCCTTACAAACTCGCTGCTGGCAACTCTCAGGTACTGCTGCCAGCTTGGGATGTTTTTTTGGAGGTGACAGGTTCCCTTTAACCGCCTCCGGACCACCTAACGCAGATGTGCGGTCCGGAGGCGGCAGCGCTGCGCAGACTGACGCATATACGCGTCATCTCGCGAGACGCGAGATGACGTGCTTTGCCGGCCCGCGCATGCGCAGTTCGGGCCGGCATTTCGTCAAGGGGGGTCTCGTCATCAGCTTGCCAGCCAATGATCGCGGCTGGCAAGCTGATAATTTTTTAAAAAAACAATCAGAGTGCCAGATAACAGATCATATTAGTAAATATGATCTGTTATATGGCTGGCCTGCTCCTCTGCTGGTTCTTTTCGTCGGATGGATCCAGCAGAGGAGCAGGCTACACAGTGAGTACACCAACACTACATACAAGCCCAAGATCACCCCCCTGAACCCCAATTAACCCTTTGATCACCCCTTTGATCGCCCCTGTTAATCACTAGTGAAAGGAAAAAAGTGATCAGTGCAAACTGTCACTTTTTTTTTCCACTGGTATTGACCGTTAGGTTTTAGGTATAGTTTAGGCCCCTTGGTTAGGTAGTTTAGGGATCGGTTAGCGCCCAGCCCACCGCACCGCAGTCACTGATTATAGCGTATCGCTAATCAGCATTTGTACTTTTATAGTATCTGGAAGTGATCAAAACTGATCACGGTCAGATCTATAATTGTATTAGTGTCACTTTAGTTCTCCCTCCACCCAAAACGCTGTGTTTGCCCGATCAGGCCTGATCGGTCGCCCACACGTGCGTTCGCCCACACCCGCCCCACCGCAGTGACAAAAAAAATTTTTTTTTTGATCACTGCACATTCACTTTACACGCGCTGCGGCGATAAAAAAAATCAGTTTTGATATTTTTTATCAACCGCAGCGGCCTCCAGTACTTCGCTAGCCTCCCCTTTGTAAGACAGGCTTGCTTTTTTTTCTTGGGTAGTCTCAGGGAATACCCCTAAATTTAGTTGCCCAAATGTCAAACAGGGGGTATTCTTCTGAAGAGGCCTACAGGCTTCTGACCCAGTCGGATGAGGAATGGGAACCCTCATCTGATGAATCTAGCGGGTCAGAATACGAACCTGTAGAAAGCAGTGGCTCTCTGACCCAAAGTTCGGACGAGGAGGCTGAGGTCCCTAATAGCACCAGGCGTACCCGGCCCCGTGTCGCTAGACCACAGGTTGCGCAGGATCCGCTTCAAGAGCAGCAGAGTGGGGCTGGTGCTGTCGGATTACGTGGTGAGGCATACACCAGCAGCGCAGCCCTCCCTGGACCTAGTACCAGCACTGCCGTACAACCTGGTGAAGTGGCGAGCACCAGAAGGGCAGTTGAAGCTGGTACGGTGGCACGAGCAGTAGTGACCCCGTCGCAGCCACCGCAAAGACGTGCCCGTAGAGCCCCTAGAATCCCTGAGGTGCTGGCAAACCCTGATTGGCAGTCCCCAACTTCAGCCGCACCTGTAGTTTTCCCTTTCACTGCCCAGTCTGGAGTTCTGGTTGAGACAGCTCAGATCGGTTCGGCCCTGGGATTTTTTGAGCTGTTCTTGACTGCGGAGCTCTTAGACATAGTTGTGGCCGAAACAAACAGGTATGCCACACAATTTATAACCGCCAACCCGGGAAGCTATTATGCCCAGCCTTTCCGGTGGAAACCAGTCCAAGTTTCCGAAATTAAAACTTTTCTGGGCCTCCTCCTCAACATGGGTCTAACTAAAAAGCATGAATTGCGGTCATATTGGTCCACGAACCCAATTCATCACATGCCCATGTTCTCTGCTGCTATGTCCAGGGCACGTTTTGAGGCCATCCTGCGTTTCCTGCACTTTAGCGACAACACCGCCTCCCGTCCCAGAGGCCACCCTGCTTTTGACCGGCTCCATAAAATTCGGCCCCTCATAGACCATTTCAACCTGAAATTTGCAGATTTGTATACCCCAGAGCAAAACATCTGCGTAGACGAGTCCCTGATACATTTTACCGGGCGCCTTGGCTTCAAACAATACATCCCAAGCAAGCGCTCCCGGTATGGGGTCAAATTGTATAAGCTCTGTGAAAGGGCCACAGGCTATACCCACAAATTTCGGATCTATGAGGGAAAAGATCAGACCCTGGAGCCGGTCGGTTGCCCTGACTACCTGGGGAGCAGTGGGAAGACAGTCTGGGACTTGGTGTCACCCTTATTCGGCAAGGGGTACCATCTTTATGTGGACAATTTTTACACAAGTGTGGCCCTCTTTAGGCATTTGTTTCTAGAACGGATTGGCGCCTGTGGCACCGCACGAACTAGTCGCGTGGGCTTCCCCCAACGGCTCGTTACCACCCGTCTTGCAAGGGGGCAGAGGGCCGCACTGTGTAACGAAGAACTGCTCACGGTGAAATGGAGAGACAAGCGTGACGTTTACATGCTCTCCTCCATTCACGCAGACACGACAATACAAATTGAGCGAGCAACCCGTGTCATTGAGAAGCCCCTCTCAGTCCACGACTATAACCTTCACATGGGAGGGGTGGACTTCAATGACCAGATGTTGTCTCCGTATTTAGTTTCCCGCAGAACCAGACGCTGGTATAAGAAGGTGTCTGTATATTTAATTCAATTGGCTCTGTATAATAGTTTTGTTCTCTACAGTAAGGCTGGGAGAACTGGATCCTTCCTCAAATTTCAGGAAGAGATCATCGAGAACCTCCTGTACCCAAGAGGTTCCGTGGCCCCATCCACCAGTGTAGCTAGCTGTCTACACGAGCGACATTTCCCCAATGTCGTTCCTGGTACCTCAACCCAACCGTCACCCCGAAAAAGATGTCGTGTCTTTAGCAGGAGTGGAATAAGGTGTGACACCCGCTATTTCTGTCCTGACTGTCCTGACCACCCTGCCCTATACTTTGGAGAGTGTTTCCGGAAGTACCACTCACAGGTACACTATTAGCATAGGGATCATCTCACCAGGACAGGCACACAGGGCTATCTGGTTTTTTCTTTTTTTTTTTTTTTACCTTCCAGGTGGACCAACCGATCGACTAGCTGCAGCACTGATGTGCATTCTGACAGAAGCATTGCGCTGCTGTCAGATTACACGCAAGTCGTGTATGCGGCGCTGCAAGACGAGATTTCTCCTCTGCAGTAACAGATACGTTTGCCAAGGCATTACGAGCTGAGGAGGAGGCGGCGTTCCTATGCTTTGGCAAACACTTTGTATATAAAAAAATAAATAAAAAATCCCGGCAATGATTTATTCATCCACATCGATTGATGTGAATGGAGAAATCTGGTGTGCCAGGGCATCTGGTGTGCTAAGTGGGTATGGATGTTGGGCCTAGCTCCTATGTCCTGGCAGACGCCTTTCCCCTCCTTTTTTTTTTTTGCCAGAGATTTTTTCATCCACATTGATCGATGCGAATGAAGAAATCTGTGCCGTTCATTTTTTTCTTTCAGCCCAGAGGCTGAACGGAAAAAAAAATCTCATTACCTGTATGCTCAATATAAGGAGAATAGCAGAAACTCCTAATGCTGGCCATACATGTAATGATTGCGGAGACCCTCAAATGTCAGGGCAGTACAAACACCCCACAACTGACCCCATTTTGGAAAGAAGACACCCCAAGGTATTTGCTGAGGGGCATATTGAGTCCATGAAAGATTAAAATTTTTGTCCTAAGTTAGCGGAAAGTGAGACTTTGTGAGAAAAAACAAAAAAAATAAAATTTCTGCTAACTTATGCCCAAAAAAAAATAATTCTATGAACTTGCCAGGCCCCTCATTGAATACCTTGGGGTGTCTTCTTTCCAAAGTGGGGTCACATGTGGGGTATTTATACTGCCCTGGCTTTTTAGGGGCCCTAAAGCGTGAGAAGAAGTCTGGGATCCAAATGTCTAAAAATGCCCTCCTAAAAGGAATTTGGGCACCTTTGCGCATCTAGGCTGCAAAATAGTGTCACACATGTGGTATCGCCGTACTCAGGAGAAGTTGGGGAATGTGTTTTGGGGTGTCATTTTACATATACCCATGCTGGGTGAGATAAATATCTTGGTCAAATGCCAACTTTGTATAAAAAAATTGGAAAAGTTGTCTTTTGCCAAGATATTTCTCTCACCCAGCATGGGTATATGTAACATGACACCCAAAAACACATTCCCCAACTTCACCTGAGTACGGCGATACCAGATGTGTCACACTTTTTTGCAGCCTAGGTGGGCAAAGGGGCACACATTCCAAAGTGCACCTTTCGGATTTCACCGGTCATTTTTTACAGATTTTGATTGCAAACTACTTCTCACACATATGGCCCCCTAAATTGCCAGGGCAGTATAACTACGCCACAAGTGACCCCATTTTGGAAAGAAGACACCCCAAGGTATTCCGTGAGGGGCATGGCGAGTTCCTAGAATTTTTTATTTTTTGTCGCAAGTTAGTGGAATATGAGACTTTGTAAGGAAAAAAATAAAATAAAAAAAAATCATCATTTTCCGCTAACTTGTGACAAAAAATAAAAAATTCTAGGAACTCGCCGTGCCCCTCACGGAATACCTTGGGGTGTCTTCTTTCCAAAATGGGGTCACTTGTGGGGTAGTTATACTGCCCTGGCAATTTAGGGGCCCAAATGTGTGAGAAGTACTTTGCAATGAAAATGTGTAAAAAATGGCCTGCGAAATCCGAAAGGTGCACTTTGGAATATGTGCCCCTTTGCCCACCTTGGCTGCAAAAAAGTGTCACACATCTGGTATCGCCGTACTCAGGAGAAGTTGGGGAATGTGTTTTGGGGTGTCATTTTACATATACCCATGCTGGGTGAGAAAAATATCTCGGTCAAATGCCAACTTTGTTTAAAAAAATGGGAAAAGTTGTCTTTTGCCAAGATATTTCTCTCACCCAGCATGGGTATATGTAAAATGACACCCCAAAACACATTCCCCAACTTCTCCTGAGTACGGCGATACCAGATGTGTGACACTTTTTTGCAGCCTAGGTGGGCAAAGGGACCCACATTCCAAAGTGCACCTTTCGGACTTCACCGGTCATTTTTTACAGATTTTGATTGCAAACTACTTCTCACACATATGGGCCCCTAAATTGCCAGGGCAGTATAACTACGCCACAAGTGACCCCATTTTGGAAAGAAGACACCCCAAGGTATTCCGTGAGGGGCATGGCGAGTTCCTAGAATTTTTTATTTTGTGTGAGAAGTACTTTGCAATCAAAATATGTAAAAATGGCCTGCGAAATCCGAAAGGTGCACTTTGGAATATGTGCCCCTTTGCCCACCTTGGCAGCAAAAAAGTGTCACACATCTGGTATCGCCGTACTCAGGAGAAGTTGGGGAATGTGTTTTGGGCTGTCATTTTACATATACCCATGCTGGGTGAGAAAAATATCTTGGTCAAATGCCAACTTTGTATAAAAAAATGGGAAAAGTTTTGGAAAGAAGACACCCCAAGGTATTCTGTGAGGGGCATGGCGAGTTCCTAGAATTTTTAATTTTTTGTCGCAAGTTAGTGGAATATTTTTGTGACAAAAAATAAAAAGTTCTATGAACTCACTATGCCCATCAGCGAATACCTTAGGGTGTCTACTTTCCGAAATGGGGTCATTTGTGGGGGTTTTCTACTGTTTGGGCATTGTAGAACCTCAGGAAACATGACAGGTGCTCAGAAAGTCAGAGCTGCTTCAAAAAGCGGAAATTCACATTTTTGTACCATAGTTTGTAAACGCTATAACTTTTACCCAAACCATTTTATTTTTTGCCCAAACATTTTTTTTTTATCAAAGACATGTAGAACTATAAATTTAGCGAAAAATTTATATATGGATGTCGTTTTTTTTGCAAAATTTTACAGCCGAAAGTGAAAAATGTCATTTAAAAAAAAAAAAAAAATCGTTACATTTTGATTAATAACAAAAAAAGTAAAAATGTCAGCAGCAATGAAATACCACCAAATGAAAGCTCTATTAGTGAGAAAAAAAGGAGGTAAAATTCATTTGGGTGGTAATTTGAATGACCGAGCGATAAACGGTGAAAGTAGTGTAGTGCAGAAGTGTAAAAAGTGGCCTGGTCATTAAAGGGGTTTCAGCTAGCGGGGTTGAAGTGGTTAAAGAGTAATAATAAATGATCCAAAAGTTATATGTACACAAAAATGGTACCAATAAAAACATCAACTGTTCCTGCAAAGAACAAGCCCCTGCACAAGAGGATCAGCAGAAAAATAAAAAAAAATGTGGCGCTCAGAAAATGGAGGCACAAAAACATACAGTAATTTTTTTTCTAAACTATTTTATTATGTAAAACTAAAGCAAACATGTATCCCAAAATAATACCAATAAAACTGTCAGTGTTTCCCCTGAATAAGACTTCATCAGGGAACTTACCTATAGTATGTACTACGTGCCTGCCACATCAACATGGGAGGCTGAGTTTGCCCTACTTGGTGCATGTATATCTGGCCAATGTCTTATTTATTTTTTGTGTATTGCTGTCGTGTGCATAAACCTTTGGTCAGTCCTCTGATGAACAGTTATCTGGTGGGAAACACATTGGAACGTTTGATTAAAGAGGTTGTCTCACCTCAGACATTGGGGGCATATTGATAGGATATGCCCCCATTGTGTTATAGGTACAGGTCCACCCTCTGGGACTCGTGCCCGCAAAGTGAAAGCAGGTGTACCGAGCTCACTGGGCCAGCCTCCATTCATTCCTATGAGAGCACTGAAAGTAGCCGAGCGGTGCACTTGGCTATTTTCAGCAGTCCCATTGAAATGAAGTGGGAAGCGTACTGCGCAAGCGAGGTCACTTCTCCATGCACTTCTATGAGGCTGACAGAAATAGCCGAGCCAGTGCAGGTTCATTTCTAAAGATAGATGGAGGTCCCAGAGATGGTATCTGCACCTATCAGACATTGGGGGGGATATCCTAACAATATATTCCCAATGTCTGAGGTGAGACAACCCCTTTAAGTGAATAGTAGGGTGAAAAATGGCTAGTTTCTAGGATTGTAGTAAGGAAAAGAAGTTCTGCGTCGGCGCAAAATACCTAGTAGAAGCGGTCTTAATGGAGGATTCTTCTTGTTTTAATAAGAAACAACGCGTTTCAGGGGGTCAGAGTCTCCCCTTCATCAGGTTTCACAAACATCTAACAAATACTACAAATGGATGATACTTAAAGATAAATTCTTTTTTTTTAAAAACGCCAAAAGGATGCACCTGGGTGACGCCCCTTGTGGGAGGAGCCATCACCAGGTGTCATCCAAAAGTGCAAACTTTCATAACATTCATGACATTAGGTAGAGATAACTATGTGTTGACAATCCTATACTTTGCAGATAAAATCGCATCTTTATTTTGTTAAAATTCACAGCTGATCGTTTTATCAGGGATGGTATGTAACTTCCGGTCAGGTGATCGCTAGTACTCGGGAGCCTGGAAGTGCTGTTTGCCTAGGCGCCGCTCTCATCTAACCAAAGGGAGAGAGGGTGGAAGTAGCGATACTTAGATCACTCGGGCGGCGCATGCTCACATGAAGATTCTAAGCCGGCGGCTGGGGTCAATAGCAGAGGGTGTCACATGATCGCAGATGTGCGAACAGAGAGGACTATATAAAAGAAGCTCTAAATATACTCTCAGATACAAACTATTATAAACCGTTATACAGTGACCCTTCCAACCAATATAGAGATGAATTTGAAAAACTAATAAAATCAGCAGAAACAGTTCTGGATAAAAAGGAGAAGGAATATATTCTAGTGAAAGAAGCAACTTTAGCGACTTTCCACCATCAGCCCAAAATACACAAGGCCCTAAACACCCCCCACCCCCCCTTCCCAGGTAGACCAATAATCTCTGGGGTGTCCTCTCTGACCAAGAACCTTTTCCATTACATTGATGTACATCTCCAAAAATATGTTCAAAATCTGAAATCACATCTCAAAGACTCTGCATCATTAATAACATCCCTAAAAGATATCAAGTGGAAAGGAAACTACCACTGGTTGACTTTAGATATATCAGCCCTATATACGAATATACCCCACAATTTGGGATTGGAATGTGTGTCTGCCTTTTTAAACAATGATCTAGAAATGCCTTTAGAGCAAAAAACCTTTATCAGTAAAGGCATAGAATTTATCCTCACCGACAATATATTCACTTTTCAGGACCAGACCTATAAACAGATACGGGGCACCGCAATGGGGACGCGTTTCGCGCCAAGCTTCGCGAATCTGTTTCTGGGTAGGTTTGAAGAAGTTTTTATACCAAACCAAGTTCTGGCACAAAAATATAATTTATTTCAAAAGATACATCGACGACCTGATCTTCATTTGGGATGGTGAACAATCCACAATAGAGGAATTTATATCTCATCTAAATACCAACAACTGGGGTATTAAATTTATAGGAACATATGATAAAACAAAAACGGAATTCCTAGATCTAGAGATCTTCATCCTGAATAATGAAATCAAAACACGAACCGTTTTCAAAAAGGTAGATAGCAACAGCTATCTTGACTTTGGCAGTACACACTACAGGAAGTGGAAGTCAAATGCCCTTTTAGCCAGTTTAAACGTATCTGCAGAAATTGCACATTAGATTCAGACTTTAGTTCACAATGCAATATTCTGACATCCTGGTTCAATCAAAAGGGGTATCCTAGTAACATCATTGTGGGCGCCAGAGAAAAAGCTAATAAGCTAACCCAACTAGAAAGCTTAGCCCCACCCCAAAAAATAGAGGACAAAAATGATATCAGCTCCTACTGTTATAACTTTATAACAACTTATAACCAAAACCATAATGCCATTAAGGCGAAACTGGGGAAACATTGGCACATCCTAAAAACAGATCCTATACTTAGCCAAATCATTCTGGAGAACCCTAAGTTTACGTATAGAAGAGCCAAAACTCTGAAAAACATCCTAATTCCTGAGCAAAATAAGATCAGCAATACATCCCTCTAATGAGGATAAGGATACTGAGGCCCCTAAAGGAAGTTTCAAATGCGGTCATTCAAGATGTCTCTGTTGTACTAGCATTAACCAACGATCATCTTTTCATAGCAAGTAGCAACAGATGAAGAAGCCGCGGCACTCAAAAGGATAAATTCCAATTTCTTTTATTTCACCTCTTGTATCATCCATTTGTAGTATTTGTTATATGTTTGTGAAACCTGATGAAGGGGAGACTCTGATACCCGAAACGTGTTGTTTCTTATTAAAACAAGAAGAATCCATCCATTAAGACCGCTTCTACTAGTGATTTCGCGCCGACGCAGAACTTCTTTTCCTTACTACAAATTTATTTTGGGGGACTGGACATCCCATCCGAGAGACTACAAAATCTGCGGCTGCAGTCCTGGTCTAAAGGTCTTATTTCTACTAAGTCTACAGTAGAGTTGTGCCTGCCGGAGCACAACCCTCTAAGGTGAGTTTGGATATTTCTCACTTTGATATTTTCATCCGGTTGAACATACTACCCTATTGTGCGCTCTGTTTTTTCTGTTTCCCTGTTCTTGAGGGGAATTTAGATTTGTCCTTGACCTACGAGTTAGTTTCCAGGATTGGGCCACCTTCATCAGGACAGGTGGTCTGTGACTTCAGGGTATTTCGTCCTTCTCTCTTCTCCCTCTACTGGTCCTGATATTTGTGTCAGCCCTGCTGCATCGTTTGCTATCTGATCTGGCTGACCTGTTTGTATTCAGCATCTTACTCCTTTTTATGGTTTTATTGTGTATTTAAAGTTATGTTTAAAGGGGACTTGCCCCATGGAGCATTGCCAATAAGTCTCCATACCATGGAGCAGTGCTAAAAAGTCTCCATACACAGCCCATTCTTCTTTGCAAAATAGCTTAAGCTCAGTCAGATTGGATGGATGGAGAGTGTCTGTGATCAGCAACTTTCAAGTCTTGCCACAGATTCTCAATGGGATTTAGGTCTGGACTTTGGGCCATTCTAACACATGAATAATCTTTGTCCTAAACCAGGGATACCCAACCTGTGGCCCTCCAGCTGCTGCAAAACTACAACTCTCAGCATGCCTGGAACGCCTACAGCTACTAGGGCATGCTAGAAGTTGTAGTTTTGCAACAGCTGGAGGGTCGCAGGTTGAGCATCCCTGGTCTAAACCATTCAATTGTAGCTCTGGCCGTATGTTTGAGAGGTTGTTGCCCTGCTGAAAGTTAAAGTAGACCTCAGTCTGGAGTGTTTTGTAGCCTCTAACAGGTTTTCCTCCAGGATCACCCTGTGTGTAGCTCCATCAATCTTACCACCAACTCTGACTAGCTTCACTGTCCCTGCTAACAAAAAAAAACATTCCCACAGCATCAGGGGAGGACATACCGCCTGTGGGAAGCCTCTTCAACTGCACAGGGGCCCAGCTTGGGAGGGGGCCATTTCTAAACCATGAACTACAAAGATATACTTGGCCACTGCCACAATTCAGTGGCATAGCTATAAGGGTCCCACATCAGTGCCAGTAGCGCACTGATAATTACCGTATATGCACTGCATATTATAAAGTGAATACTAGTGCGCATGGAAGCTCTCATTAGTTTGTAGGAAGCAGGGAGCGAAGCAATGTGAGCGCTATACTCACAGCTCCTCCCTCTCCTCTCCTATAGGCCACACTGCACTGACCTGACTACGTACAGTGGCAGAACTTACAGAACACACTGTGACCTGACAACACACGCAGTCAGGTGACATTGCAGCGAGAGTCGGAAGAGACCAGTGAGCGGGGAATGCAGGAGAAGACACCGGACATGGAGAGCAACGGCGGAGCAGGAGTGATACATCTATTTATTTTGAGTTTGATCTGAGGTCTGATCGGGGTCTGAGCATCTGCTATAGGCTTCTGAGCTTTGATATGGGAGCCTGAGCATCTGATATGGGGGCCTGAGCATCTAATATGGGGATCTGAGTATATGATATGGTGGTCTGAAGATCCAATATGGTGGTTTGATTTGAGGATCTGATATGGCGGTTTGATTTGAGGTCTGATCTTAATGGAAGGCAGTATTTTTGTATTGTTACACATTATAAGGGGTATTTTTGTACTGGTGCTCATTATAAGGGGGCATTTTTCTACTGGCACACATTGTAAGGAGAATTATTACTACTGGACTATGGGGAACATTATTACTAGTATGGGCATTATGGGGGCATTATTACTTTTGGGGCACAATAGGGACATTATTACTATTAGGGGCACTGTTAACACGGAGTGCACTCTGGTAGATAATTATTTCTATTGGTGGAACTGTGGGGAATACCCTGGCACCGTATCAGCTTAATGCAATTATTTTTATGGATACACTATTACTGTCAGAAATACTGTTTCCTGGGCTCTGTTTTTATTTTGTTAGTTATTTTGTTATTGTTATTGTATTCATTTATTGTCATCATGATGGTTTGGTCTGATTGGGGAAGATGTAGAAAGAGAATGTCTACATCAGAGAAGAAGTCACTGGATGTAAGAGTTATATGCGCTGTATTCTCCTGTATGTTTGTAGCACTGTATGTAATGGTTTCCAAGTATGTCTTTAAAGCGTCGTGTCACCAGGATCAACCCTATTAAACCAGACATACTGGCTGGTAGAGATCATCATACTGATGAAAACTCTACCTTTCTTTTGTCTGTACGTTAAACAGCTGCAGTGAAATCTGTGTTTTTATCCATATGCAAATTAGCAATTCGAGCACTCAGAGGCGGGGCTGAATATTCTGAGCACTGCTATGTAACACCCCCTGTGCTCTGCACACGCCCCCCCTCCCATTGATTGACAGGGCTAGCCATCAGGCTGAGGGCAGAGCTGTGTCCTGGCTTATACATATCTACTGTATATATGTGTATTATACACACTCTGTACTATAGCCTCACCACACTGCAAATCTACATATCACTGCTTTATTCACAGGCACAATATATAATTATAAAAAAAAACGTAATGTATTTAGTTTATAAGCATAGAAAACTATGTTGTAATGCTATAGCTTACTGATGTAGTGATCTTCCTTGAATATAGATGTCCCAGGAGAGATGTACCGTATTTGTAACAGGGAACCAGCGGTTCGCTCCCTCTCCCAACGGATTCCCCTTGTCTGACTACTGTCGAGGCTTTTTTTCAGGCACTAGGTATACTTTACAACGAACCCGATAAGTCAGCAGTGGCAGAGTGTCAATTAAAGTCTCTTAGTCAAGGAAACAGGCCGGTGGAGGAATATTGCATCGCATTCCAAAAATGGTGTGTTTCTTATGGCTGAAACGATCCAGCACTTAAGTGCCAGTTCTGGTTAGGGCTCTCTGAGGACCTGAAGGATATGTTGGTCAGTTACCCCTCGCCGGACACCTTAGAACAGACGATTACTTTAGCCATTAGACTGGACCGACGTATCAGGGAGAGATAAAGAACGTTTTAATTTTCCACAGGAGGTAGTTAAACCCCCACCCTTGAGAACCAAATTGGAGGATCACCTAGGGGAACCCATGCAGCTCAGAATTACCATGAGAGACCAAAGACGTCAGAGGGGTGCCTGCTTCTATTGTGGTGAAACAGATCATTGGTTGCGGCAATGTCCTAAACTTCCACCTTCCAGGAAATTCCCGCGTTCTGGAACCCAGAAGGATAAGGTACTCCCTAAGGTGGTAAGTGTACTTTCACACTAGCGTTTTTGTTTTCCGGTATTGAGTTCCGTCACAGGAGCTCAATACCGGAAAAAACTGATCAGTTTTATCCTAATGCATTCTGAATGGAGAGCATTCCGTTCAGGATGCATCAGTTCAGTCCCTCTTACGTTTTTTGGATGGAGAAAATACCGCAGCAAGCAGACCTTTCAAAATGCAAAATAAATTAAAACCAGATCTGTTTTACCGGATGACATTGGAGAGACGGATCTGGTATTTCAATGCATTTGTCAGACGGATCTGCATCCAGATCTGTCTGACAAATGCAATCAGTTTGCGTCCGGATTGCCAGATCCGACAGGCAGTTCCGGCGACAGAACTGCCTGCCGTAATCCTCTGCCGCAAGTGTGAAAGTACCCTAAAAAGAACAGTATTGTTACCTGTGGTTATTTCTTTTGGCACAAATTTTGAGACAATTTATTGAGAAATCCGTGATCATCTATTTGGATAATATTCTAATTTATTCACCTGACTGGGATTCGCATATTATACACAATAGACAGGCACTGGAGGTTCTTCGGGAGAACCGATTATTCGTTGAGGGTGAGAAGTGTATATTTGGAGTTCAGGAAATATCTTTTTTATATATTCTCACAGGTGCAGGTGCAGGCTATTTTGGAATGGGTGCGACCCTCCTCTCGCAATGCTTTTTAGGTTTTTTGAACTATTACCGGAAGTTCATTAAAAAAAATTCTGTTATTGCTAAGTCTCTCACTGTTTTAACCAAGAAGGGGGTGGATTTAGTCAATTGGTTGCTAGAGGCTATAAAGGCTTTTGAAACACAAAAGAGGTGCTTCGTTGACACTCCACTATTGGTTCAACTAGACCAAGAGAAACCTTTTGTGGTTAAGGTGGACGCTTCTGAGGATGGGGTGGAGGCAGTACTCTCCCAAGGGTCACCAACCCTCACTAACTTAAGACCTTGTGCTTTATTTTCTCGTAAGTTCTTTCCTACCGAGAGAAATTATGACATCGGAAATCGGGAGTTACTCTCGATTAAATGGGCCTTTGGGGAATGGCGTCACTTGGAGGGGGCTCAATATCGTGTCACTGTACTTACGGATCATAAGAATTTAACGTTTTTGGAGTCTGCTAAGCGTTTGAATCCCAGACAGGCTAGGTGGGCATTGTTCTTTACTTGTTTTAACTTCTGCATTACTTTCAGGCCAGGAAGTAAAAATGCCAAGGTAGAAGCCCTATCCCGAAGTTTTCGTGCCTTTCTATCTCCTGATGCTCCACCAGAACCTATATTGCCGGCAGGTATTATTGTGGCTTCAGTCTCTTCTGATTTGACAACCGAGATTACGGCGGGACAACACTTGGCTCCGGTACTGTCTCCTAAAGATAAGTTGTTTGTCCCTGGTCATTTGCGACTTCGGCTAATAGGTTAGTGTCTTAATGCTGTTCTTAGTGGTCATCCGGGCATTAATGCCACCAAGGAACTAGTTTCCAGGTTTTATTGGTGGCCCACTTTGTCCAGAGATGTTGTCACGGTAGGTAAGATAAGGGAAGGGAGCAGAACACGACAAGGCAAACAAAACAACTGACTAGGCCCCAAATACTAGGGAACAAAGGGGTCACCACCTAGCAATCCCTAAAACACTTTCCCTAAGTTGCTATGCCCATGTGCATATCTCGATGGTAGATATGCACATGCCCTCGTACCTAAGACTTATACCAAAATTCCATAATGGACCCTATCAGGGTATGGGCAAATGTATACTCTTAACACTGAAAGCCAAACAAGGCTAATTACCCAAACTTGACCCTGATATAAAGTGTATATAAAATGTAACTTTTATTCGTGCTGATTTAAAAGATCTCTTGTGAGCCAACAAAAGTTTAAATTAGCTGCATCCAGTGCGTATGCTATTAGAAATCATGCACTATACAGATGGTAGCCTGCAGGGGACGTGCACTATCTCCCCAATGCTGCACAAACAACCATGTCTGTGAAATGCTAATGTGAAACTGTGCAAGGATACCCAGTTAATTCACTGGCAATTGGACTCCATTAAGGATAATGCAATACCATACACTAGTTACATATCCACTGAGGCTTTTAGCTACGCTATACTGGATGCAGACGCCTAAAAACTTCTAACTGCCCCCCAACATGTTTCACCAACAAAATGGCTTCATCAGGGGCACGGGCAGCAATGAGGCTGGGTGTTGCCATGAGGGTATAAAAAGGACATCCAGTCAGAATGACAGCTTTGTCATCCAATAGAAAATGCAATTGCCAGACCTGTGTATTGAAAGACAGGTGTCTGGACCTATAGTACAAACCTAGGGGAAAGATTACCCATTTATTTGCAACCAATACTGATTCATTATGGGAGTGTCTGAACTGAAAAAAGATAAAATAAAGTTAAATACCCAGACACAATCAAAAGCATTAGCAAGTATGCGGCAAGGATGTATTATTAGGTCGCTATGGGAAATCACCAGCCTGGAGACCTATATTCAGCAGGGTATTGTATATAGGGGCATGAGAATAAATATAGCGCCCAATTCTCATCAGGATGATGCTGAATTTATAAAGGGCTGGCAACAGTTACTTACCAATAATTTATTACGGATGTTACAATATTTATTTAAATATGAAAAAGGTGCTTTTGAGTCATGTCACAATTAGAGAAAGGGATCTCTCAGATACAGCTTTTTTGCTCACAAACAGAGTTTACACAACTTGAACAAAAGTTACAAAAAACATTGTATCCTTTCAGACTGACATTAAGGAACGTAAACATATGAAATACATCCGGGACAGACGTGATTTTGACACAGGACAAATTTACATTTATAAGAATAACACGGTCCCTTTTGATAGGAGAAGAGGGGGGGGGGGGGTAGAGCTCTGTTAAATTCTAACACAGACGTTTCGGAATCGGACTGGTCAGGAACAGAAGATAAACCAAGGAATAAGCCTAATATTCGTATGGGAACTAAACAGAAGAGCAGAGGCCGTGGGCCATATTCACAAAGAAAAGCATCAGTACTGCAACCTCCCTCCACCCTCCCATATAATATTCAAACATGGGACTTAATTGGTACAAACACATCTGCAGGGATGAAATCAGTACATGGATCAGTTACTCCCATTCAGCATCAGTTCACATCTCATTTGTCATTGGCCTCCTCTGTATCAGTGCCCCAAAATGTCATCACTACTACGGCATTAATAGCACCACCTATGGGGGGGTGCCCAGCCTTTCTCAACCTCTTTTATAGCACAAGGTTTTCAGCTTCGGGACAGGGACAAGTGGGCGTACAATGCCAAAACGTAGTGGATCCTATTGGTGCCAATTCACAAATCATTAATTTGTCCAATTTTCAGTTAGAACATAAACATTACAAATTACTCAGTAAAGGTTTATCTATTATTTGCCCGGAAATTAGCGTTACACAAAACTCACAAACAGCAACAAAGAGATCCCAAGTTCTTATCACAAACAGAACAAACAGCTTTACATACATTGCAATCGTTGCAGTTAGAAAGTGAGGGAGAGACCAACCATAAGGAGCCCCCGTTGTCCTCATTCAAACCTAGATCCAAGTTTACTCCTCCTTTCTCTCAATATGCTATTATTGAGACATTTGTCCAATTGGTTACAGAGGATTTAAAATCAATTAAAGATAAACATCTATCAGGAATCTAGATATTGATGAGGAGGAGAGGAGGCCTTGTCTGAACTGAATAACAAGGATGTGGTTATTATTAAACCGTCGGACAAGGGGGCAATATTCTGTTTGACAAATCCTCCTATCAGGAAATGGTGATGGCTCTGTTAAAAGATACCAATACTTACCAGAAATTGGAGAGTAATCCTACAGAGGCCTACCTTATAGAGCTCAAGAAAATTCTCATGCAAGCAATGCATGAAAAGCTCATCTCAAAAGATGAGTTTAAATTTATTTTCAATCCACATTCCGCAATTGCGGTTTTGTATGCTATTCCTAAGGTACATAAACAAAGATGCCCTATTTCGGGCAGACCGATTGTGTCAGGCATTAATAGCCTTACGGAAAATTGTAGCCAATATGTGGATTGTTTTCTGTCCCCAGTCTGCCGTCCCACATTAAAGACACCAAGGACGCGGTCACCAGACTCCAGGAGATCCGGGTCACAGGCAATACAAAATTAGCAAGTCTTGATATTGAGGCATTGTACACCAATATCAAACACGAATTGGGTACAATGGCAGTTTCAACTTTTTTATACACGAAGGGCATGCAATTTCACGCACACAATGAGTTCATTCTCACTCTGCTACTATTTCTTCTCACTCACAATTATTTTCTATTTAACGGGAAGTATTATTTACAAAAAAATGTGACCACTATGGGTAGTAAATGCGCACCGAATTACACAAATGTATTTTTGGGGTGGTGGGAGAACACTATAGTTTTCACAGAACGGTTCCAACAATACACCAATCACATTTCTTTTTGGGGTAGGTATATTGATGATGTTTAAATGTTTTAGGGATGGCACCATAGATTTGTTTAATGAGCTTGTCACTCTTCTGAACCACAATGATGTTGGTATGAAATATACTTCCGAGATCAATATGCACACTTTGACCTTTTTTGACCTGAGGATCTCTGTGGACTCTGGTGGCCGCGTCTCAACTGAGGTCTATCGCAAACCTACGTCTACAAACAGTTTGTTATACTGGCAAAGTTTTCATCCTTTGACCTTGAGAAGGGGCATTCCCATTGGCCAATATTTAAGGGACCATAGAAATTGCACAAATTACTCAAATTTCATCAAAGAGAGTAACAACTTATATCAACGGTTTATACAGAGGGGGTAACCAAAAAAAGTATTACATAGAGCCTTTGCTCATGCTAAGGCTACAAAACGAGCGGATTTACTTGTTGATAAGGGGCAGACTGGGACGTCACATGTAATAAGGTGTATTGGTACTTATGAGTTCTAAGGTTTACCAAGTTTTTAATAAACATTGGCATGTCCTCCAGGCAGACAATGATTTAGGAGACGTAATCACCACACGACCAAGCATCACATATCGTAGCGCAAAAAACTGAGATCCAAAATGGAGGGAACCTACCCCTATGGCAAATGTTCCTTTTGTCCTCTTATAAGAAAAACTAAATCTTTCATTAATCCCATGGACAATAAAGTTTATCATGTCAAAGACTTTATTAATTGTCAAACAAGTGACATTGTTTACATCATTCAGCGTTCCTGTCCAAAAATGTATGTGGGCAAAACAACACAAGAGTTTTGGAGCCGTATGTGTCAGCATATTAGTAGCATCAATACAAAAGCAGACACAGCTATTTCCAGACATGTGAGACATTTCGATGAGGGCTATCCCAATTTTCTGAAATTATGGGGCGTGTGTAAAAAATTTCTTGGGGTAAGAAAAGGAAACCTGGATAAACTTTTGTTGCAAGAAGAGACCAGGTGGATTTATAGGCTGGATAGCCTAAGCCCAAAAGGCCTCAATGAGGGCTTTGCATATACATCATTTTTATAAACACTGCAGTGGAGTTTTCTCCATTAATTATGGTACATTATTGTATACGATAAGTGAGGGTTGATGTGGGTTGCCAGCCATGAGATTTGCATCTTTCTGTTTTGGCTAATGGATATCAATATTTCTCTTCGTTTTGTAGGACATCCTCTTTTTTATTAGAAGTTAGAAGTTAGAAGTTTTTAGGTGTCTGCATCCAGTATAGCGTAGCTAAAAGCCTCAGTTAATATGCAACCAGAGTATGGTGTTGCATTATCCTTAAGGGAGTCCAATTGCCAGTGAAGTAACTGGTGATCCTTGCACAGTTTTGCATTATCATTTCACAGACATGGTCATTTGTGTAGCATTGGGGAGATAGTGCACGTCCCCTGCGTACCTATGACTGTAACACACTGAACCAAACCCTCAGCTGTGGGGAAGAGGGAAAGAGACACCCAGCTTCTTCAACAATCGAAGGAGCTAGCGTCACCCTAGAGGCCTAGTAAAAACAGACAGAAGGAAAAAGGGAAAAGGACTTTTCTAGAGATGAGTTGGAGAAGACGACACAAGGCAGAACTATAACCTGCAAAGGCTATACGGAGATGGAGGAATAAATAGCCTCACCAATTACCTAAAGAACAACACCTGGGTGGAGGTGGGATTCAGTTCAAACCCACAACAAAACAAACTGTCAGATCGAGTCACGTGCAGCAACTCTGACAGATCTCCTCAGAACACCCACAGAGCAGGGCGTGACAGATGTCCATTCATATGTATCCTCTTGTGAGGTTTGTGTCAGGTCCAAGACTCCTAGGTCTCGTCCGGTGGCTGAGTTACGACTTCTACCCATCCCTAGTAAGCCTTGGTCTCATGTATCCATGTATTTTATTACCGATCTTCCGATGTGTGAGGGTAAGACAGTTGTGTGGGTGGTAGGTGATAGGTTTAGCAAAATGTGTCATTTTATCCCCCTGCCAATGTTACCCAAGCCTCTCTTTTTGTTGACCACATAGTTTGTTTACATGGTATTCTGGAGAATATTGTTTCTGATAGAGGCGTTCAGTTTGTTTCAAAATTTGGGAGGGCCTTTTGTCATAATTTAATGTTTCTCTGTCTTTCTCTTCAGCCTTCCATCCCGAAACCAACGGTCAAACTAAACGTCTAAATCAGTTCCTGGAACAATATTTAAGGTGTTATGTCTCTGACAACCAACATAGTTGGGCGACATACTTTTCCGTGACAGAATTCGCCATTAACAATCAGATGAACTTGTCTACCGGTATGTCTCCTTTATTTTGTAATGTGGGTTTTTTTCCGCGATTTTGTTCATTCTCGCCGTCTTCTTCCCAGGTTCCGGAGGAGGATTTTTTTGTTAAAGAACTGTGCACAGTCTGGGCCCAGGTTCAGTCGAACCTGAAGAAAGCCCAGGAGGTTCCGAAGTTTAATGCGGACAAAAGGTGTTCTCGAGGTGTAAACTTTGGGTTGGGAGACAAGGTGTGGTTGCCCACCATGAATTTGCATCTTAAAGTACTTTCGGGTAATTTTGCACCTTGATTTATTGATTCGTATGAGATTATCGAGGTCATTAACCCTGTGTGTTTTAAGTTACTATTAGGCTACTTTCACACAAGCGGCACGGACCTTCGACAAGCTGTTCCCCCGTGTGCCCTATGTGCCCCCGGACTGCCGCTCCATCCCCATTGACTATAATGGGGTGGGGTGGAGTTCCGGTGGAGGCACGGCAGCGCACTGCCAGAGGCTGATATGAGTCGGCACTCAGGGTTTTGTCTTGGGCTGACGCAGGGTCACGTGATGCTGGCCACATCACCTGATCATTTAGTCTGGTCTATTTAACAGGCGACTGTCACGGTCCCTTCTGTGACAGATGTCAAGAGATCAAGGAGACTGCTGGAGCGTGGAGGAATCTAACAGCCTCTTTTATTACTCTTTATTCAGTGTTTGTTTGTGACCTCATCTCCTGTTTCAGGTGTAGCTTAGTACTCATTTCTCTACCCTATTTAGTGTTGCTCCACTCTTCTGACTGTGTGGTAGATAGCTTCATTTGGGTTTGGCTGAGCTGGTGTAAGGTCATCTCTGGAGTCCCTTGCTTGTTGTCACTAGGCCTTAGTGAGACGCCTGTTCCTTTATCGGGGAAGGAACGGATTGCCTCAGCCCTGACAATATTCTTAGGGATCTCTACGGACTCCAGGGTCCCAGGTCCAGGGTAGGGGCATTTCTACCTTCAAGTGGTGCCCATACGGTTAGGAGTCAGCGCCAAGAGTAGGGTTACTATGAGGTGACCTTTTCCTGTCCCTAGCGTTGAGGCCTATTGGCTTTCCCTTTCCCTCCTGGTTGTCAGATTAGTGTTTCCTCCTATACCTCATCCGTGACATTATCTACAGGTCAGTGCAGCTATGGATCCTATATCTGCACTGGTCGAACAGCCGCAGGGACTGACATTGGAGGTAGCTGACCTCCGTGCGACAGTCTTACGGATTCAGAGACCACAGGTGGCTGGTTCCAATGGTGGGTACCAGGCCTGCCCTGAACCAAAGGTGGCTCTCCCGGACAGATTTTCTGGTGGTAGTGACAATTCGGTTCAGGGAATCGTGTAAGTTTCACTTTAAGCTGCGTCCATACTCTTCTGGGGATGAGTGTCAACGTGTGGGTATGATAATTTCTTTGCTTAAAGATGATGCACAGTCTTGGGCTTTTTCTCTGCCGACCGTATCACCATCCCGCCAGTCAGTAGATGAATTTTTTAGAGCCTTGGGTCTTATTTTTGATGACCCTGGATCTCTCAGGCTGAGACCAAGATACGTGGTTTACGGCACTCTGCTGAAATCTATTGCTCTGAAATTAGGAGTTGGACTACTGATAAGGAGTGGAATGATCCTGCTCTCCGTAGCCAGTTCTGTCAGGGTCTATCTGAGAGGATGCAGGACATGTTGGCCTTTCATGAATAACCTGAGTCATGGATAGACGCTTGAGGGGGAGATCTAAGGGTCCTCACCCTCAGGATGTACTGTCAAATAAGGTGGCGGCTTCCTTTGACACTTATAGTAAAGAAACACCTGTGGTTATGCCTTGTGATGAGCCTATGTAGGACCAGGACTGCTGGTAAGAGCTCTGGTCATATGAAGGGAGTCTGTTTTTGTTGTGGAAAAAAGGGACATTTCGTGAATATTTGTCAAGGTGTAAAAATAAAAATAAAAATCCATTTCATGTTTTGTGCTCGAGGGTCTGCCTGCTCCGTTGGTTTTGGGCTTACCATGGTTAAGCAAACAACCCTCAAAACAACAATTTAATTTTGCATAGACAACTGTCTTAATACATCATTCTCTGTGGTTACCACTAAAACTGTACCCACGTTTATTTCCAAATTTTCTGATGTATTTTCTGAGAGTGGTAACCCGATGTTACTTCCGCATCGCGAATATGATTGTCCTGTCAGTCTTATTCCTGGAGCTAAAATGCCCAAATTTCGGTTGTATAATCTTTTGGAACCCGAAAGAAAGGAAAAGCGAGAGTATATCACCAAGAGTTTGTCAAAGGGACATATCAGACCATCCAAATCCCCAGTGGCTGCTGGGTTTTCTTTTTTGTAAAAAAAATAAATAAAATGGGATGGTACTGTCAGGCCATGTCTGGACTTCCATGAGCTCAACCATATTACCATCTGTGATGCTTACCCCTTTCCTTTAATTCCAGATTCAGATTGTCAGATTGTCGGTGCCAAGGTGTTCTCTAAATTGGATCTGAGAGGGGGCATATAATTTTGGTAAGTGTCAAGGAGGGGGACGAATGGAAGACGGCTTTTAATACCCCTGAGGGTTATTTTGAGAATCTGGTCTTGCCCTTTGGGTTAACCAATGCTCCAGCAGTTTTTCAACACTTTGTCAATGACATCTTTTATCATCTGGTGGGGAGGTTTGTTGTTGTATATCTGGGTGACATACTAATTTATTCTCCAGACATTGAGACTCATCAGGATCATATGAGACAGGTGTTACAGATTCTAAGGGATAATAAGTTGTATGCTAAGATGGAAAAGTGTGTATTTGCAGTTCAGGAAGTGCAATTCCTGGGTTACCTGCTTTCATCCTCAGGTTTTCGTATGGATACCGAGAAAGTCTGTGCCGTGTTGGACTGGGATTGACCCAAAAATCTAAAAGCGCTTATGTGGTTTTTGGGGTTCACAAACTACTAACGTAAAGTTATCTTGAACTATTCGACTGTGGTTAAACCATTAACAGACATGACTAGGAAAGGTGCCGATGTCGCTGTTTGATCTAATGCGGCATTACAAGCCTTTTCTGCAGTGAAGGAATGTTTCGCTTTAGCCCCTATTCTGGTGCAACTGGACGTGTCAGTCATTCATTGTAGAGGTTGGTGTGTCTGAGGTAGGGGTGGGAGCAGTTTTGTCGCAGGGTTCTTCACCTAGTAAATGGCGCCCATGTGCTTTTTTTCTCCAAAAAAACCTTGATTGCTGAAAGAAATTATAATGTGGGTAATAGAGAATTGCTGGATATTAAGTTGGCTTTCGAGGAATGGTGTCATTGGTTAGAAGGAGCAATTCATCCTATTACGGTGATTACTGATCATAAGAACCTGGCTTACCTGGGGTCGGCTAAATGACTGAACCAAAGGCAGGCCAGATGGTCGATGTTTTTCACCAGATTTAACTTCTGTCACGGATGGTGTTGCAGAAAGCTGGAACTTATAAATAAACATCCGACTGGCTTGATCCCAAACTAAGGAGCATATGGGTGAGCCCTATAAAAACCCTAGAGCTCTCCCTGACTGCTATGCCCATGCAAAGGTCTTTATGGTAGACGATTGCATGTCCACGTACCTCATACTATGTGACACCTGAAAACCCTATAATAGTGAGGGGACACGACCACCGGCTCCCTGCACTTAATACGGACGGAGTCAGGGTCACCTAGAATCAAGCCAGCAAGGAAACACAAATAAAGGAAACAGACTTATCTGAGGAATCAGCAGAAGCAGCATCCAGCAGTGAACACAATCCAAGAAGAAGTATAAACCGCAAGGTGAGGCAGTATGGGAGGGAATATAAAGGGAGACAATTAGTGTAAATAGGTGACAGCTGGGAGAAGGAAAGGAGATGACAAAGTGAAACCAAAACAAAGAACTTCATGCAGGTAGAGAAGAACATCTAATAGACCTTCTCACAGAAGTGGCGGTGACAACTTCATTGTCACTTACCGCCGTGGGTTTAAGAACGTCAATGCGGATGCTTTGTCACGCAGCTTTTCTGGGGGAAAGGGGTGATCATAGTCCTATTTTGTCTGAAGGGGTAGTCATTTCCACCCTATATCCTGATCTTGAGGCAAAGGTGTTAGAGCCCCAGGAGGATGCACCGGACTCTTGTCCCCCGGGGAAATTGTTTGTTCCCTTCAAATTATGTCACAAGGTGTTCGAGGAACATCACTGTACGGTGCTTGCTGGACACCCTGGGAGCAGATCCTCTGTCGATCTCATCTCTCTTAGATTTTGGTGGCCGAGGCTGCATAAGTGTATTAAGGACTATGTGTCAGCCTGTTATATCTATGCTCATGCTAAGGTAACACATACTTAGCCTTCCAGATCCAGTCTTCTGTTGCCCATGGAAGCACTCACTAGTATTCGCTTTATACAGTATGTTTTCTTTTTTATTGAAAACCATATTAAAAGACTATACTATAATAAATAACATATAATTATATAACTAGCTGAAGGACCCGGCTTCGCTCAGGTTATTTCATTTAATGTTTGTGTGTGTCTTTAAAAGATATCAACACTATCCACTATAACAGTGACCCCACAGCCCCCCACCCCTTAACACTGACCCCCCCACAGTGCCCTGTCCCTTAAAATTGGACCTCCACAGCAGCCCACCCCCTTAACTTTGACCTTTACTCCAGCCTTCCCCTTTTACTCCAGCCTTCCCCTTGACAGTGACCTCCAAAGGGGCCCGCCCCCTTAAAAGTGTCCTTTAATGGATTTGGGGCGTGTCCTTTTGAACAGCTCACTCTACGACAGCAGCATTGTGCTGTCTGAGTGTGAGCTGCAGGGAAAAAGTCACCCTCCCTCCCACCTCTGCAGCTGACATAAGTTGATTTTTACCTTCATTTTTTTCAATCTTTGCTGACTGAGGAGATGAGGGGGCGTGGCCTAACCAGATCAGGGGTGTGGCTTAGTGGGACCTGGGGGCAGGGGTTTAAGTCTTTTGATGATGGACCCATTGTGGCAGGGGACGTGTCTGGGCTCCTTCCTGCAAGAGTGACACCCCTCTGGGCACCTTACTGGCTCATTTGCATGCCAAATAAACTGGATTTTCAGAGGATAAAAACATCTATTGCTGGAACAAAGGCACGTCTTGAAATAAGGTACTAAGTGCTATTAGGCCACGGCTTTACTGCAATAGCCATCCTGGTGACAGATTTCCTTTAAAGCTCATCTACAGCTGTGAAAATAAATGGCTGGGTTTTTATGGAAACCTGAAGTAAAACTGTGTATGTGGAGGCTGAAGGACCTGCATGCTTCTATTGACTGATAAGGGTCATGTGACCAAGCTATTATTAGCTAATGCATTTTTTGGGAATATCTCAGGAACGGTACGTCCTAGAGAGCTGAGACCTGTTCTAAAACCTTCCCGGACACCTGATGTACCTGTGTGCCAAATTTTGTGATTGTAAATGCGACGGTGCAGATTCCTTTAGCGGACATACACACACACACATACACTTAGCTTTATATATTAGATAATAAGAACTTACTATATTGAGAATAGTGTTTTTTCCCCTAAAACCTGTTAATGCTTTATTCATAGACACAATACATAATTATGAGGAAAATGTATTAGCTTTCTAAAAAACTTTATTCTCAATATGATGAGGACATATATTTTTCTTATGGGATAAATGTGGAAGAAAACCCCCCTGAAAGTCTCTACTTAGATTCAAATCAGGGATCTCTACATACAAAACGAATTGCTTAACCTCTAAGCTATAGCATTACCACATAAGAATGCATTTTTTTTATATACTTATAAGCTAACACATTTTACCAGTGTCTTCACAATCATACATTGTGTTTGTGAATAAAGCAGTAATATATAGGTTAGCTTTCTGAGCAGATCCCAGTGTGGTAAATTTATAGTACAGAGTGTATAATACACATATACAGTAGATATGTATAAGCCAGGACACAGCTCTGCCCTCAGCCTGATGTCTAGCCCTGTCAATCAAGGGGAGGGGGGCTTGTGCAGAGCACAGGGGGTGTTACAAAATAGTGCTCAGAATATTCAGCCCCACCTCTGAGTGCTCAAAATCTCATTTGCATATGATCTCCAGCCATTTAACACACAGCCAAAAGAAAGGTACAGTTTTAATCAGCATGAACAGCCCTACCAGCCAGTATGCCAAATTTAATAGGGTTGATCCTGGTGACAGCGCCCCTTTAACAGTAGGGCGAGAGGGAAGGGGTTAGATTGAGAATTTGCCATATGGGGGGTGCTACATTAAAATTTTTGCCTCTGGCAGCAGAAATGCTAGGTGCACCCCTTCCCCTTCCCACAAAGCACTGAGGGAAGGGGGGGCCAGGCACATTATTTGCACAGGGTCCCTCTGCTGTTTGTGTCCGCCCCTGCACAGCATATTACTGCCACCACCATGTTTCAAGGAGAGGATGGTATGTTCAGGGTGATGCGAAGTGTTATTTTTTTCCGCCAGATATAGCATTTTGCATTTAGGCCAAAAATTCTACTTTCGTCTCATCCGACCAGAGCACCTTCATCCACATGTTTGCTGTGTCCCCTACATGGCTTGTTGCAGTTTTTCTGCGGACAGATTCTTCCACCTGAGGTAGGTTTGTGGTTATGCCATTCTCTTAGTATTTTGGATTGAACAGTGCTCCACAAGATGTTCAGAGCTTGGGACATTTTTTATAACCTAAACCTGCTTTACATTTCTCCACAACTTTATCCCTGACCTGTCTGGTGTGTTCCTATTTGGTACTGTGTGGCATAATATGGACATTAATGGCATATCCTAACAATTATGAAATGTGTCTGGCCAGCTTTAGGCCATATAGGCTTGATAGAGCATGTGCTGTAGAAACAGACTCCATACTATGGAGCTATACGCACTCTATATATGGTGCCTCTGTACACCACCTTATTATGGAAGTGATTTACAATGGAAGCAATGCTTAGATAATCTGCCATCTCAGGGAGAGGGATACTGGTTTTCGTTGAAGAGATCAAGCAAGTGTATGGAGACTTATTGTCAAGGCAATGCTCTACAGGAAACAGTATGCAAATTAGCTTATGTCCAGCCATCCATAGACTCCTCCAAAAGTCTGATCGATCCACCTGTAAACAGCTGCTCAAAGGGGTTATCCCATGAATAATGTAAAAAATATACAAACCGGATTCCAAAAAAGTTTGGACACTAAACAAATTGTGAATAAAAACTGAATGCAATGATGTGGAGATGGCAAATGTCAATATTTTATTTGTAATAGAACGTAGGTGACCGATCAAACGTTTAATCCGAGTAAATGTATCATTTCAAAGGAAAAATACGTTGATTAAAATTTTCATGGTGTCAACAAATCCCCAAAAAGTTGGGACAAGTAGCAATAAGAGGCTGGAAAAAGTAAATTTGAGCATAACGAAATGCTGGAAGACCAATTAACACTAATTAGGTCAATTGGCAACATGAATGGGTATAAAAAGAGCTTCTCAGAGTGGCAGTGTCTCTCAGAAGCCAAGATGGGTAGAGGATCACCAATTCCCGCAGAAAGATAGTGGAGCAATATCAGAAAGGTGTTACCCAGTGAAAAATTGCAAAGACTTTGCATCTATCATCATCAACTGTGCATAACATCATCCGAAGATTCAGAGAATCTGGAACAATCTTTGTGCGTAAGGGTCAAGGCTGTAAAACCATACTGGATGCCCGTGATCTCCGGGCCCTTAAACGACACTGCAGCACAAACAGGAATGCGACTGTAAAGGAAATCACAGAATGGGCTCAGGAATACTTCCAGAAACCATTGTCAGTGAACACAATCCACCGTGCCATCCGCCGTTGCCAGCTGAAACTCTACAGTGCAAAGAAGAAGACATTTCTAAGCAAGATCCACAAGCTCAGGCGTTTTCACTGGGCCAGGGATCATTTAAAATGGAGTGTGGCAAAATGGAAGACTGTTCTGTGGTCAGACGAGTCACGATTCAAAGTTCTTTTTGGAAATCTGGGACGCCATGTCATCCGGACCAAAGAGGACAAGGACAACCCAAGTTTTTATCAACACTTAGTTCAGAAGCCTGCATCTCTGATGGTATGGGGTTGCATGAGTGCGTGTGGCATGGGCAGCTTGCATGTCTGGAAAGGCACCTTCAATGCAGAGAAATATATTCAGGTTCTAGAACAACATATGCTCCCATCCAGACGTCATCTCTTTCAGGGAAGACCCTGCATTTTTCAACAAGATAATGTCAGACCACATTCTGCATCAATCACAACATCATGGCTGCGTAGGAGAAGGATCCGAGTACTGAAATGGCCAGTCTGCAGTCCAGATCTTTCACCTATAGAGAACATTTGGCGCATCATAAAGAGGAAGGTGCAACAAAGAAGGCCCAAGACGATTGAACCGTTAGAGGCCTGTATTAGACAAGAATGGGAGCGCATTCCTATTTCTAAACTTGAGAAACTGGTCTCCTCGGTCCCCAGACGTCTGTTGAGTGTTGTAAGAAGAAGGGGAGATGCCACACAGTGGTGAAAATGGCCTTGTCCCAACTTTTTGGGGATTTGTTGACACCATGAAATTCTGATTCAACATATTTTTCCCTTAAAATGGTACATTTTCTCAGTTTAAACTTTTGTTCCGTGATTTATGTTCTATTCTGAATAAAATATTATAAGTTGGCACCTCCACATCATTGCATTCAGTTTTTATTCACGATTTGTATAGTGTCCCAACTTTTCTGGAATCCGGTTTGTAAATCAGACATCATATAAGATATGTCAAGCTCTTTCTAACAAAGCTAGAATCAGACTTGTACCTCACATGGATCCAGAGATCTTCCCATTCATTGCAGCTCAGGGGCATGTCCTTTCTGCTGCAGCTCTCTCCCTGTCACAACTCCGGAGGCAGTTGAAGGATAAAACTATGAATGTCCGGCCATCTCAGTGAGCCGGACAAAGAAATAAGAAAAAAACATGGCGCTATATAGACATATGTTGTTGAATAACTCACTGGCTGTACTAGACTTTTAATTACATGCAATTACAAAAGTATTTATCTGTAGAATATTTTTTTTGTTGTTCAATTACTTTTATTGACATGAATACAATCAATTGGACAGAGTCCAAGCGAAATCAAATAGTATTGTCAATCGTATACTATCTTCAAGATATCTCAAATAACACATATTTTATGTGAAATACAGGCAATATTAGCGAACATGAAAGGATTACATATAGATGACAAATCTACAATCTTAAGGGGAAGGGAAGGAAGGGTGAAAATTTAGGTATATTATTTTCTTTTATTAAGACACATTCTAGCCAATTTTGAAATGCTTGAGATCCTTTAAATAAGATCCAAGGGGTCCAGGTTTTGATATATTTCTCATCTGTTCCTTCATTATCTGCTGACAACTCCTCCATTCTGCAGATCTGTTCAAAAGTGTTTAACCAATCCCTAATGTGTGGGGTGACTTGGGACTTCCAGTATCTAGGGATGACCAAGCATGCGGCCTGCAAAAAATCTTAAAAGTCCACCTTTTAGAACGAAAATGGATCCTGGGAGCATAAAAAATATTGCCCCTTCAAGGGTCCTCTGTACCGAGCTACTGTATACCTGGTCATACAGATCATTTAAGGTCTTCCAAAAGGAAGTTAAACTGGTACACTGCCACCATATATGGGACATTGAGCCCACCTCCTTGTTGCAATGCCAACATAAATCTGAACAAGTGGGCATGACCTTGAAATTCTTCTCCTGTATATTGCAGCTAATGGACGCCTTATGCGATAAGGTAAATGCTTTCATCCACTGCTCCGAAGAAAAAGATCTTCCCAGCTCTCTCTCCCAAGCCGACACAAATGGTAGGGAAGATAGGGAGCTTCCTCTCTCCTGGAGTAGCCCAAAGACAAAAGATGTGTAGGTGGAGTACATTGAAGACACAAAGATTCAAAGGGGGTAAGATCTCTGGAAATATTCGATATAGGACCCAGGGACAGCAAGAAAGTTTTAATACTAGCATATTGATACCAAGCCCCTCTATTACTACCTCCAGGGAATGAGTCTAGAGGTCGTATTGCCTCTTTCTTCAGGAACTGATATGCCCGCGGGCAATCTTCTCTCCGTAGGCCCAGCAACGCTTGTTGTCCCACCCCCGGGGGAAAATCCGGATTATCAAACATAGGAGTCATGGGCCCTGGGAAGGTTGTGAGACTCAGAGGTGCCGCAAATTTATCCCAGAATTGTAATATTCCCGATGTTAAAAGGGGAAGGCTTTTGGGTCTATGTGGTTTTGTAATCCATAACAAGTCCTGGGCCGGGCGTCCGATCTCCGCCCTCTCAAACTGGATCCACCGTTTAGTTAAGCCACTGTGGAACCAGTCTAGGATGCATGAAAGCATTGATGCTTTATGATACAATTGCAGGTCAGGGAGCCCCACTCCCCCCCTCAACTTGGAATGAGTCAGGAAACTTATACCCAGCCTAGGAGATGAACCTGCCCATATAAAATCTAAGAACATTGATCTAAAGGCCTTAAAGTATTTATATGGTAAGGTGATGGGGATAGTTCTAAAAACATACAATATCCTTGGCAGAACATTCATTTTGATTGTATGAATCCTTCTAAACCATGATAATGGTGCTTTCTTCCAAGCCTGTAAATCCTTCCTGATTTCCTCCAGGAGGGGGGTGAAATCGGTGGGGTAGAGGTCATTTAATTTCTGGCGGATAGCAATGCCCAGATATTTGATGTCCCTGCGCCCAATGAAAGGGAAATGACGACTGTAACATAAGTACAGTGGAAGAGGGTAAAGTTACATTAAGTATCTCAGATTTGTGGAGGTTCGCCTTAAAATTGCTTAGGTTCCCAAAGACCAAGAGCTACTTCAGAATATTGGGAAGGCCGACACACGGGTCTGAGCAATATATGAGCAGGTCGTCTGCATAGATAGCTATTTTAGATTCCACTTCTCCAAGTCCGATTCCTCTAATGGATTTATTAGCCCTCAGAGCCCTAGCCAGGAATTCTATAATCATAATATACAATAAGGGGGAGAGTGGGCAACCCTGTCTGGTACAATTGTGAATCCTAAAACGAGATGACAACGGATTCTTATAAAGAGCAAGGATATGAGTGACCATGTGTGAGGACTCAATCCAAAGGCCTCCAGGGTCCCTCCCAGTAAGACCCAGTCTACCTGATCGAATGCTTTTTCAGCGTCAACCGAGACCAGACAAAGGGGGGGAAGCTGTTGCATGGGCTCGGGCTATAAGAGCCAAAGACCATATTGTATTGTCTCTGGCTTCCCGACCCGGGACAAAACCCACCTGGTCTTCATGTATTAAGGAAGGCATATCGATCTTCAGTCTATCGGCCAAAATTTTAGAATATATCTTTACATCTATGTTGATCAGTGAGATCGGCCGATAGTTACTACAGACCAGGGGGCCTTTGCCCGGCTTAGGGATTACACACATGTGTGCAGTCAGAGCCTGAGGAGAGAAAGAGGCACCCCCCGAAAGAGAGTTACACATTATAGTGAGAGGTTTAGAGACATCCTCCAGGAATCTGTTATAAAAACGAGGAGTGAAACCATCAGGACCAGGGCATTTCCCAACCTCCAACCTTTTAATAACCCCTTGAACTTCCTGTAAAGTTATTTCCCTCTCCAGATTGTCCCTATCAGCTACTGAGAGCTTAGGGCCCAGTAAGTTGGAGATATATTTTTTGATCTTCTGAGTTTTAAGGTCTATATGAAGATCTGCATACTTTCCTTTTAAATTATAGAGGTCCTCATAATACGATTGAAATTACTGCAAAATGTCTCCTGTAGAATGAATGCGACCGCCCTCTCTTCTATTAAGGGTGGGAATGTAAGAGGAAGTCTGTCTGGGCCTCAACATTCTTGCCAATAATCTGCCATTTCTATTTCCCTATCCATAAAAGAGATTCTTGAGCTTATCCCATGCATTTAAGTATTTTTGGTCTATCAGTTTCCCAAGGGCCGACCTCGTATCACATAGCTCTTGATAAACTCCAGAAGAGAGAGAGCCTTTATGTCTCCTCTCTAGGACTGCCAGTTTCTGAAGGAGTGCCTGTATCTCTGCAGACCGCATTTTCTTAAGCCTAAAAGCGTTCGAAATAAGTCTACCTCATGCTACGCATTTTAATGCTTCCCATTGAATCGTCCCCGGTGTGCACCTGCACAAATTCTAAGATAGCAGATTTAATATCTGCCACGCAGACTGGATCCCTGAGAATTTTATCATTTAGCTTCCACGAACTTCTAGAACGGGTAGGCTCTCCTAACCTCAATGAAACCCATGTAATAGAATGATCAGAGAAGAGGATAGGTTCAATGCCTGCTGTAGGGTGCAGGTCCAGAAACGAGTGGGAAAGAAAAAGGTAATCAAGGCGGTGATATGAGTTATGGGTGGAAGAGAAGAAAGTGAAGTCTTTAGTAGTGGGATTCAGGATACGCCACATGTGCACCAATCTAAGGGACTGAAGGTGTCTCCTAAATCCCCGGGCCACTCCAGCAGATACGGAAGACCTACCTGTAGATGTGTCCAGAGCTGCATCCAGAGGAAAATTAAGGTCCCCACCTAGAATGACCGGAAGGCCATCTGCAAAGTCATCCAAAGCTGCAAACACCGTAGAGGCGAATAAGGTCTGCCCTGAATTAGGAAAGTATACATTGGCAACTATAAGTGTCTTTGAAGAGATAGACATTTTAAGAAAGCTGTAACGACCTAAGTCATCAACTATTGTATCCAATATGGTACAAGGGAGTGACTTATGAACCGCTATGGATACACCCCTAGGTTTGGAAACATCAAATGTGCTATAAGGCCAAACCGAGAAGTGCCGATTCTTGCAAGACGGGACATGTCCCGATTTTAAAGTGAGTCTCCTGTAGAAGGGCTATAGCAACCTTCTCTTTATGAAGGCTATACAGAATCTGGTTCCTCTTGGCTGGGTCATTTTAGCCATTAACATTGTATGAACATATTTTAATAGAAGACATAGTGCTAACTGTGATATCTTATTTACTAAGTTTGTATACCAAGGAATGGGAGGGGGTGGAAAGAACAAGAGACAAGACAAACAAGGGGAAAACAGCATGCATGTGGCACACCCTCTATCTACCCTCTAGGGTAAGATGACAATTATAAACAGCAGCTAGGGAAGGGACCCACTGCTACCACTAACTACACAAGGTGGAAATGAAAGCCTCAACGCAGCAAACGTTCCCGTTCCACCTCTGTTTCTGATGTATTTCTTATAGAAAATAAAGAAATATAACATAAGACTATAGAACAATCCAACAGTTGACTGCCTTGTCCGATGAGGACCTCCCCCGACGAACACCCAATATAATGAAGAGAGGCATTTCTCCCCCCCCCTCGCCACCATCATAACGGCAGGGGGAGAAAAAAAAACAAGGTCCCCCACACAGGAAGTCCCCATGAAGAACTACTCTGAACAAAGGACCTAACCCAGGCCCTCTCTCAACAGACTAGGCAGCAGAACAAATAAAACAATGTATAGTACAAGACTTGTTTCACTGTGTCTTCCTTTGCTTAGAAGAACGAGGGAACACCTGAGACCACTGCTCCTTCATGGGCAACGGCCTCGGCAATGACACTGTCGGCCAATTGGGAACAGAAATCGCCGGTGATTCAAAAGTCTCCAGGAACTTTAGAGAGGTCATCAGGGTCCTTGAATGTAGCTGACCTGTCATCTTTCTTAGCATGTAATTGGAATGGGAAGCCCCATCTGTATGTGATATCTTTCTCTTTCAGGAGAGTAAGAAGAGGCCTCACTGCCCTACGCAGCTGGAGTGTCCTCCTGGATATATACGGCATGATCTGAATAGTAGAACCCCCGATCTCCAACTTCTCTGCTTGGCAGGCAGCTCTCAGAATGTCCTCCTTTATTTTGAAGAAATGGACCTGGCACACAATATCTCTGGGTCGTGAGATGTCATTGGAGCAAGACCCTAAGGCCCTATGGAATGCGGTCTAGCTCAATAGGGAATTGCACCTTGCCTTGCAGCAGAGATTCAAACAGGTTCTGGATCATGGCCTCCAACTCCCCCGACTGAACTGTTTCAGCGACCCCTCTTATCCGGAAGTAATTTCTGCTGTGACGGTTATCAATATCGTCCAGGTGGGTCAGCAATTGAGAAATATGTTGGGAGTGGGCTGTCAGTACCTTGTGCTGGTCCTCCAGGTGCATGTGCATAGCCTCTTGCGTCTTTTCCGATGCCTCGACACTGTGGCCTAAGTGCTTGATCTCCCCCTTTAGTGTCTCCATCTCTGTGTGGTATATCCACTCTAGCATGGAAACAGAGTTCTCCAGCTCATCCTTTGTGGGAAGAGATTGTAGTTGTGCTCGAAGGTCCCATCCCGCGGCAGACAAAGCCGATGCTGGGCTGCCTGAGTATCTGTCAGAAAGAGAAGAGCGCATGCTCTGGCTTGCAGTCAGGAGAGACGCTCCGGTGACCATCTTGGGTATATCCGGACGCCCCGGCGTTTAAGACTAGCATCCGAAAAACTTTTAGATGCCCGCTTTGTCGAACTGTTGATCAGTCTCAGATGATCTATTAGTTGTTCTGCGACCCATCTGGCTGGTGAGCTAGTGAGATCTGCTGGCTGGATGGCTATTATAGCAGAAGTGGAAGGAGAGCTGCAGTCCTACTCTGCCATTAGCAAGCCACGCTCCCCTAGAATATTTTTTGTGGGACAACCCCTGTAAGTGTGCTTGCTCTGTAGAGAGCACTGGTTGGCTGGAAGAGAAGATGCCTTGGATGCAGCTTGAAGGTATAACTAGTTCTCTTTGAAGAAACCCAGCAGGAATAAGCATGAAAAACCTCTGACTGACATTGAAAGCAGGTACAGTAGTGCTTCACTCAGTTTTTATGGAGCAGTAACAATTGCTACCATGAGTTCCCCTAGTATGTTGATGCTGATAATGTAAGCACAGAGTCAGTCTTAAAAATCTTAAAAAATGTAGTCAATAAGTAGGGGCAATTAGTAAGTGCCATCATTTACAAGTTAGATTCTATTGGATTTAACTTACAGATCCCCTTCAAAGATCTGTCAACATGATCAACCCTATTAAACCAGGCATAACGCCTGGTAGGGTTGATTATGCTGATTAAATACCATAGTTATCTTTGTACATTCCTAAGATATTTGCTTTTCATTACTATGCAAATTCCCTGTAGCTCTTTCGAGTACCAAGGGGCCTGCCAGAAACCATGAAGCACCACTACTGAAACACCAATCCCTTCTGTGAACTCCCTGTTACTCCCATTCGATTGACAGAGCTAAACATCTCATTGAGCCCTGTATTCCTTCTCCTGGCTCCCTTTCTAGCTGGCCTGACATGTACTTGCTGTGCTACTCAGGAAGCAGCAGCAGATCAACTGCACAAGAGGCAAGTCACTGAACCACACCACAGGAATACAGAATTAGCTTAGATATCTAGTGCTATCAAGAGGAGATGTGCTCACTAGTGGTGATCCAGGTACACCCTGTGTATTTAAGTCCTATTTAGCTTTTATTTCTGAAATGTTTCTGGCAGAGTTTGAACTCAAAACCATCTACATTAAAGGCAAGAACATTAAGCACTGAGCTATAGAGCTCAATGTTAAATTGATCCCTCTGATATATATGAATGCATAATACATGGGAAACTGCTAATGAGGTTTTTAGTCATAATATTTTCATGAATATGAAGCTCTGTAGCTCACTGGTTAGGGTTTCTTTCCTTTAATGTAGATAACGGTAGTTGTGAGTTCAAACCCGGCAGAAACATGTCAAAAATAGAGGCTAAATAAAACACAGGCTGTCCCCCAACAGTGCAAAGTTTGATTTTATTGAAAGAAAAATTTAGCCAAATAATATGATCAAATAACACCTGTGTTAATCCACGCCAACCTTTTTAACTTGTGTAAACTTGGTCAGGTGGCAACCCTAACAGAATCTCAGGATCTCTATAGTCAGTAAGTGCTCGAAATGATAGGACTCACTTTGGAAAAAAATGTTTTTCTTTTCATCGCTATATTCTGACCCCCATAGCTTTTTTATAGTCATGTCAACGGAGATGTCTGGGGGCAAATATTTTGCGGGCTGATCTGTAGTTTTTGACAATACCATTTGGGGGGGGGGTGACTTAATCACTGTTTATTCAATTTTCTTGGGAGATAAAGTGAAAAATTTTGAAACAGACTTTTTTATTTTTTTCTGTTACATAATTTACCATATGTACTAACTGTATTATATTGTCATAGTAAGGGCATTTTTGCATGTGGTGATGCCTATGATGTTATTTTTTTGTTTATTTTTATTTGGGGGAAAGGGGATGATTAGAATTTTTATATATTTTTTTTAATATATTTTCAAAACTTTTTTTTTTATTTATTTTTTTTTTACTTTTTGACTGGCCCCCAAGTGGACCACAACTTACAATAATCAGATTGCAACTTATACAGTGCCTTGCTAAAGTATTCACCCCCTTGACTTTTTTCGTGTTTTGGTGCCTCACAACCTGGAACTAACATGGATTGTTTAAGGATTTGCATAATTTAATTTACAGAACATGCCCACAACTTTGAAGATTTTTTAATTTTAATTTTTTAATTGAGAAGCAAACAACAAATAGGACAAAATAACAGAAAAAGTCAATGTGCATAACTATTCACCCCCCTAAAGTCAATACTTTGTAGAGCCAATCACAGCTCCAAGTCGCTTTGGATAAGTCTCTATAAGCTTGCCATATCTTACCACTGGGAGTTTTGCCCATTCCTCCTTGTAAAACTACTCCAGCTCCTTCAAGTTGGATGGTTTGCGCCTGTGAACAGCAATCTTTAAGTCTGGCCACAGATTTTATATTGGATTTTGATCTGGGCTTTGACTAGGCAATTCCAACACATTTACATGTTTCCGCTTAAACCACTCTAGTGTTGCTTTAGCAGTGTGTTTGGGATTATTGTCCTGCTAGAAGGTGAACCTCCGTCCTAGCCTCAAATCACACACAGAGTGGTACAGGTTTTGCTCAATAATATCCCTGTATTTAGCACCATCCATCTTTCCCTCAACTCTGACCAGTTTCCCAGTCCCGGCTGCTGAAAAACATCCCCACTGCATGATGCTGCCACCACCATGTTTCACTGTGGGGGTGGTGTTCTTTGGGTGATGTGATGTGTTGGGTTTGACATAGCATTTTCTTTGATAGCCGAAAAGTTAAATTTTAGTCTCATCAGACCAGAGCACCTTCCTCCATACATTTTGGGAGGGTCCCACATGCCTTTTCCCGCTCACAACGTGCCTTTTTTTTTTTTGCTGAAAGTGATGGCTTTCTTCTGGCCACTCTGCCATAAAGCCCAACTCTATGGAGAGTATGGCTTATTGTCGTCCTATGTACAGATACTCCAGTCTCTGCTGTGGAACTCTGCAGCTTCTCCAGGGTTACCTTAGGTCTCTGTGCTGTGCTGCCTCTCTGATTAATGCCCTCCATGAGTTTTGGTGGGTGGCCGTCTCTTGGCAGGTTTGCTGTTGTGCCATGTTCTTTCCATTTGGTTATGATAAATTTAAAGGGGGTCCTGGGGATCATCAAAAATTTAGATATTTTTATATAACCTAACTCTGACTTGTACTTCTCAAAAACATTGTCTCTTACTTGTTTGGAGATTTCCTTGGTCTTCATGGTAGTGTTTGGTTAGTGATGCCTCTTGCTTAGGTGTTGGAGCCTCTGGGGCCTTTCCAAAAAGGTGTGTATATGTAATGACAGATCATGTGACACTTAGATTGCACACAGGCAGACATCATTTCACTAATTTTGTGATTTCTGAAGGTAATTGGCTGCAAAAGGGGGGTGAATACATACTGTGGTAAGGTGAACAGCAAAATGTATGAGACAAGTCCCGGAAGGGGTGTATATCTCATCCAGGCTCTTCAACTGGGTGAGATAAGTAAGATCAGGATGGTGCTGGTTTCAGCAAACATAGTTGCTGAAGCTAATTTTCTTTAGTAAATCAAGGGCTGGATTTTAATTGGATTGGGAAGGTAAGGTTTGGTAGTGAGACCTTCCCAACCCACCCTATTCCAGGGCATGGTTTTCCTTAACCTGAGGATATCGCAGGTGCAGCCTGCTGTAATCAGTCTGGCATAAATCCACCCTCAGTGTGTCAGTCAAGAGGAAGAGAGGATTGTGACACAGAGACCTGTGGATGCTCTGTGTGGTCTCAGTCACGAGGGCTGATGGGCCACAAGGCTATGTAAGCCTGATACCTTCCCTGTGTGTGGACTGTTTGGCAGTGCAAAGCCGGACCTACTTGGATGTGTGAACAGGGCTCTGCAAGTGAAGTAGGGACATTATTTGTTTAGGTAGTGCCTAGACAGGCAGGTGTTTATTTTTGTTATGTTTGGAGTGCTGTGTTTTGTGTTGATGTGCCTCAATAAAGCACAAGTTTGAACCTTAACCCTTAGGATACCAGCACCGCACATGTACAGTGCAGAAATGCAGGACAGAAATCCCAGCCGTACAGCAAAAGCTGCAAACACTGATTCCGGTGCATTAAACCTTGCATGACCGCGGTCAGCACTGACCAAGCACGTGTGGTATCTGCACGGGTGCCGGTGTCCATGGGGTCCCCATGCTGCTGTGACGGGGACAGACTTTAGAAAGGTCACGGCACTCTCAAACTTCTTGTAGCTTGAGAAAGACTTGTATGTCGAAACGTTGCTGATTTTTTGGGTGTAATAAAAAACCGAATTTTCGTTTGAAGTTTGAGAGTGCCGTGACCTTTCTAAAGTCTATCTACGTTTTTGGGGGGTCCCTGAGGCCGGGACCTGACGCCACAAGCACCGCCGCCAGTATTGAATTGTCTTCAAGTAAGTGGTGCTGTCCTATTAAATTTTTTAGTTCGCTGTGACGGGGACCCCATGTCAGGGAAAGCAGCCCGATGCCTTCCTTAGGCATTGTGGCTGCCTTCCGGGATAGCCTGTGAGATCCAGCTCCCTGGATCTGACAGGCAAGCAGCCTATAAGCGTATTACAGTGTTAATACACTTACAGCCAATGCATTACAATACAGAATTATTGTAATGCATTGTAAAGGGGATCAGACCCCCAAAAGTTGAAGTCCCAGAGTGGGACAAAAATCTTTTAAAAAAAATAACGGAAAAATAAATCTATTTAAAGTTTCAAGTAGAAAAAAACATCCTTTTCTCAAAATAAAGTAAAAAAAAGAACTCTGAAAGATAGGGAAATAAGGAAAAGTAGACATATTAGGTATCAACTGGCTCTATAAAAATATCACATGACCTAACTCCTCAGGTGAAAACCATCAAAAAAATAAAATATAAACTGTTCTAAAAGTGCAACACCAAGGTATCAAAAAGGCGTATGCTCCCCAAAATAATGCCAATCTAACCGTCACCTCATCCCGCAAAAAAATCATCCCCTACCTAAGACAATCGCCCCCAAAAATAAAAAATAAATATGGCTCTCAGACACTAAAACATGATTTTTTTGTTTGTTTCAAAAATGCTTTTATTGTGTTAAATGTAATAAACATAAAAAAGTAGACATATTAGGTATCACCTCATCCGTAACAACCTGCTCTATAAAAATACCACATGACCTAACCCCTCGGGTGAACACCGTAAAAAAAAAAAAATGTAAACGGTGCCATAAAAGCCATTTTTTTTATCACCTTACATCACAAAAAGTGTAATACCAAGCGATCAAAAAGTCATATGCACCCCAAAATAGTGTTAATGAAACCATAATCTTATCCTGCAAAAATGATACCCTACCTAAGACAATCGCCCCAAAACAGAAAAAACTATGGCTCTCAGAATTTGGAGACACTAAAACATGATTTTGTTTCAAAAATTATATCATTGTGTAAAACTTACATAAATAAAAAAATGTATACATATTAGGTAGTGCCTCGTCTGTAAAGACCTGCTCTATAAAAATATCACATGACCTAACCCCTCATGTGAACACCATAAAACAAAATTAAATAAAAATGGTGTCAAAAAAGCCATTTTTTTGGTCACCTTACATCACAAAAAGTGTAATAGCAAGCTATCAAAAAGTCATAGGCACCCCAAAATAGTACCAATCAAACCGTCATTTCATTCCGCAAAAAATTAGACCCTATCTAAGACAATCACCCAAAAAAAATAAAAAAATATGGCTCTCAGAATATGGAGACACTGAAACATGATTTTTTTTTGTTATTCAAGAATGTTGTTATTGTGTAAAACATAAATACATAAAAAAAAGTATACATATTAGATATCTCCGCATCTGTAAGAAACTGCTGTATATCACATGAACTAACTATTTTTTGTCACCATAAATCAAAAAGTCATATGCACCCTAAAATAGTACTAATGAAACCTTCATCTCATCCCGCAAAAAATGAGCTCCTACATAAGACAGTTTCCCAAAAAATAAAAAATAAACTATGACTTTCAGAATATGGAGACACTAAAAAATATTTTTTTTCAAAAATGCTTTATTATGTAAAACTGAAACAAACAACCAAAAAAGTCATATTTGGTATTGTCGCGTCTGTAACAACCTGCTATATAAAAATAGCACATGATCTAACCTGTCAGATGAATACTGTAAATAACAAAAAATAAAAACGGTGCCAAAACAGCTATTTTTTGTTACCTTGCCTCACAAAAAGTGTAATATAGAGCAACCTAAAATAGTACCAACAAAACTTATCCCTTATCCCCACCTTATCCTGTAGTTTCCAAAATGGTGTAATTTTTGGGGAGTTTCTACTCTAGGTGTGCATCAGGGGGTCTTCAAATGTGACATGGCAGCTTAAAATTATCCCAGTGAAATCTGCTTTCCAAAAACCATATGGCGTTCTTTTTGTTCTGCGCAATGCCGTCTGCCTGTTCAGCAGTTTACGAACAAATATTGGGTGTTTCTGTAAACTACAGAATCAGGGCAATAAATATTAAGTTTTGTTTGGCTGTTAACCCTTGCTTTCTTAGTAGAATAAAAATGATTAAAATTGAAAATCTGCCAAAAAAGTGAAATTCTGAAATTTCATCTCCATTTTCTATTAATTCTTGTGGAACACCTAAAGGGTTAACAAAGTTTGTGAAATCAGTTTTGAATACTTTGAGGGGTGTAGTTTCTAAAATGGGGTCATTTTTGGGTAGTTTCTATTATTTAAGCCTCACAAAGTGACTTCAGACCTGAACTGGTCCTTAAGTAGGTTTTGGAAATTCTCTGAAAAATTTAAAGATTTGCTTCTAACGTCCCCAAAAAATAAAATGGCATTCACAAAATTATCCAAACATGAAGTAGACATATGGGGAATGTAAAGTAGTAACTATTTTCGGAGTTATTACTATATATAATAAAAGTAGAGAAATAGAAATTTGGCAATTTGCTAATTTTTCCATATTTTTAGTAAATTTGGTATTATTTTATATCAATTTTACCACTGTCATGAAGTACAATATGTGATGAGAAAACAATCTGAGAATGGCCTGGATAAGTAAAAGTGTTTTAAAGTTATTACCACATAAAGTGACACATTTAAAGGGAACCTGTCACCTGGATTTTGGATATAGAGCTGAGGACATGGGCTACTAGATTGCCGCTAGCACATCTGCAATACCCAGTCCCCATAGCTCTCTGTGCTTTTATAGTGTCAAAAAAACGATTTTATAGATATGTAAATTTAATTTAGATGAGTCCAGCATTCTCTGACTCTGAGCCCAGCCACGCCCACTGTGAAGGAGCTCAGCACCGCTCGCATACTTCGAATCTCCTCCTTGCTCCCCGACCGCTATGCGAGGCGGTGCTGGGCTCGTTTACAGTGGGCGTGGGCTCAGAGTCAGAGAATGCTGGACTCATCTCTTACAGGACTTATCAAAATAAAATTTACATATCTGTAAAAGTGTATTTTTGACACAATAAAAGCACAGAGAGCTGTGGGGACTGGATATTGCGGATGTACTAGCAGCCATCTAGCAGCCCATGCCCTCAGCTATATACCCAAAATCCAGGTGACAGGTTCCCTTTAAAATGAAAAGTGGTTTGGTAGTGAAGGGGTTAAACCTGGTGTCCGTGAAGACGGCTGTGAGTGTGACCCCCTGAGAGACAGTAATCCCTCACAATACGCACATGTCAATTTTCTGTTTTCTATTTCTAAGCAATAGTTTTATTTATATTTTTCTCATTTTACTTCAGCAACTTAGACTATTGTGTTCTGATCCATCACATAAAATTCTGATTATCAAAACATTGAACTTAAGACTGTTGTGTAACAAAACACGAAAAAAGTCAAGGGGGTGAATACTTTTGCAAGGCAATGTACACCTATTTAGACATCACTATATCACAGTTCAGTGCTGCCACCTAGTGGCTTGAACTGGTATATACTAATAATGAGCCTAGAAGCCTAATACTGGCTGCAGCTCATTATTCAAACAGGGTGCTTTCCCTGATCCCTGCCGGAGGAAAGCGCCCCTGAACAAGAAGCATTTTTAACACTCTCAGATGTCATGGTGACATTTGACCATGGCATCTGAGTGGTTAAATGTCCAGCTCAGCATTACCACAGATCGTGGACATTGGCCTCCGGTGCCTGCTATATAAAACAGCAGGAACCCGGTTGCTATGACACCCGCTCTGCTCCAGAGCGGGCACCATCTTTAAAGACCCGACATGCGCCGTAAATTTATGGGGGATGATGGAAAGGGGTTAATGGTGACATGACCAAGCGTGTCTAGGACAGAACTTTCCATCTGTATGGACTCTGGAGCTCGTGCAGTTACTTTGGGACAGAGGGCTTGTGTATTCCTGTAAGCAGTTGGGTGAGGGAGGGTCTAGTGGTGTGCAGTGCAGTTCTGGGATACATGCTGCATGATGACTCCCTCCATTGCTGTAGCTTTTTGTGAGGGAGGGGAACTCATTCCTGCAAGGGGAGGGAGCATGTGGCGTATTCTGGGGTCATGAGTAGAGATAAGCAAATCGACTTTGGATGAAGCATCCGAAGTCGAGTCGCATAAATCTTCATTTGAATACTGTACGGAGCGAGCACGCCAAAGTTATTACTTTGCAAAGTCTCATGAGACTTCAAGGTAATAACTTCAAAAATTCATTTCTACTATTAAAAATCTTTTCCTGGACTCGGGTTTGGTTCCAAGGTACCACTCCACGGGGAGAAACAAAACAAAGGAAGGGGTTAAACTATTGGGCACTAATATAGAACTACAGGGATGTAATCCATGAAGGATTTCATCCTCACAGATGTATCTGGTGAGATTCAAATCAATTTCATGTGTGTTTATCCAGCCATGCAAACTATGCAGGCAAAACAACTCATAATAAAATGACATATGCAACTTAATTTCTCTTGCCTTGGTGAATGATATTCACATGAAATGCAGATTTTACTACAGACTTTCCATGGGTTTCACTCTGCATTATATCCGCAACGTAACAGGCAAGCAGTGGTTCTAAAAATCGGCAGCATGCCCTCAAATCTATAGCAGAATACTCAGCTTTGTATCAATGCGGTTTTATAAAATACCATTCTCTAGAATGGTATTGTAAATGAGTTAACGATTACGCACCAAAAATCCACAGCAAATAAACCACATCTGGATCAGGATCTGTGTCCCTATTAAAGGGTTTGTCCAATGTAATGAAAAACTTAGCCAAAGGGAGGTAATGTGATAAAAGAGCCAGTGCTTAAAGCCTCTTTCACATGTTAGCAAATTGTGTATGTGTGTTGTCTGTGGTCTCCATAGACAGCTCACATATCCATGAGTGGTTTTTCCACAGACTTTTGGATCTGTGGTGACACCATGGAAGCATGATTTATTTTTTGTCTGAAAGTACAGATCCCTCACGCACATTGTAATTTATGGGGCCATCCATGTTTGGTCCATGGTTTTCGTGGATTGTTGCTAGGAGATGCTCTGGAAACCAATCAGACTAGCAGTGACAGGGAATACAGATACAGAGGACAAAAAACAGACACACAGACCAAACACAGATTTTTCATGGGCGTCTCCACAGATAACCACTTACCATCTTGTCTTGGATAGCATCATGAACAAAGACGTATGAATGGATCGCAACTGTTAGATCCCCCTGCTGGTCCAGCACCACCTCTGCAATACTACCCATTAGGCTTTGTTTACTTGGCCATAATGTTGAGGTGTCCATACAACTAACAGCATAGTTCGCTGTGCTACACTGTGTACTGTAGCTCCCATTAACTGCTATGGAAGTTACAGAAACTGCAGAACGCAGCCCATTCAGCCTTTTTCCATAACACCGTCCACTCACTGCTGACACTAAGGTTATTCCACTCTCATATGAAAGGTTGGAAATACCCTTTAAACCCCTTCCTGACCTATGACGTACTACTACGTTTGACGTAATAGTACGTCATAGTGATCGCGCGGGCAACGGAGCGGAAGCGCGCGCGATCACTGCAGGGACTCGGCAGTCCATGGTAGCCGGGCCCCTGCTGTATCCGCCAGCATCGCTGTAAAAGCCAATGCCGGCGGATTAACCCCTTCTATGACGTGGTCCGCGATGACCGCGACATAGAAGGGGTTTGTGTCGGGTGAGTGATCACTGCTGTGGTGGGGACTCGATGCATCACAAGGCAGCCCGATGCCATGCAGAGGCTGCCCAATGCCTTGCACGGCATCGAGAAGTGCCTTCCACGGGTACCGAGGAGATCCAGCCTCGGGCGGAAATGTGGGATAAGTTATTGAAGCAGAAGCATCCAAGTAACGGAGGGGGTACGCAGCAATGACCCACTCCCAGCTCGGGGAGGTAGTGACGATAAATAACAATACAGGACTCTTAAGATGCCTTGTTATTGTAATGATTAATAAAAAAATGACAGGGAATGTCATTGGGGTATTTGGGATTTGGAAACGTTAGACAGGAGAGGCCCTGCTGCCGCTTTGCTGACTCTAGATAACTTCTGCCTGATCGCACGTCCCCGTCCACGATCCAATTGGATATCTTCTCTATCAACTTTCCATGTTCTTTTATGCACCTACCATGGTGATCACGGGTAATGGGGAATCAGGGTTCCATGTTGGAAATGGAGCGTGAGAAAGGGATACCACATCCAAGGGAGGTTAATGGCTGAAACGTGATTGAGCGGAAATGTGGGACAAGTTGTTAAAGTGGAAGGATCGAATAAAAGGAGGGGGCGTGCATCAATTAAAGACGAATCTTAGAAATTTAAGTCCCTGTCACCTATGCAGAGAAGGAGTTTTTCATCTGCAAAAATGGGTTATTGTCACCCACAAATGGAACAGATGATTTTTAAAAATGTCGGCCCCTGTCAACTATGCCGAGCATGGGTTTATTCACGGCAAAACTGGGTTCATGTCACCCACCAATTGAACAGACGATTTTTCAAAAATTAGTTCCCTGTCACCTATGCAGAGCAGGGGTTTGTATACGGCAAGAATTGTAAAATGTCACCTGAGAATGCAACAGACAAATTTTTTTGAAATTTAGGTTCCTGTCACCTATGCAGAGCAGGCGTTTATTCATGGCAAAATTTTTAAAATGTCACCCAAGAATGTAACAGACGCTTTTGCACCCTGCTCCCTCTTTTGCTGTGCTGGTGCCTCTGTGCGACCACCGCCTCTTCCTCCGAACTGCACATGTTACTCGCATGACCCTGACTCCATGTGGGGTCTAGTACCTCATCATCCTCCACATCATCTTCCACCCACTCTTTATCCCTGCCTTGTATGTCTGCAGACTGCAGAAAACCGCAGCAGTTGGCACCTGTGTTTCGTCATCATCAGAGACATGCTGCAGTGGTCTTCCCATGTCCTCATCCTGAAACATAAGTGGTTGGACATCAGTGCACTCAATCTCTTCCACTTCTGGTGCAGGGCTATGTGGATGGCACACGGAAACCCTGCCAGCAGAGTCATCAAAAACCATAAGAGACTACTGCATGAGTTGGGGCTCAGACTGATTGCCTGATTTTCAAGGGGGTGAGTTGAAAGACAGATGGCCATGGGCTGCAGGTGCCAACTCTGATCTTTAAGCAAGGAACTGGGTGGGAGACAATGTGAAGGAACTGTCAGCCACCCAATCTACTATCGCCTGTACTTGTTCTGGCCTCACCATTCGTAAAGCCACATTCGGCCCTACCAAATAACGTTGAAGGTCCTGTTGCCTACTTTCTGCAACAGGAGCTCCACCAACACCAGCAGCACCACGACTGGGGCCACGTCCCTTATTTGACGCTCTCCTCATTCTTTGCATTCACCCACCAAACTAACAGATGGTTTATGTCAGGCAACAATGTATCCGCCAATAGTGAACAAGTAAGTTCACTGACAGTAAGGCAGTGCCGGTGTCATAAAGAGGAAAAATTTATTGAGGTCACACAACAGCGTGACAGGCGAATTTTATACAATTACTTCACGGTCACAATTTTTTTTAATTTGTCAACCAACAATATACAAGCAGTATTGACTGGTTGTATTGGACTTTCACAAATGCAGTAAAGGTCCCAAATGTAGTATCTAGCACAAAATGTGTGTTTTTTTAAAAACCAGAATATAACTGCAGTATTTAACGCTTGTATTGGACTGTCACAAATGCAGCAAAGGCCCAAAATGTAGTATCTAGGACAAAATGGGTATTTTTTTAAAACCAGAATATAACTGCAGCATTTAAAACTTGTATTGGACTGTCACAAATGCAGCAAAGGCCGCAAATGTAGTGTCTTACACAAAATGGGTGTTTTTTTAAAACCAGAATATTAGACCAGCATTTAACGCTTGTATTGGACTGTCACAAATGCAGCAAAGGCCGCAAAGGTACTTTATGGAAAAAAAATATATGATTTATTTCACCCGCAATTAAACAGATGGATTTAACTGATTTTTTTTCACTATCACAAATGCAGTGCAGGGTGCAAATGTAATTTTTAGCAAAAATAAATAAAATAATTTGTCCCCAAAGAATCTAGCAGATGGATTTACTTGGATTGTACTTTACAGAAAAAAAAAAATATATGTCACCCCCTGGGTTCCTGAACTCACAGACGGATTCCCTATATTATTTTCCCTTCCCCTGGCACAAATGCAGTGCAGGTGCACTTAAAAAATGGGTGTATGTTGCCTACTGAACTTAAAGAACAGGGTTAAATTATTGTCCCTGGCACATATGCAGTGCTGGTGCACTGAACTTGCACTAAATGGCCGCCGACGCCCACCTAACTAACAGACAGATAGAACTTTTTTTTCTGTGTCACTGGGCTCAGGGCAGGTTGCAAAAATGTTGCACTGCACCCACAAAACAAAATCACAGTAGATCGCAGAGTTAATAACAATAAGTTGTGATGTGATATCAGATAGATTCTTTCCTATTCTGTCCCTCCACAGCAGCATCCTATCCCTACACTAGTAAGAGCAGAGTGACATGTGGCGCTACATAACTCCAGCTTATATAGAGGCTGGGTCACATGCTGCACTGGCCAATCACAGCGATTAGTAGGCATGGCTGTGATGGCTTCTAAGGGCACACGAGTGAAACGCTTGTTGATTGGCTTCCCTGTAGCCTTTAAAAGAGCACCATTAAATAACCAAACACCAAACTCGAACCCGAACTTTTACTGAAATGTTCGGGTTCGGGGTCCAAAAATCCTAAAGTTCGGTTCGCTCAACCCTAATATTGACCCATATTAACAAGATGTTTTTTATTTGAACGTGTAGTTTTGTATGTGTAGTTTTGGGGGTGAGGGGAGGCCAGGTACATTCCTTGCACAGGGTCCCTCTGCTGTCTGTGTCCACCCCTGGTTTCTATTATATCAGCTCCTCAATAGTAATAGACGAACATCGGTCGGGACGGTTCGCGAACGCGCGAACGTGATTAAATGTTTGCGAATAGCAAGTTCGCGAGTGGCCCTATTCACTTTAATGGCAGACGAACCTGAAAAATTTTCAGCTCATATTTGCAGCCACCAAATACTTACAAGAAGTGCACAAATAGGGCACAGTGACAGTGACATACCAGAGGGGGATCAATGGCAAAATTCCCACAAAAAATATGTATTTTAATCAGGGGCCATTTTTATGAGTCTTAACTTGAAACTCTCAAAAATGTGCCCTGCTGGAGCCTAGAAATTTTTTATTTTAGGCCATGGGAGTACAGGCACCAAACATTAGGCATTCACCGGACAGAAAACATCAAGTGATTATGTGGCTGGAGGTATATTAGACGGTCATTAGATACCAATTTTACTGCAGGCCAGTGGAGTACAGGCCCCAAAAATTATTCATTCAATGTACAGAAAAGAACAAGCTTTGTCTTATTCTCATTGTCTGTTGCTAGTAGAGGGCTAAGCATGGCAGGCAGGTTCCCCCAGAAGTATCTTGCTTGATGAGCAGCCAATACAGCACTTGCATCAATCTTGACAGGATTCGGCTCCAGGTGTAGAGCAATTGTTTTTTTGGAATGCTTTCTCCATCGCAACAGCCTCCACGTCGTTGAATAAACTGAATACTGGACGATTCTCTCCTAAGAAAAAAATTTAAAGTTATTTTTAAATTTATTAAACATTTTATTATGAAATTTATTCCATATATATTATAAAATTCGGTGTCTCCATGATCAATCTGCAGCGTGGGGGTCTCACACTGGTTCTACACACTTCCAAAATAAAGTGGGGTGAATAGATGACTGATGAACCTTGCTCTTTCCAGGAGCTGCTTTTGGGATCCGCAGTTCATTGCTGAGACGTCTGTGTGGGAATCTGAAGACCATCTCCATCTCCGTGCACTAGTGGCGTCGCTAGAGGGGGGCGAGGGGGGGCAATTGCCCCCCCTATGTTGTCCCTTGCCCCCCCGGGTGCCCCCCCGCTGATTCCCCAGAGTGAATACTAATGAGCGCTTCCATTATGGAAGCGCTCATTAGTACCGAAGGACCAGGAAGTGGTGAACGCTCTGTACTCACCACTTCCTGGTCCTCGGCTGTCGGCTGTGCAGGGCTGCGCACAGCGTAAGGTCGCTCTGTGACCTCACGCTGTGCGCGCCAGTTTAGAGCACAGTCGACTGAGGAGAAAATGGCAGGCGGCGTCCGTCCAGGAGCAGGAGAGGTAAGTGTTTTTATTTTTTATTTTATAGAAAATGTGGCTGCTGGGGGCATTATGGGGGTTAATTGGAGGCATATGGGGCATTTGGAGGCATATGGGGGCTAATTGGAGGCATATTTGGGGGCTAATTGGAGGCATATTTGGGGCTAATAGGAGGCATATGGGGCTAATAGGAGGCATATGGGGCTAATTGGAGGCATATGGGGCTAATATGAGGCATATGGGGGCTAATATGAGGCATAATGGGGCTAATAGGAGGCATATGGGGGCTAATAGGAGGCATATGGGGGCTAATAGGAGGCATATGGGGGCTAATTGGAGGCATATGGGGGCTAATTGGAGGCATATGGGGCTAATTGGAGGCATATGGGGGCTAATAGGAGGCATATGGGGCTAATAGGAGGCATATGGGGCTAATATGAGGCATATGGGGGCTAATATGAGGCATATGGGGGCTAATAGGAGGCATATGGGGCTAATAGGAGGCATATGGGGGCTAATAGGAGGCATATGGGGGCTAATAGGAGGCATATGGGGGTTAATAGGAGGCATATGGGGCTAATAGGAGGCATATGGGGCTAATATGAGGCATATGGGGGCTAATAGGAGGCATATGGGGCTAATAGGAGGCATATGGGGCTAATATGAGGCATATGGGGGCTAATAGGAGGCATATGGGGGCTAATAGGAGGCATATGGGGGTTAATTGGAGGCATATGGGGCTAATTGGAGGCATATGGGGCTAATTGGAGGCATATGGGGGCTAATTGGAGGCATATGGGGGCTAATAGGAGGCATATGGGGCTAATAGGAGGCATATGGGGCTAATAGGAGGTATATGGGGCTAATAGGAGGCATATGGGGGCTAATAGGAGGCATATGGGGCTAATAGGAGGCATATGGGGGCTAATTGGAGGCATATGGGGGCTAATTGGAGGCATATGGGGCTAATAGGAGGCATATGGGGCTAATAGGAGGCATATGGGGCTAATAGGAGGCATATGGGGCTAATAGGAGGCATATGGGGCTAATAGGAGGCATATGGGGGCTAATAGGAGGCATATGGGGCTAATAGGAGGCATATGGGGGCTAATAGGAGGCATATGGGGGCTAATTGGAGGCATATGGGGGCTAATTGGAGGCATATGGGGTCTAATTGGAGGCATATGGGGCTAATAGGAGGCATATGGGGCTAATAGGAGGCATATGGGGCTAATTGGAGGCATATGGGGGCTAATTGGAGGCATATGGGGGCTAATTGGAGGCATATGGGGGCTAATTGGAGGCATATGGGGGCTAATTGGAGGCATATGGGGCTAATAGGAGGCATATGGGGGCTAATAGGAGGCATATGGGGCTAATAAGAGGCATAATGGGGCTAATAAGAGGCATAATGGGGGCTAATGAGGCATAAGGGCTGATATGGGGGCTAATGAGGCATAAGGGCTGATATGGGGGCTAATGAGGCATAAGGGCTGATATGGGGGCTAATGAGGCATAAGGGCTGATATGGGGGCTGATATGAGAGGCATAATGAGGGCTAATGAGAGGCATAATGTGTCATCCACAGATGCCCCCATAACAGTGTGTCTTCCACAGATCCACCATAACAGTGCGCCTGTGCACTGACGAGAGACAGAAAGAAGGGGAAAGAATCCGTGGAAGCAAGCAGAGGACGGCACTGCAGACGACTGAATAGCTTCTTTTGTAAGTAAATTGCTTTATTATAACTGTATCCCTGCATATCGCAATTCTCTCGTATTTTGTAATCTTATTGATATATACTTATTTTGTTTGTGCCCCCCCATTTTTGACTGTGGTATCTTTGTGCCCCCCCTATATATTGTTCCTAGAGTCGCCACTGCCGTGCACCATAGGATGTCCTCCTCCTGTGTTAGGAAAAATGTAATTTTTATTATAAAATGTATTAAATATAATAAGGATGCCCTCCTTTACATTCCATGATGACTGGGGACCCCTGACGAAGAGACTGGGCCCTGGTTGGTTTGAATCGTGATTAAATTTGCAACTCTTCCGGGCTTCAAGCAATCTTGAAGCTTTATCTTCTTCTCATTGTCTGTCGCTAGTAGAGGCCTAAGCATGCCAGGCAGGTTTCCCCAGAAGTATTTAGCTGGATACATCAATCTTTACAGGATTCGGCTCCAGGTGGAAAGTAATTATTATTATTTTTTTATGCTTTCTCTATCGGAACACCACGTTGTTGAATAAACAGAAGACTGTCCTATTCTCTCCTGTCTTACATTTTATTTTTATTATTAAATGTATTAAATATTTTAACATAAAATTTATTAAACCAAAACTTATTAAATGATAAGAAAGCATACTTAAATTTGTCAAAACTGGCCTAATAACTCAAGTATGAACTCTGCCTGATAGGTCGATGTTAGTGTCAAGAAGAATTGCACTACTTTTACACCTTTGTCAGCTAATTCCACGTACAGTGCTGCCCATAATTATTCATACCACTGGCAAATTTTGACTTAAAGTTACTTTTAGTCAACCAGCAAGTAATTTTTTGACGGGAATGACATAGGTGTCTCCCAAAAGATGTACAAGAGGCATTATTGTGGGAAAAAAACCTTTCTCAGCTTTTATTTACATTTGAGAAAAAATACAAGATGTTCCGCACTGTGGAAAATCTCAGAGAACGTGATCGGAAGCCAAAAGTGACACCAGTGCTGGCCAGGAGGATAGTTAGAGAGGTGAAAAAGAATCCATTGATCACCACCAAGGCCATCCTGGTGAATCTGGGCTCTGCTGGTGGCAATGTCTCGAGGCAGACAATCCAACGGACACTGCACACTGCTGGGTTCCACGGATGCAGACCAAGGAGGACGCTACTGCTCCAGATAAGGCACACAAAAGCTTGCTTGGCCTTTGCAAAAGCTCATCTGGACAAAGAAGAAGACTTCTGGTCTTCTGTGTTATGGTCAGATGAAACAAAAATTTTATTGTTTGGTCACAATTATGTTTCCTTCATTTGGCGTAAAAAAAGGAGAAGCCTTCAACCCAAAGAACACTATCCCCACTGTCAAACTTGGCGGTGGGAACCTAATGCTTTGGGGGTGTTTTTCAGCCAATGGACCAGGAAACCTAATTACAGAAAACGGCACCATAAAAAAAGAGCAATACATGAGGATTCTCAACAAAAACATCAGGCAGTCTGCAGAGAAACTTGGCCTTGGGCACCAGTGGACATTTCATCATGACAATGACACACACACAGCAAAAGTGGTAAAGAAATGGTTAGCAGACAACAACATTAACGTTTTGTAGTGGCCCAGCAAGAGTCCAGGCTTGAATCCAACCTCTAAGATTTGGAGCTCATTGCTAAAGATGAATGGGCAAAAATACCTGTGGAAACATGCAAAAAGCTGGTCTGCAATTATAGGAAGTGTTTGATTGCTGTAATAGCCAATAAAGGCTTTTCTATTGATTATTGAGAAGGGTATGAATAATTTTTGACCGGACAATTTTTGCTCAAATGTAAATAAAAGCTGAGAAATGTTTTTTTTTCCCACAATAATGCCTCTTGTACATCATCTTATTTTTTTTGAGACACACATATGTAATTTCCCGTCAAAAAATTTGTTGCTGGTTGAATAAAAGTAACTTTAAGTAAAAATTTGCAAGGGGTATGAATAATTATGGGCAGCACTGTAGATGTCTACAGAACTTGTTCTATTACACGCTTATAGAAGTAGAGAGGATGTCAGCAGTAAGTTTGTGTTGACATCACTGATTAATTTGCCCTTTCTCTGATCCGTCAGAAATCAACCCCCAAAAAGTGGATCCTGTCTTTGGAGCATACGCCTTCATCCGGTCAGCATTTTCTCAGTATTGCTAATGCCAATAAAAACAGGAGTGGATCTAAAACAGAGATGACACTTGAATGGAATATTTGCATGTCTTCTGTGTTTTGTGCCCACTCCTGCTTTTGTCTACCAAATCATAAGACAATTCTGATGGTATAATACAGGCCTTACAGCTGCTACACAGACAGGATTTGTTGTGCGTCTCATTTTTCCTTCCTTCTGACAGATCAGAAGAAAAGTAAAAAAAAATGATATTGTCAACCAGGCCGAAAGCCAAAATAGTGGACCAGTCATGGAGTGGGGAGAGTGTGAACAGCATGAGGAGTCCACAGAGTGTCCCTATGACATAGTGGTGAGGTGGAAGCAGCATGATGAGACCACACAGTGGCCCAATGACAAAGTCTGGAGGTGGCGGTGACATCAGGAGGCTACAGAGTGGCACAATGACAGTGTGGAGGTGGCAGCAGTATGAGGAGGCCATCGAGTGGCCAGGTTGCATAGTGTGGAGATGGCAGCATCAGGAGGCCAGAGTGGCAAGGTGACATAGTGTGAACATGGCAGCAGCACGATACAACAGAGTGGCACTGTGACATAGTGTGGACATGGCAGCACGAGGAGGCCACAGAATGGCAAGGTGACATAGTGTGGACATGGCAGCATCAGTAGACCACAAAGTGCCAAGGTGACATAGTGTGGAGGTGGGTGTGCAATACTAGTACTCACTGAAGATGGTGCGTGAAAGAAAGAGCACTTGGCATCAGATGTTTGGCATCAGGCGGGTAACAGCGTCACAATAGTAGCGGAGGCAGGTAGCCAGAAGAAAACGGTCTCTTTTGTCAAAATGTTGGTGTGGCACCATGGATGATCTAGTCTGATGTATCAGGCATTGGTATGTTGAAATCCTGGCTGATCCATGCCTGATTCATCTTGATGCAGTGTCCCACTATGTGCTATATGTGGGCACTTTAAACTCTTGTTAAATGTCATATCAAATGTATTGTGGTATCATGCTGTATTTCCATTTAACAGGCTGGCAATATCATTTACCTTTATTCGCTCCTAGGTGGTGCAGGAACCACTTAGATATATAGCTTGGGGAGGGGGTGTAAAGTTAGTGTGTCCGATGTTAAAGAAGAGATGAGGAAGTTAATGAAGTAGTTGGAAATTTTTATTTCCACCGAAATAATTCCCAAAGGATTTTACCGCATATCAGTGCAGCGCTTCACGCCGAATACAAGATTTTTTGCCACCCAAATATTTCAAAAGAGTTTTTGGCGCATATCAGTGCAGCGTTTAATGCCAAATAAAAGTTTGTTTTTTTCCACCCAAATATTTCAAAAAAGATTTTAGCACATATCAGTGCAGCACTTAAGATTTATTTCCACCCAAATGTAGCTGGCAAGCTAGGACCTATCCTAGTTTGCTAGTATAGCTTATATGTGTATACAGCTAGACCTGCCAATAGCCTTAATACAGTTCCTATGTTTATGTGTTAAAGACAAAAGCAGAGTTATTTACTGTGACATCATGTTTTGGATGTCATATAACTGTTATATTTTGTGTTCACAGAAGCAGAATAGGATAATATGCCTTTAAGATTCATTTTGTAATGTAAGGTAAGCTCTGTGACACAGCAGAAACAACAGAATGCATAGTGTTAATCTGTTGTTGTTGGGCAGAAGTCTAGACCAATCACAGCCAGATTCTCACACAGCAAGAGTCTTCACCAACCACAGCCAGCCTCACACACAGCCTGTCTTTAAATTTCCCTAGCAGGAGTTGCTGGAATAATTATTCACCAGAGACAGGAGCTGAAAAGACATTCATTCCACTGAGAGCTGAGTTTTATGGGAACAAGAGGCCAACTGTTAAAACAGTTATATAATGTTCATATTGTTAGCATTGTGTTTAGAACTGTATACTGAACTAGATATATATGTGTTTACTTATAGTTCCACCAATTAAAATTCAATTGCAAATACAAATTGCAAGCTACAAATTGCAAGCATTCAGATTCCATATTGCAATACAAATTGCATACAACCATACCAAATCATAATCAACCAATCTGCAAATAGTCACTACTAACTGCATACTACAAGTGAATTATTTAGTTAGACCTCAGATTTACGTCTCAGAGAGATCATAAAGTGCTTAAATAACTTAAAGTGAGAGTACAGATACTCAAAAGAGAAATATATCCACCATTATATGTTGAATGACAAAATTGAACAGTTGAATCACCATCTTATGCATACCGGCATTTTATATCTTTTCAACACGTGTTATGTACATGGACTATCTGCTGCAGAGGCGGCAGTGTTATATGAAGAAAAGTTGAAGTTAATAAAGAAGTTATTTCAAGCATTTGGTGTGCTCTTTAAACCTACTGCTATCTATTGTACCCCATATTGCATACCTCTTATTGGAGCAACGATATATAGGAAGTATGCAGCACTAACCCCCTCTGACATACAGCACCTTATCTCACACAAGAATTTCTTTATTTATCTGTATATCCTGATTATTTGAAGTCCATTTGTTTACGGCATCACGGACTCACACAGACTCATATGTCCTAATCAAAACCTATAGAGCTCCAACGATCAGGCTCTCATCATCTATCACCGATAATTAGGAGCATCCAGTGACATTTTTGTTGTTTTTTGTTCTTATTTGTATTTCCATTTTTAACATTTTTGATTGCTTATTTTTACATTTTATCTCTCTGTGATGCATGGTTAAATTTATCTATCATTGTTCTCTAGGTTTTGTTCATTTCAGTGACCCACCACAGTATTATATATATACCAGTTTTATCTGAATAAAAATATACGCTAGTACATTTGTCCATTTGATACCAGATAGTTGAGTGCCCCCTACCATTCACTCACTTGCTATATCACACCCCTGCCTCAATCAGTTTTTTTTGGGGGGTGGCAACTGGTATATCACACAAGTAGAAATTATTTGTTTCAAATAGTAAGATTCGATACGGAGTAAGAACCGTTTCGGACCACTCACCCGTACTAATTGAGGTTCGCACTGGGGAGAATAAGGATAGAAGGGGGCTAGGATTCAAGTTGAACCCATATTGGCTTACCATTATGGAGAATCCTCAGTCTATTACACTACTGATATCCTCCTTTTGGGAGGTGAATTTTCCCTCTGCTAACATCAACACAGTATGGGATGCCTTGAAAGCATATGTAAGAGGGGTCTTTGTAAGCGAGATTGCTGCAGCAAGGAGAACATTTAGGGGAAGAGAGGAGGAACTGGTTAAGATCGCTGTCTCTACAACTGAGCGTTTTACCAGCCAACCCACGGAACACAACAGGGAAGAGATGCAGAAGGCTAGCTGTTGCTTGGGAAAGTATTTAGTAGAGAAAGCAAATCATAGAGTATTCTTTAAGGGGCTTAAATATTTTTCGGAGTCCGGACGGCCTGGTAAGCTCTTAGCAAGAATAATCACTCAACAAGATAGGAAAAATCAATCTATCACTTTAATTCGTAACTTAGAGGGGGAAACTATAACAAATCCAGAGGGGATTAGCGATACCTTTCTACAGTATTTTGCTCAGATATACAGACCCCCTCTCGGTACGACATCCGAACTGGCGATGCGGTTCTTGGAGAGGATTCCACTTTCTACTTTGAATGAAGCTCAAATAGAATTTTTGGAAGAGGAGTTGTCTCTTTCTGAAGGAGGCTCTGGGGTCTATCTCGGGGAGCTCATCGCCAGGACTGGATGGCCTTCCATATGAAGTTTATCGTAAGTATGGTGAGACGCTCCTCCCCCAGTTACTTGAGGTGTTTTCCCAAGCGATACAGGGAGGGGGTTTACCATGCTCCATGATGGAGGCTCTTATTGTTTTAATTCCGAAAAAGGATAAAGACCCGGCAGAATTGAGCTCCTATAGACCAATTTCCTTATTAAATACCGATGTTAAGCTATTATCAAAAATTTTGGCTAGGAGGCTCTCGCGGGTTATATCCACTATTATCCATTCAGATCAAAATGGTTTTGTGCCAAAAAGGGGCACCCACCATAATTTACATAGGCTATTTATGAATATTCAGTCCCCGGGGAGCGGCGCCCGCTCCATCCTGTCGTTGGATGCTACTAAAGCCTTCGACAGGGTGGAGTGGACCTTTCTCTGGGAGGTGATGAAAAAAATGGGCTTTGGCCCAAGATTCTTGGCGATGGTACAGCTCCTATATAACATCCTAAGTTGGTAGGATAAGGATCAATGATATGATAACAGAGAGCTTTATATTAGGAAGAGGTACCCGTCAGGGCTGTCCTCTCTCCCCCCTGTTATTTAATATTTACATTGAACCCTTAGCGGCTAGTATTAGGCAGGATCCGAGGGTGGCTGGTTTTGGCACAATGGGGAATTATGATCGAGTATCACTTTATGCAGACGACATTTTGATTTTTATGCATCAAACAGACACTACTCTTCCTCGCATAATGGACCTGGTTGGTCTCTTTTCCGGTCCCTCCGGTCTGGAGATCAACTGGGAGAAGACCGTTCTTCTCCCTATAGATGAACTGCGGGGCGAACGGTATAACCAGCTAACGATCTCAGATTCAATAAAGTACCTGGGGATAACAGTTTCTGCCAAACCACAGGAATATCTACAACTCAATCTGCTTCCTCTGTTGATAAAGCTGAGGGCTAAAATTAAGATATGGCAAAAAATCCTGTCAGCGAGAGCCGACAGAATTTCATTAATAAAAATGGTAGTGCTGCCCCAGGTTCTTTATATCTTGCGCAACTCGCCTGTATGGATTGTAGATAAGTACTTTAGATTGATAGAGCGGATGCTTAATGATCTAATATGGGGGAGGAAGCGTGTGAGATTGAAGGTACTCTATTTTTCTATGCCCTATTTTAGGGGTTATTTTGTGGCCTCTCAACTCTGTTTGTTTAATGAGTGGGAAAATAGCCAGTTCTGCAGTAAGGTGGTGAAAGATTCAGGCTTTGCAGATTTTTTTACAGTACTTGAGTCTGACTATTTATTAAATGCACTAAATGGGTATACACTCTTCTGCAGAATGGCTATAAAGTCTTGGCGAAATATAAGGAACTGGTGTGGAGCTGGGGCATCACTTATTTGTACTCCATTATGGCATAATCCAAAGATTTTGAACTTAAACGACCTGAGTTGCAGCCAGTATTGGAGGACCAAGAATGTTCAGTACCTGCATCAAGTGGTCATTGGTGGACACATTTTGCCCCTTGCGGAATTAAAGCAAATTTAGGTGAGGTGGCTTGGTATGCATATTTTCAATTAAGGTCAGCACTTTCTAGCACTGCGAATCGCTATCTTCTTACTATAGATACTCCTGAATTTTTACATGAGTTAATTTCCAAGAAAATTGTCACGAGAATTAAAGTATCTCACTGTTATAGACACTTAATGAAAAAGTTTTTTTCTGATGTTTTTTCACCAGGACAGAGAGCCTGGTCATCTTCGCTTTCAGCGACGGGCTCTCCAAACTGGGAGAATATAGGGGAAAGTTTAAAATTGGTTTCGCATAATTTTAACCACACTGTTGTACAATTTAATATTTTGCACAAGATATATGCGACACCTATATGGTTATATAGGAGAGGACTTAGAACCTCCTCTGACTGCCCACGCTGTGGTGAATCCGAGGCAGATCATTTACATCTGTTCTGGGACTGCCCAAAGGTGATCAGGTACTGGAGATCGGTTCAAACCAATCTGGCTCGCAAACTTAACATTGCTGTTCCTTTTACTCCCAGGATATGGGTCCTGGGAGACTTATCGGAGGTCAACTACCAACCTACAAACGGTCGATTGTTGATTAAGGTGATGTTTCTGGCTAGGCTTCTCATCTCTAGAGCATGGTTTTGCTCCTCCGCTCCAGATTGTAATAATTGACTGGGTTTGGTTGAGAAGGTGAAAAGCTACGAGAAGATCTTGCACAAACAACGAGGATCCTACTTAAAGTGGGATAAACTGTGGAAAGACTGGGATACGATCAACTAATTAGGAATTATTTATTTTTATTTATTTTTATTTTTTTGTCTGCAAGGTGGGGGGTGGGGGGGGATGGTGGGGGGGTTTTGGGGAAGATCCAATTAGTCCGGCTTCTTTTTGTACGCAATGTATTAGTGCAGAATGTGAAGTCATAATAGAGTATTGGAGTATCTCTAGAAATGTTGGGGGTTGGCAGGACTCACCGGCATCAGATATCGGTTAATTTTTGACCTATCTAAAATATTGAGTAATACTCGGGTGAGGGTTCAGGGCTCGGGATCTTGGGGGGTCCGGGCATCGGGTGCGACCCGGGATGCGGTTTTTCCTCTTGGACATGAGTTTCAACTACGGGCAGTGATCTGACACGGGTGTGGTTTGGGTCCCACCATTTGTCCTTTCTTAATGAACTGGAGTCGGTGTTGGGCTCTGCTCTCTTAATGAGACAGTGCTGGTTGGCTACGTTTTTCTCCTCAATTGCCGGAGATTGCTGAGTGACATTTTGACTCGTGTCCTCTTTCCACGAGACACCGTGGTAAACCCATGCGAGTTATGCTTAAACAGGGCATCAACATTTAATCTAACTATATGGGGATGAGGCAGGAAATCCCGTGAGTGGGCTTTATACCACTGTGATAGAAGACTGCTGGACCCCCCTCTGTTTTCCTTCGGTTCTACGGAAGTGTGCGATCAAAGATCGCTGTGAGCCTGCCCCGCACGGTGTATGTGAGCACCAGAGGATTCGCCACACGGGTGTTGATCCTGTCGGTGGTGCCTACTTATGTCTGAGGGAGGCCGTATGAGGTGTGTGTTCGCTGCTTGGTGGGCCGCCCGGGCCTCGGGCCTCTGTTCCCTCCCAGTACAGAGATAATAACATTAAATAAGATGTCTTTCTCTATCTGCATTGTTAAAGCTCTTGATGTCGGGTGGGCCCTGCTTTCTCCCCAGGTAGTGAGACCTCTATTTGATTTAGCTAATATACATATAATTATGGGTACCTGCATGAAATCATATTTAACTATGGTTAAAAAACTAGAACTGACGGACTTTTGGATTTTATAGTACTGTAAATGGAATATTGGTATGTATTTTTTTTGTATGATAATTAAAAAATAAAAGTTTATAATAAAAAAAAAAGAAATGATTTGTTTCAATGGTGTTTGTCACTCTGTGTAGCTGATGTAACACAGCTAAATCGCAAACAAATGCTGCACTACCCAAATGCACTATATAGAAAGTATATTATTTGTATATAACACCCCTGCCTCAATCAGTTTTTTTGGGGGACAACTGGTATATCACACCAGTAGAAATTATTTGTTCCAATAGTGTTTGTCACTCTGTGTAGCTGCTGTAAAGCAGCAAAACTGCAGATAAATGCTACCTAAATGCACTATAAAGTATATTATTGGTATATAACACCCCTGCTTCAATCAGTTTTTTTGGGGGGGGCAACTGGTAAATCACACCAGTACAAATTATTGGTTCCAATAGTGTTTGTTACTCAGAACTGCACACAACTGCTGCACAATACAATTGCACTATAATATACTTTCTATGTTAGAAAGTATATTATAAGTATATTACACCCCTCAGTAAGTCACACCTATTGATAGCACACCTATACCAGTCCTTAAAAGGACCTTTGTGGCCCTATTAGCTAGCGTTTTGTGTCCCTAACAGTCTGTCCCTGCTCCACATAGCAACCTCTCCCTACACTGACAAAAGACTGAATGTAAAATGGCAGCCAGATCAGGTTTATTTATAAGGTAGGGGGTATGTCCATGTGCTGAAATGTCTCAATTGGCTATCCTGTACCACCTTATGGATGTGTCATGGGTCAAAGTTCTTCACAATGTAAAAGAATGTTGCGGGAGTTAATATGGCCATGTGTTCGCCCATTTGGCGAACAGCAAACAAGCAAAGTTCGCAGCGAAACTACCACCGGGCGAACCGCAAGGCCATCTCTACTCCTCAAAGTGACTTCAGAACTGTACTTAAATTTTTTATTCTAAACTTTCTAACGTCCTAAAAATATAAAATAACCAAAGTGATGCTAGCATAAAGTATACATATGGTGAATGTTAATTTATAATTGTTTTATGAGGTATCGCTATCTGTCTTAAAAGTAATGAAATAAAAATTTACAAAATAGTTTTTTTTAGGAAATTTTTATAAATAGTTAAACATATTGACTCAAATTTACCATTAATATGATGTACAATGTGTTATAAAAAAAACAACCTTAAAACGGCTTGGATAAGTGAAAGCTCATTACCATATAAAGTCAATTATGCAAAATTGGGCTTGGTCAGGAAGGGGGAAAATAGCCTGGTCTGGAAGTGGTTAAAGTATTATATCAGTTACAGTATAATTGGCCTATGACAAACACATTTAATTAAGTGTATGTCAAGACCGAGGCAAATTTAGTTTTTTAAATTGTACCTGACAAAGCTATGTGTCAGCCTGACATGAAATCAATAGGACACCATGCATTTTCCTATTGATTTCACATAATTTTCCTGTGCGAAAACCCAACACCTTTGTCCACTGTATTGTAAACTTTCAGCTTTATTAAATGAAATATTTAATGAAATGTCCTGTAAGTAATATTTTTGTCTGTAGAACTGTACATTTATTAGTGTATTGAATATTGTATATAGTGGTGTTAATTCCATTGCCCTTAATTTTAATTCTAGATATTTACATTAGGGTTGAACATTTATTTTTCTTTTTTTTTTTTTTAAAGCATGTTGTACTTCATGCACATACTTCAAACACTTAAAAAAAAATAAAAAATACTTGATTTGGAGAAAGAACTGCATAGTTTGGATGCCTTTGTACTTGTGGTTAATCATTTCTAGGAGCAAAGAATATTGGTGGGAATATTTTGCCATTAACATGGCCCTTGTGTGAAATGTGTGATAACATGGCCCCTGTGTGATAATGAGAACAAGACAACTAAAAACCCTGTTAATTGTTAACAATTTTTCCTGTTTGAGGGTGAGAATTTTTCTCCACTGTATTCACTGAAGAAGATAAACTGCCAGATGAAATGCAGAATGTAAAAGTTAATTCCCCATTAACCCATTAAAAGTGCCTTGTCTGACCCAGGAAGAAGTACAGTGGCATCTTAATAGGATTAAAATAAACAAATCACCAGGACCAGATGGCATACACCCCCCGTATCCTAAGATAACTAAGTAATGTCATAGGCACACCCTTATTTATGATATTTAAGGACTCTATACTGACAGGGAGTGTTCCACAGGATTGGTGCATAGCAAATGTAGTGCCAATATTCAAAAAGGGTCCAAAACAGAGCCTGTCAAGGGTAAACTGTTTGAAGGTGTTCTAAGAGATGCTATCTTGGAGTACCTCAAGGAAAATAAGCAAATAACACCATATCACTATGGCTTTATGAGGGATCGGTCATGTCAAACAAATTTTATCAGTTTCTATGAGGAGGTAAGTTCTAGACTTCATCGGCGAATCAATGGATGTTGTATATCTGGACTTCTCCAAAGCATTTGACACTGTACTGCATAAAAGGTTAGTATATAAAATCAGAATGCTTGGGCTGGGAGAAAATATCTGTATGTGGGTAAGTAACTGGCTCAGTGATGGAAAACAGAGGGTGGTTATTAACGGTACATACTCAGATTGGGTCACTGTCACTAGTGGAGTACCTCAGGGGTCAGTATTGGACCCTATTCTCTTCAATATATTTATTAATGATCTTGTAGAAGGCTTGCACAGTAAAAAAAAAAATTGCTAGATGGTACTAAACTGTGTAAAGTAATTGACACAAAAGAGGACAGTATACTGCTACAGATGGATCTGGATAGATTAGAGGCTTGGGCAGATAAGTGGCAGATGAGGTTTAACACTGACAAATGTAAGGTTATGCACATAGGAAGGAATAATGCAAGTCACCCATACATGCAAAATGGTAAAACACTGGGTAACACTGACATGGAAAAAGACCTAGGAATTTGAGTGAACAGCAAACTAGGCTATAAAAACCAGTGTCAGGCAGCTGCTGCCAAGGCCAATAAGATAATTGGTAGCATCAAAAGAGGCATAGATGCCCGTGATGAGAACATAGTCCTAACCACTACAAATCACTAGTCAGACCACACATGGAGTACTGTGTACAGTTCTGGGCTCCTGTGAACAATGCAGACATAGCAGAGCTGGAGAGGGTCCAGAGGAGGGCAACTAAAGTAATAACAGGAATGGGGGGACTACAGTACCCTGAAAGATTATCAACATTAGGGTTATTCACTTTAGAAAAAAGACGATTGAGGGGAGATCTAATTACTATGTATAAATATATCAGGGGTCAGTACAGAGATCTCTTGCATCATCTATTTATCCCCAGGACTGTGAAGAGGGGACTTCCTCTGCGTCTGGAGGAAAGAAGGTTTGTACACAAACACAGAAGAGGATTCTTTAAGGTAAGAGCAGTGAGACTATGGAACTCCCTGCCTGAGGAGGCGGTGATGGTGAGTTCACTAGAAGAGTTCAAGAGGAGCCTGGATGTATTTCTGGAGTGTAATAATATTACAGGCTATAGCTACTAGAGATGGGTCATTGATCTGATTGCTAGTGATGTACTGAACTATTCGCCGGTGAACAGTTCCGGCGAACATAGCTTGTTCGCATTCGCCGCGGCGGGCGAACCCCCTATACATCATCATTGAGTAAACTTTGACCCTGTACCTCACAGTCAGCAGACACATTCCAGCCAATCAGCTGCAGACCCTCCCTCCCAGACCCTCCCACCTCCTGGACAGTATCCATTTTAGATTCATTCGGAAGCTGCATTCACAGTGAGAGAAGGGACAGTGCTGCTGCTGCTGATTCAATAGGGAAAGCGTTAGCTAGGGCATTGTTCTGTGTCCACAGACTCATCTACTATAAGGACAGCGTCCTGACAGCACCCCAAAAAGCCCTTTTCAGGGCTGGTACATCAGTATGCTTTATTTTATTTTATTTTATATATATATATATATATATATATATTTTGCAGTTTCCTGGCTGCCCGTGTGTGAGAGGCTGCAGGCTCAGTCACAGACAGCACGTGCACACCATTCATACAGTGTGTGACAGAAAATACCTTGCAGATAAAAAAAATAATTCTATTGAATATTTTTCTGTGACATAATCATATTTGCAAGCCCGTGTGTGTCAGGCCCACAAAGACTGCATTGTGGCCACTGGCTAGTGGCTAGGCCTCCACTCATACCATTACAGGGTGTCATTCACTCAAATACCTTGCAGCTAAAAAAAAATCTATTTAAAATTTTTCTGTGATATAATCACATTTGCAAGCCCGTGTGTTTCAGGCCCACACAGACTGTACTGTGCCCACTGCCCACCACTTATATAGGGTGGCACAGTACCTTGCACGCATAGTACCACTTATCTAAAAAAAAAATGACAGGCAGAGGCAGGCCACCCCGCAGGGGACGTCGTGGTCGTGGTGGTGTGATTTCCACTGGCCCTGGAATAATGCCCAGTGTTCAGAGGCCACGTACCCTGAACCCAAAAAATTCTGAGAAGATAGTTGACTAGCTTACACAGGACACCCAATCTTTAACAGCTTCCGCTAAGAACCTTGACGCACCATCCTCCTCCAGCTCAGCTTTGGTCACCTGCTCTCAAGTTACCACTCTCCCGCCCGCCGCCACCACCACCACTACCACCACAGCCACCACAGCCACTTCACTTGATCCCTCAGAGGAGTTATTTACACATCAGTTGGATGAAATTAGTGATGCGCAACCATTATTGCCAGGGGATGTAGATAACAGGGATATGTCTCAGTCAGGCACCATTACACACATGGACGTACAGTGTGATGATTATCATGATGTTGTACCCGCTGCTGCTTCCTTTGCTGAGGTGTCAGATACAAGTGAAGTGGTTGATGATAACGATGTGTCAGTGGATGCCACGTGGGTGCCTGCTCGAAGAGAAGAAGAAGAGGGGGAAAGTTCAGAAGGGGAGACAGAGTGAAGGAGGAGACGAGTTGGAAGCAGGGGGAGGTCGTCGCAAGGAGCTAGTGGCACAGTCAGACAGCATGTATCGGCACCCGGGGTCAGCCAGACAGCACGCCAATCAACGCATGCTGTTGCCACCACCAAAATGCCGTCATTGCAAAGCTCAGCAGTGTGGCATTTTTTCTGTGTGTCTGCCTCTGACAACAGCGATGCCATTTGCAACCTGTGCCAAAAGAAACTGAGTCGTGGGAAATCCAACACCCACCTAGGTACAACTGCTTTGCGAAGGCACATGATCGCACATCACAAACACCTATGGGATCAACACATGATGACGAGTAGAAGCAGCACACAAGCTCGAAGCGCCTGTCAAGGGTAAACTCTCAACCACCCACCACTCCGCCTCTCACCTTCAGCAGTTCCATCTCATCTGCCCACAGTCAGGTGTCTGTAAAGGAAATGTTTGAGCGTAAGAAGCCAATGTCACAGAGTCACCCCCTTGCCTGGCGTCTGACAGCTGGCTTGACGGAACTCTTAGCCCACCAGCTTTTACCATACCAGCTGGTGGAGTCTGAGGCCTTCAAAAAATTTGTCGCTATTGGGACACAGTGGAAGGTACCCGGACAATTTTTTTTTCAAATAAGGCAATCCCAAACCTCTACTCAGTGATTGAAAAGGAAGTCATGGCATCTCTAGCATACAGTATTGGGGCAAGGGTCCATCTGACCACTGATACCTGGTCTGCAAAGCACGGTCAGGGCAGGTATATCACCTACACTGCGCATTGGGTCGACCTGCTGACAGCTGCCAAGCATGGAATGCGTGGCTCTGCAGCGGAGTTGGTGACACCGCCACGACTTGCAGGCAGGCCTACTGCCACCTCCCCTACTCCTCCTACTCCATCCTCTTCCATAACCTCCTTGGCTAAGTCCTCTTCTGCTGCTGCGTCTGGCTGCACATCAACTGAATCCCCCCAGCTCCCCAGGGGCTTTTCCACATCCCGGATACGACAGTGTCACACCGTATTGGGGTTGACTTGCCTGAAAGCAGAGAGACACACCGGACCAGCACTCCTGTCCGCCCTGAACGCACAGGTGGATCAGTGGCTGACCCCGCACCAACTGGAGATCTGCAAAGTGGTGTATGACAATGGAAGCAATTTGTTGGCGGCATTGAATTTGGGCAAGTTGTCACATGTGCCGTGCATGGCACATGTGTTGAATCTCATCGTACAACGCTTTTTGTCTAAGTACCCAGGCTTACAGGACGTCCTCAAGCAGGCCAGGAAGGTGTGTGGCCATTTCAGGCGTTCCTACACGGCCATGGCGCACTTTTCAGACATTCAGCGCCGAAACAACATGCCAGTGAGGCGCTTGATTTGCGACAGCCGGACACGTTGGAATTCAACACTCCTAATGTTCGACCGCCTGCTCCTACAAGAAAAAGCCGTCAATGAGTATTTGTATGACCGGGGTGCTAGGACAGCCTCTGCGGAGCTGGGAATTTTTTTGCCACGTTACTGGACTCTCGTGCACAATGCCTGTAGGCTCAGTCGCACCGAAGGCACCATCAGCTACCTCATCCCATTTGTTTTCTTCCTGGAGCGTGCCCTGCGAAGAGTGCTGGATCAGGCTGTAGATGAGCGTGAAGAGGAAGAGTTGTTGTCACCATCACCACCAGAAACAGCCTTGTCATCATTGCTTGCCGGACCTGTGGCAACGCTGGAAGAGGAGTATGATGAAGAGGAGTCAGAGGAGGAATGTGGCTTTGAGGAGGAGGAAGACCAACCACAGCAGGCATCCCAGGGTGCTCGTTGTTGTCACCTATCTGGTACCCGTGGTGTTGTACGTGGCTGGGGGGAAGAACAGACCGTCAATGACATCAGTGAGGACAAGGAACGGGAAATGAGTAGCTCGGCATCCAACCTTGTGCAAATGGGGTCTTTCATGCTGTCATGTCTGTTGAGGGACCCTCGTATAAAAAGGATGAAGGAGAACGACCTGTACTGGGTGGCCACGCTACTAGACCCCCAGGTATAAGCAGAAAGTGGCTGAAATGTTACCAAATTACCGGAAGTCAGAAAGGATGCAGCAGTTCAAATCCAAACTAAAAATATGCTTTACACAGCTTATAAGGGGGATGTCACAGCACAACGGGAATCTAACAGGGGAAGAGGTGAAAGTAATCCTCCTCCTACCACGACCACGGCGGCAAGGACAGGACGCTTTACAGATGTGTTGTTAATGGAGGACATGCAGAGCTTTTTCAGTCCTACACATCACCACAGCCCTTTGGGATCCAGCCTTAGAGAACGACTCGACCGACAGGTAGCAGACTACCTCGCCTTAACTGCAGATATCGACACTCTGAGGAGCGATGAACCCCTTGACTACTGGGTGTGCAGGCTTGACCTGTGGCCTGAACTATCCAAGTTTGCGATAGAACTTCTGGCCTGCCCCGCTTCAAGTGTCCTGTCAGAAAGGACCTTCAGTGCAGCAGGAGGCATTGTCACTGACAAAAGAAGTCACCTCGGTCAAAAAAGTGTTGATTACCTCGCCTTTATTAAGATGAATGAGGCATGGATCCCGAAGGGACTGACCGTGGGGGATACGTTTGACTAACAAGAGGCCTGATCACATGCCTTGGCCTCAAAATGGTCCCCACGCTGCTGTATTTAATGTCTGCATACCGGATGACTTTCGTGAATTCTTCGCCACCAACTAGGGTTCAAGCCGCAATGTTTTAGTCACCTTTCTGCTTGGAAAACATCAATTATTCTAGCCTCTAGTGCTGCACTGTGGCTGCAAAAACAAAACAGCACATGTGTCAATTCCCCTTCGTGATTGGTACCTTGTTGTGGTGAGGGGGCTTGCGTATCACAATTAAGCGATCATCACCTCTATGAGTGTGTTGGCAATGTTGCCACACCCCAGATAAGGCTGTTGCTTCATTATGATCAGACTAAAAGCGATCGGCTGGATAATTTTTCATAGAAAAAACTTCTTTTTTTTTTAAAGTTGTATGGGTTTTTAATACATAAAATAAACTATTAAGAGACTTTATTATGATTTTTTTTAGTAGAAATAATGCAGACAATTTAAAAAATCCCCATCAATTCCAATACAAAGCAAGTACACAGCTCAGAACAAAATTATTTCAGGATGTCGTTAATTCGACAATGATTAATCAATTCGACACACGTCCCCGGATAGGGGACGTAACAGGGATTAAACTGATAGGAATAGTACTAGTTATGACACTACTCATATAGGGTGTCACAGCACATTGCTCCGTGCGCACGCAATGCCCCAACTTGGGAGTAAGAGGACCGACCAAGCTGCCTTTTCCATCTCCCGTTTCCTAAAATCAATTCAGTTTGGTGTATAAGAGTTTGGTCTGTCACTGTGAAGGCAGTCGAAGGTACCCGGCCAAATTTTTTTTTCACAAAAGGCAACCACTGATATGGGATGTAACAGGGAACTGATGCGAATAGTACTACAGAAAATACCACTCATATCGGGTGTGACAGTAAATTGCACGCCACAGACGCAGTGACCGTGGCGTGGATTCAAACAAAGGGGAGGGAGCCAGCATTTTTTTAACCATCTCCCCGTTCGAAAAATCAATTTAATAAATGGACCCCAGATCTGGGACGTCACGTAACAGGGATTAAACTGATGAGAATAGTACTACAGAAAATAGCACTCATATCGGGTGTGACAGTAAATTGCACGGTGCAGACGCAGTGACCGTGGCGTGGATTCAAACAAAGGGGAGGGAGCCAGCATTTTTTTAACCATCTCCCCGTTCGAAAAATCTAATAAATGGACCCCAGATCTGGGACGTCACGTAACAGGGATTAAACTTATGAGAATAGTACTACAGAAAATAGCACTCATATCGGGTGTGACAGTAAATTGCACGGTGCAGACGCAGTGACCGTGGCGTGGATTCAAACAAACGGGCGGGAGCCAGCGTTTTTCTAACCATCTCCCTGTTCGAAAAATCTATTCAATTCACCTTTCGGGGACCCTTGGTGTTGAACGCTGGGTAGAGGAAGAAACCTTCAATGACATCAACGGGCCATGGCTAACTTGGTATCCAACCTTGTGCAAATGGGAAGTTTGCTATTGGGCAAATGGACTGCTTGCGGTTGTTTGCGGTGCATTAAAAGGGGAGTTTGGTCTGTCAATGTCTGTGAAGCGGGCGTAACCCTTACACTACCTGATCGATACAACATCATACCTGATCATATACATACACTGGATGTTTTAAACCAGTCCCCTTGAAACAACTTTTCCATCACTACTGTGGCTAGAAAGAGTCCCTGTGGGTTTTAAAATTTGCCTGCCTATTGAAGTCAATGGCGGTTCGCCCGGTTCGCCCGTTTGCGAACATTTGCAGAAATTCGCGTTCGCCGTTCGGAAAATTTTATGTTCGCGACATCTCTACTGATTGCCTGAATGGAGGCTGGAAGGAACTTTTTTCCCCTTAAGTAGGGAAAATTGGCTTCTATCTCATATTTTTTTTTGCCTTCCTGTGGATCAACTTGCAGGATAACAAACCGAACTGGATTGTCAAATGTATTTTTTCAGCCTTATATACTATGTTGCTATGTAATTTATATGTCTCCTTTGATTTTAGTTGTAAAAATTGGATTAAGAAAAGGCACAAGCAGTTTTCATTTTCAGCAATAAAATACTATTTTGAATTAGAAAATGTTCTGTATTATTAAACTAGATAAATGCATAAGATACTAATATACACAAAATGAGATCCTTTGAGAATGTTCCAGGAGTTGATTCACCATGTAAATTTTACAAATAATATAAGGTGAGATGATGACAAGTTAAAGAGCAAAAAATTGTGTACTAAGTGTCATGATCTGTACAGCGGCACCCAGGATCTCACTGCACTTACTATTATCCAAGGGTGCAGCTCCGTTCTCCCACTATGCCCTCCGGTATGTTCGGTCACTGGGTTGTAGTAGGCGGAGACTTAGGGGACTTGGTTATAGTAGGAGGAGACTGCCCTTGTTCTCCTGGGCGTCTTCTTCTCACAGCCTGGGAGTTTTTTTGGTGTGCACATTTTTTTTATGTGCTGCGATTGGCTAGCGCTACAGCCTAGGAGAAGGAGACGCCCAGGAGAACAGGGGCAGTCTCCTCCTACTATAACATACCGGAGGGCATAGCGGGAGAAAGGAGCCGCGCCCAGGGATAATAGTAAGTGCAGTGAGATCCCTGGACGACGCTGTACATATCATGATACTTAGTTCACAATTTTTTGCCAGATGAAAGGTCCTCTTTAACAATCTGTCATGTTTATTTGTTTTAATACTAACCTACCAAGTCCTTCACTCCTCTTACATGCAGACAGCTCTCTGGCACTTCCAGGCAAAGGGGCAAGGGTACATCTCACCCCACGTCATATCTCACAGGTCCTGCAATCTTTCAGCACTATGGTATAGTGCATGTTCCTCGAGATTTAGAGATAGCCATGTAGCCATGCTCCTTCTAAGGGCTCATGTACACGACCGTATGTATTCTGCGCTGCAACAAAAACTGATCCGCAAACAATACGGATGACGTCCATGTGCATTCCATATGTTGCTGAATGGAACAGCTGGCCCCTAATAGAGCAGTACTATCCTAATCCGCAATGTGGACAATAATAGGACATGTGTATTTTTTTGTGGAACGGAAATATGGACATACGGAAACGTCATGCACATGGAGTAACTTGAAATTAATGGTTCCGCATAAAGTCCGCCAAAAATACGGAATGGACACGGAATGGAAATGTGGTCTTGTGCATGAGCCCTAAGGGGTAGGTTACATGATTGGCAGACAGGTTGTCTTGACAATCAAAGAAGTATTGCACTCTGCGCTTACTTCAAAGTAGATAAGCTATTAGTGCGGGATGTCTCATGATTGACAGACAGAATGCCTTGCTTCATCTTTGTTTGATAATTGTTGCCACTTATGACCATCTTATCCAGATGGTCAGAAAGCGGGGTGAAATTCAAGACTAAAACAACGTTATTATTAGTGTGGTGTTTTGTGACAACATTATGTTGATATACTTAACAAGAAATAGCTGTTTCGGCACAGTTTACATTTTTTGTTATTTACAACATTCATCTGACAGGTTAAATCATGTGGTATTTTTATAGAGCAGATTGTCACGGAAGCGACAATACCAAATATGACATGGTTGTTTGTTTCAGTTTTACATAACAAAGCATTTTTAATATGTCAACTTTTTATTTATTTATGTTAGTTTTACACAATTATTTCATTTTTGAAACAAAAAAAATTATGTTTTAGTGTCTCCATAGTTTGAGAGCCATATTTTTTTCAGTTTTTGGGCAATTATCTTAGGTAGGGTATGATTTTTGCGGGATGAGAGGACGGTTTGATTGGCACTATTTTGGGGTGCGTATGACTTTTTGATCGCTTGCTATTACACATTTTGTGATGTAAGGTAACACAAAATGGCTTTTTTTTTTACACAGTTTTTATTTTGCTTTTTTTTTACGGTGTTTACCTGAGGGGTTAGGTCATGTGGTATTTTTATAGAGCCGGTCGTTACGGACGTGGCAATACCTAATATGTATACAGTTTTTTAACATATTTAAGTTTTACACCAAAAATATTTTTTAAACAAATCAATGTTTTAGTGTCTCTATATTCTGAGAGCCATAGTTTTTTCAGTTTTTGGGCAATTATCTTAGATAGGGTACCATTTTTGCGGGATGAGATGACAGTGAGATGAGATGATTGGCACTATTTTGGGGTGCATGTGACTTATTTATCGCTTGCTATTACATCTTTTGTGATGTAAAAAAATGCACCATTTATTTTTATTTTTTTACAGTGTTCATCTGAGGGGTTAGGTCATGTGATATTTTTATAGAGCAGGTTTTTACGGATGCGGAAATACCTAATATGTTGACTTTTTTTATTTAATTAAGTTTTACACAATAACAGCATTTTTAAACACGACGAAAAAAACAACAATGTTTTAGTGTCTCCATAATCCGAGCCATAGTTTTTTTATTTTCTGGGAGATTTTCTTAGGTAGATAGGGGCTAGTTTTTTGCAGGATGAGATGACGGTTAGATTGGTACTATTTTGGGGCGTGGTTTCGGCATGGCGGCGTGAAGACGCATGTTGTGAGAGCTCCGTGACCTACTTCAGGAAAACTAGTGGAGACCACCTTCCTACTCTCTTCTTTCTGGCCATGACTAAAGGGAGGCGATCGAGAAGCCAATCCGCGGTCCCTCCTGAACATTCCATCGTCCGTTTTCTCCGCTCCACCCAGCAAGGAGGCCCGGAGTCGTCTACAATGGCTGCCGCTTCCTCCTCACTGCGGCCCGCGGCACAGCAGTTCTAACCAGCGCCGGCCTCGGGGATCCCTCTTTTACAAGAGGAGCACCTGGGTGAGCTTCGTCCACACCACTCAGCCCCGGCCTCCTTAAGTGAGATGAACACCCGACCGGATCCCCCACTACGCCACACAGCTCCATACCATCTGGATCTCAGATACCGCCACTCAGGCGAGATCGGGGCCTACTAAGTGTGACGGCCTACACGCCCGCGCCTCCTCGCCTCATCTGGCAGGTCGCCATGCAAGCTGGATTCAGCAAGTTCCCGGGAGGGATAATGCTCATAGCCCCACTTCTACTGCTAGCCCCTCAAGGCGTGCTATTGGGGGGATGCCTTAGGCCTTGTTAAACCCTGCTCCTACTCAGGGCCACCTATTGTCCACCCCTGACACCCAGTCTCTCAGTCAAAGCATGCCTGCCATTTTCTCCTCGCTAATACAGCAACCGTCTACCATCGATCGCACATTGGCAGAACTTTGGGAAATGGTGCGGGCACTGCCTACACGGTCTGATCTAGAGGCACAAGTGGCCCGTATTGAGACCAAACAGGCCCAGGCTCTTCAGGCAGTTCGTGATGATGTTCAACAGCTAGACGACCGTCTATCATCGCTAGAACGCCAATATGCAGCCACAGCCTCTACGGTTCGTTCTCACTCCACGTCCCTGTCTGCACATGCCTCTCAATTGCAGGACTTCTCTTTACACCTTGACAACGTGGAAAATAGAGGCCGCCGGAACAACCTTAAACTCTGTAACATTCCGGAGTCTATCCCCAGCGACCAGTTACACTCTACCGTGGTCGACATATTCAACTCGTTCCTAGATAATCCACCTCAGACCAAGATCGATCCAGACAGGGCCCAGAACTCGTGACATGGAAAGGCCACGAGACGTGATCTGCCGGGTCCATTTTTCCGCAGTGAAATAGAGTATTTTACGCAAAGCCTGGGAAAAGTAGGAACTTTTCTTTGAAGACCCTCCGATTACTATCCTGCCAGATGTGTCCCGCCTCACCCCATCTATGCGGAGAATGGTTAGACCCCTGCTATAAGCAATTAAAGAAGCAGGAGCGTCTTACCGCTGGGGTCATCCATTCCACATCATTGCCCGCTACTCCAACGGCCAATCTATGCTAGTCCGCTCTCCTGCTGATCTCCCGGAACTGTTCAAATTCCTTGACATTCATCCATTTGCAGTTCCTGATTGGACATTGCCTCCATTCCTGCAAGATTCGCCACAAAGACCGGATTTTTCATGAAGATCAGCATCACCTTCTTCAAGATGCACATCACCTGGCCGTTCCAGCTCCTTCCGCGGCCGTCCATCCAGGCTCTACTACCAGCCTCCAAGATGACTTCCATCATCTCCGAGTTGATCTACCATCCTGATTTCCATTGATGGGACCCTCCTCCTGCATTCCTGAAGGGGTCTTTGCTGAGATACTCTCCACGTCCCTTCAGTCTCCGAGGACACTCATGGTCTTATGGCTCTATCCTTATCTTAATCCCTGTGTTCTCTGTTCCTTACCTGCGCTGTCTTCATTCCCTCTGTCTTGTAGGTCTAAACCTCTACACCTATCCTCTCCTCTCCTCGCTGTAAATGTTACATCACATTTTGGGAAGGGGTATCCTGGATGCAAAATTGATCTTCTTCAACTCTGGGTCACTGGGTGTTCTCCCAGAGGTTAGGTTCTATCTTCTTTTCTAGACGCCATCTGTTCTACCTCCCCCACCAGGGCACTGTGAGTCCTTTCCTTAGTAACCGTTTCGGACAGGCTACTCACAGTTACTTATAGTTTTGAAGCTTTTTCCTGCTTATAACTAGAAACTCTCCCCCTTTTTTTTTCTTTTTTCCCTTCTTATCGCCCTTTCCTTCTCTCGTCCATATCCCCCCTCCCCTATTGGCGGCACACTTCTCTCTCACAAAGGTACTCTCTACGCACCTAGTTTTTGACTCTTACTATTACATTATGTCTGATGTTTTACTGGTCTCCCTTAATGTACAGGGTTTGAACTTGCCTGAAAAGAGATCATCCCTCCTGCGTCTCCTCTGGAAAAAACGAGCACAAGTGGCATTCATCCAAGACACACACTTCCGCTCCTCTTCCATCCCGAAGCTCTCTGACAGGCGTTTCCCTCATGCCTATCACAGCACTGCTCCTGATACCAAGACGAAAGGAGTCTCTATCCTGGTCTCCAATGCAATCTCTTGGGACCTGATTGATTCTCACACTGATGGGACAGGCAGGTACCTGTTTGTTAAAGGAAGGTTGGCAGGTACTCTAGTTACCTAGGCGTCCATTTATGCCCCTAACACTGGACAGGTTGGTTTCCTGACCAAGGCCCTTAAGGCCTTGGAGGACTTCACTGAGGGCCTCCTGATTCTTGGAGGTGACTTTAACATTGTCCTAGACCCTCGCTTGGATTCCTCCAAGGGCCAAGTTTCTTTTCCCCACTAAACCATATCCAAGCTCAAGGAGCTCCTTTTTTCCCAGCAACTCGCAGACACCTGGCGCATCTTGTACCCAACATCCCGAGACTATACATTCTTTTCTCACCCACACAACTCCTACTCCAGGTTAGATTATTTCCTCCTGCATCATGCTAGACTAGACATCCTTACCAGGGCGGAAATTGACCCAATAGCCTTCTCTGACCATGCCCTAATCTCTATATCTCTCTCTTTCTCGTCCCACCAGACCAGGGCCTGGCACTGGCAGTTGAATGACTCGCTCCTACAAGAACTACAGGTCACTTCTAAAATCCAGAAAAACCTGACTGACTATTTTGAGAATAATGTTACACCTGAGAGCAATCCCCTTACTATCTGGGAAGCCCATAAATGCTTTATCAGAGGCACCTTTATAAAGTTAGGGTCCCAGTTGAAAAAAGAAAGAGCAGCAAAGATTACTGCCCTTCTGTTGCGTATTCACGCTTTGGAACAGCAACACAAACAGACCCTGGACTCGCAGCTGGGAGCAGAACTCACCCAGCTTCGAGATCAGGTTTGTTCGCTTTGCCTCTCAAAAGCGAAGGCAACCTTAACCAAATGCCGTAGACACTACTATGAACATGGAAAAAAAACAGGCAGAACCCTCGCTCGTGCTTTGCGTAAGACTAGGCTATGCTCTTACGTTCCCCCTCGTGTCAACCCTCTCCGGTTCGAAAGCCTCCCTTCCGCGGGAAATAACAGAAGCATTCAGATCATACTATCACACACTGTATAATTTAGAGGACTCTCATCAATCCGCTTCCCATGAATCTATGCCCTCAATAAGTGCTTATCTTGAATCCGCGGGCCTACCGTCTCTCCCCCAGAGGCGGTATCGGTGACGCCCATATTATTATCTGAGTTACAGGCAGCTATTAAAGGCTCCCAAACAAGGAAGGCTCCTGGTCCAGATGGACTCACGCTACCCTACTATAAGCAATTTGGGGACATTTTATCTACTCATTTTCTAGCTGCCTTTAACTCATTTGATACGGCCCGTACCCTCCCCAATGATACCCTTAGAGCACACATCACGGTCATCCTTAAGGAAGGGAAAGACCTTTCGCAATGCCAAAGCTATTGTCCCATCTCACTGATTAACGTGGACTTGAAATTGTTCTCTAAAATACTTGCCACGCGTTTCCTACCACATCACGGGTCTTTAAAGGGCTTCTGTCACCCCACTAAACTCATTTATTTTTTTGTGTACTTATAATCCCTATCCTGCGATATTGCTATACATTATGTTATTAATAATTTTCGTTCAGTAGATTTGGCAAAATTTTTACTTTTATGATATGCTAATTACCTGTCTACCAGCAAGTAGGGCATCTACTTGCTGGTAGCAGCCGCAGAAAACCACCCCCTCCTCCTGTTTATTGACAGGGCCAGTCATCGGCGCAGGCGCACTGAGGGACTGCTGAGGAGGCGAGCCTCCTTATCTCAGAGTGCCTGCGCCGAATCAACACAGGTGTGCGATTTTTGAAATGCTGACAGGGCCAGCCAGAGGAGGAGAACGCGGCTGGCCCTGTCAATCAACAGGAGGGGGGGGGTTTCTGCGGCTGCTACCAGCAAGTAGACGCCCTACTTGCTGGTAGACAGGTAATTAGCATATCATAAAAGTACGTTTTTGCCAAATCTACTTAACGAAAATTATTAATAACATAATTTATAGCAATATCACAGGATAGGGATTATAAGTACACAAAAAAAAAAAATATGAGTTTAGTGGGGTGACAGAAGCCCTTTATGTCCCGCAAATAAATGACGTACATGTACGTCATGGGTCCTTAAGCGGTTAAACAAATAAAAACTAAAATTTTGCATAGGCATAAGACTCTTTGCTATGACACTTGGAATCTATCTCTGGGGGCCTCCCATTTGTACGTCATGGGTCCTTAAGCGGTTAAACAAATAAAAACTAAAATTTTGCATAGGCATAAGACTCTTTGCTATGACACTTGGAATCTATCTCTGGGGGCCTCCCATTTCTCCCGATCATCTTTGAGATATTTCTATACCTTGATTTAAATCCACCTGTGATAAATTCCATTGATTGGAAAAGATTTGGAAAGACATACCCATTTTTAAATAAGGTCTCACAGCTGGCAATGCATATCAGAGCAAAAACCAAGCCATGAAGATGAAAGAACTGCCTGCAGAGCTCAGAGACGGGATTATGTGGCAACAAATATCTGGGGAAGGGTGCAAAATCATTTCTGCTGCGCTGAAGGTTTGCTAAGAGCACAGTTCTTTATTGTAAGACATTTAGAACAACCAATATTTTTCCTTCAGCTACCCACCCCACCAAACTAAGTAATCGAGGTAGAAAGGACTTGTAAGAGAGTTGACCAACAACCCAATGGTCACTCTGACTGAACTCCAAAGATCCTGTGTGCAGATGTGAGAAACTTTCAGGTCAACCATCACTGCAGCACTCCACCAATCTGGGCTTTAGAGTGAAGTGTAATAAAAGATGAATTGATTAAACCTATTATATAGTTGTTATATAGTATGATAAAAAAATTAATCAGAACATGGTCAGACATTGTGATCAGACATCATTTGGACAATATAGGTAAGGTCCACAATGGACCAGCAAATATTTATCGCAAACACTTAGACACCATATATAGATTTTTGTACCCACTAATATACAAATATTTGTGTCTCCTACAGATGTAAGAAGTATATGGCTGCTGTGACATAGTGAGCAGAATGGTCTGGGAAAACAGGTATTTTCCTCCAAGCACGTGCTGCTGGGCTGATTTGCAGCCAGGTGGGGTCAAATACCGGACTTGAATTGAATTGCCAGTCCGGGTTTTTGGCAGCACCTGGTTATCCTTAAATAGGCAGTTGGGCTCAGCAGCCGGATCTCTGTGTTGGGATCTGAGGCTTGGTGCCAGGTTGGAGGGAGGAGACCCATGGGCCTAGGAAACCTGAAAACCTGCCATGGACTGCCGGAGGCAGAACTGACATCAAGGTGACTTGTCTTATATGAACGTTCTAATTTGTGTGAAGTAACACCAAGATGTACTTTCCATTGTGTGGGAAGTAAACACCAAGACTTCAAAGTAACGCATTGTTTTGTGCATTTGCCTTAAGAATTTGCTGTTTGCCTCTGTACTGCATCCGCTTACCTTATCCTAATAGAGCGAAACCTTACACTGCATAAAATATAATGGCTGCGAGATTTTCTTTAACTGATGCACTGTTGAGGAGAATCAAGAGATGGCAGCAGAGAAAAAGTAAAAAAACAGCGCCTCAGTGACATCAGGTGCATTAAACCTTATTACTCTGAGTGAAGCTACAGCATATTCATATAAAATCAGATAACAAAAATATTTTGTCAGCAGATATCTGGTGCCATTGGATCAGTGGATGTGTGCGCCTCAGTCGGCAGGTGGCATTAATGATAATGTCATTTATGGTAGGTGTCTGGTCCTAGTTGTGCCATGGTAGCTTCAGGTCAGGATGCAGAATGCTGCATTTATATCAAAGCTTTGTCACTTGGAAGGTAGGGAAGGAAAAACTAAATAGAAAAATGTAAATTTGGCTCTGTCCCAAAAGGGTTAATTTGTACTGGCAATATTAAAAGGGTTATACAAAGTCTAAAACTAAAGCTATTGGCTCCTCCCCCCTTCACCGGAGAGATTTAGCGGCGGCTGTGCAGGGAACAAGAGCGAACGTGGGTGCCATGGAGCGGGGTAATTATAATCTATATGAGGTGCATGGGCATTGGGGGCATGTTTTAGAGTTTGGATAACCCCTTTAACCACCTCCCGACCGCTGTACGCACCGATGCGTCCGGGAGGTGGTTGATTTGTTCCTCCTGGACGCATCGGCGCGTCTTCTCGCGAGACGCGAGATTACGTCACAGCCGGCCCGCGCATGCGCATCGCGGGCCGGCATTTCGCAGCACAGTATTTCGTCAACAGCCTGCCGGCCACGATCATTGGCTGGCAGGCTGCTGATTTTTTAAAAATCCAATCAGCAGCCATTTAACCCCACATATTAGTAAATATGATGGGGTTATATGGCTGCTGTGCTCCTCTGCTCCTTCTTTTGGTCGGTTGGTTCCAGCAGAGGAGCAGAGGAGCACACATCACTGTGAGTACCCACTACACCACACTTAGCCCCCAGATCACCCCAATTAACCCTTTGATCACCCCTTTGATCGCCCCTGTCAATCACTAGTGAAAGGAAAAAAGTGATCAGTGCAAACTGTCACATTTTTTTTCCACTGGTAAGGACCGTTAGGTTTCAGTATAGTTTAGGCCCCTTGGTTAGGTAGTTTAGGGATCGGTTAGCGCCCAGCCCACCGCACCGCAGTCCGTTATTCGCTGATTAGCGTATCGCTAATCAGCATTTGTACTTTTATAGTATCTGGAAGTGATCAAAACTGATCACGGTCAGATCTATAATAGTACTAGTGTCACTTTAGTTCTCCCTCCACCCAAAACGCAGTGTTTGCCCGATCAGGCCTGATCGGTCGCCCACACGTGCGTACACCCACGCCCGCCCCACCGCAGTGACAAAAAAAATTTTTTTTTTGATCGCTGCACATTCATTTTACACTCACTGCGGCGATAAAAAAATCAGTTTTTAAATATTTTTTATCAACCGCAGCGGCCTCCGGTACTTCGCTAGCCTCCCATTTGTAAGACAGGCTTGCTTTTTTTTTCTTGGGTAGTCTCAGGGAATACCCCTAAATTTAGTTGCCCACATATCTAACAGGGGGTATTCTTCTGAAGAGGCCTACAGGCTTCTGACCCAGTCGGATGAGGAGTGGGAACCCTCATCTGATGAATCCAGCGGGTCAGAATACGAACCTGTAGAAAGCAGTGGCTCTCTGACCCAAAGTTCGGACGAGGAGGCTGAGGTCCCTGATAGCAGCAGGCGTACCCGGCCCCGTGTCGCTAGACTGCAGGTTGCGCAGGATCCGCTTCAAGAGCAGCAGAGTGGGGCTGGTGCTGTCGGATTACGTGGTGAGGCATACACCAGCAGCCCAGCCCTTCCTGGACCTAGTACCAGCACTGCCGTACAACCTGGTGAAGTAGCGAGCACCAGAAGGGCAGTTGAAGCTGGTACAGTGGCACGTGCAGTAGTGACCCCGTCGCAGCCACCGCAAAGATGTGCCCGTAGAGCCCCTAGAGTCCCTGAGGTGCTGGCAAACCCTGATTGGCAGTCCCCAACTTCAGCCGCACCTGTAGTTTTCCCTTTCACTGCCCAGTCTGGAGTTCGGGTTGAGACAGCTCAGATCGATTCGGCCCTGGGATTTTTTGAGCTGTTCTTGACTGCGGAGCTTTTAGACTTAGTCGTGGCAGAGACAAACCGGTATGCCACACAATTTATCACCGCTAACCCGGGAAGCTTTTATGCCCAGCCTTTCCGGTGGAAACCAGTCCAAGTTTCCGAACTTAAAACTTTTCTGGGCCTCCTCCTCAACATGGGCCTGACAAAAAAGCATGAATTGCGGTCATATTGGTCCACGAACCCGATTCATCACATGCCCATGTTCTCTGCTGCTATGTCCAGGACACGATTTGAGACCATCCTGCGTTTCCTGCACTTTAGTGACAACACCGCCTCCCGTCCCAGAGGCCACCCTGCTTTTGACCGGCACCACAAAATTCGGCCCCTCATAGACCATTTCAACCTGAAATTTGCAGATTTGTATACCCCTGAGCAAAACATCTGCATAGACGAGTCCCTAATACATTTTACCGGGCGCCTTGGCTTCAAACAATACATCCCAAGCAAGCGCGCCCGGTATGGGGTCAAATTGTATAAGCTCTGTGAAAGGGCCACAGGCTATACCCACAAATTTCGGATCTATGAGGGAAAAGATCAGACCCTGGAGCCGGTCGGTTGCCCTGACTACCTGGGGAGCAGTGGGAAGACAGTTTGGGACTTGGTGTCACCCTTATTCGGCAAGGGGTACCATCTTTATGTGGACAATTTCTACACAAGTGTGGCCCTCTTTAGGCATTTGTTTCTAGAACGGATTGGCGCCTGTGGTACCGCGCGAACTAGTCGCGCGGGCTTCCCCCAACGGCTCGTTAGCACCCGTCTTGCAAGGGGGCAGAGGGCCGCACTGTGTAACGAAGAACTGCTCGCGGTGAAATGGAGAGACAAGCGTGACGTTTACATGCTCTCCTCCATTCACGCAGACACGACAATCCAAATTGAGCGAGCAACCCGTGTCATTGAAAAGCCCCTCTCAGTCCACGACTATAACCTCCACATGGGAGGGGTCGACTTCAATGACCAGATGTTGGCTCCGTATTTAGTTTCCCGACGCACCAGACGCTGGTATAAGAAGGTGTCTGTATATTTAATTCAATTGGCTCTGTACAATAGTTTTGTTCTCTACAGTAAGGCTGGGAGAACTGGATCCTTCCTCAAATTTCAGGAAGAGATCATCGCGAACCTCCTGTATCCAGGAGGTTCCGTGGCCCCATCCACCAGTGTAGTTAGCCGTCTACACGAGCGACACTTCCCCAGTGTCGTTGCTGGTACCTCAAACCGACCGCCACTCCGAAAAAAATGTCGTGTCTGTAGCAGGAGTGGAATAAGGCGTGACACCCGCTATTTCTGTCCTGACTGTCCCGACCACCCTGCCCTATGCTTAGGGGAGTGTTTCCGAAAGTACCACACACAGGTACACCTAGCATAGGGATCATCTCACCAGGATAGGCACACAGGGCTATTAGGGCCCATTCACTCACAGCTGCTGCAAACGTCTCCTTTCACATGGGACAAAGTGCATAACGCACTTCGCCACATCTTTGGGCGATTTGCGCTTTGCACATTGACCCATGGGGAAGGAGAGGTTTGTTCTATAAAGGTAAAAAAACAAAAAAAAACACCAGTAAGCAAACAGGTTAATGTTTAGTTCCAAAAGTTAAAGTTACATGTTCTGTTCCAAAGTTAATAAAATTATTGCGTTGTGGCCTGGTTTTTTCTTTTTTTACCTTCCAGGTGGACCAACCGATCTACTAGCTGCAGCACCGATGTGCATTCTGACAGAAGCATTGCGCTGCTGTCAGATTACACGCAAGTCGGTGTATGCGGCGCTGAAAGACGGGATTTTCTCCTCTGCAGTGACAGATACGCTTGCCAAGGCATACGAGCTGAGGAGGAGGCGGCGTTCCTATGCTTTGGCAAACACTTTGTATATATATATATAAAAAAAAAATCCCGGCAATGATTTATTCATCCACATCGATTGATGCGAATGGAGAAATCTGGTTTGCCAGGGCATACGAGCTAAGTGGGTATGGATGTAGGGCGGAGCTCCTATGTCCTGGCAGACGCCTTTCCCCTCCATTTTTTTTTTTGGGCAGAGATTTTTTCATCCACATTGATCGATGCGAATGAAGAAATCTGTGCCGTTCATTTTTTTCTTTCAGCCCAGAGGCTGAACGGAAAAAAAAATCTCATTACCTGTATGCTCAATATAAGGAGAATAGCAGAAACTCCTAATGCTGGCCATACATGTAATGATTGCGGAGACCCTCAAATGCCAGGGCAGTACAAACACCCCACAACTGACCCCATTTTGGAAAGAAGACACCCCAAGGTATTTGCTGAGGGGCATATTGAGTCCATGAAAGATTTAAATTTTTGTCCTAAGTTAGCGGAAAGTGAGACTTTGTGAGAAAAAACAAAAAAAAATCAATTTCCGCTAACTTATGCGAAAAAAAAAAAATTTCTATGAACTTGCCAGGCCCCTCATTGGATACCTTGGGGTGTCTTCTTTCCAAAGTGGGGTCACATGTGGGGTATTTATACTGCCCTGGCTTTTTAGGGGCCCTAAAGCGTGAGAAGAAGTCTGGGATCCAAATGTCTAAAAATGCCCTCCTAAAAGGAATTTGGGCACCTTTGCGCATCTAGGCTGCAAAAAAGTGTGACACATCTGGTATCGCCGTACTCAGGAGAAGTTGGGGAATGTGTTTTGGGGTGTCATTTTACATATACCCATGCTGGGTGAGAGAAATATCTTGGTCAAATGCCAACTTTGTATAAAAAAATGGGAAAAGTTGTCTTTTGCCAACATATTTATCTCACCCAGCATGGGTATATGTAAAATGGCACCCCAAAACACATTCCCCAACTTCTCCTGAGTACGGTGATACCAGATGTGTGACACTTTTTGATGCCAAGGTGGGCAAAGGGGCGCATATTCCAAAGTGCACCTTTCGGATTTCACCGGTCATTTTTTACAGATTTTGATTGCAAAGTACTTCTCACACATATGGGCCCCTAAATTGCCAGGGCAGTATAACTACGCCACAAGTGACCCCATTTTGGAAAGAAGACACCCCAAGGTATTCCGTGAGGGGCATGGCGAGTTCCTAGAATTTTTAATTTTTTGTCGCAAGTTAGTGGAATATGAGACTTTGTAAGGAAAAAAGAGAAAAAAAAAAAATCATCATTTTCCGCTAACTTGTGACAAAAAAAATAAAAAATCGAGGAACTCGCAGTGCCCCTCACGGAATACCTTGGGGTGTCTTCTTTCCAAAATGGGGTCACTTGTGGCGTAGTTATACTGCCCTGGCAATTTAGGGGCCCAAATGTGTGAGAAGTACCTTGCAATCAAAATGTGTAAAAAATGACCGGCGAAACCCGAAAGGTGCACTTTGGAATATGTGCCCCTTTGCCCACCTAGGCTGCAATAAAGTGTCACACATGTGGTATCGCCATACTCAGGAGAAGTTGGGGAATGTGTTTTGGGGTGTCATTTTACATATACCCATGCTGGGTGAGAAAAATATCTTGGTCAAATGCCAACTTTGTATAAAAAAATGGGAAAAGTTGTCTTTTGCCAAGATATTTCTCTCACCCAGCATGGGTATATGTAAAATGACCCCCCAAAACACATTCCCCAACTTCTCCTGAGTACGGTGATACCACATGTGTGACACTTTTTTGCTGCCAAGGTGGGCAAAGGGGCACATATTCCAAAGTGCACCTTTCGGATTTCACCGGTCATTTTTTACACATTTTGATTGCAAAGTTCTTCTCACACATTTGGGCCCCTAAATTGCCAGGGCAGTATAACTACCCCACAAGTGACCCCATTTTGGAAAGAAGACACCCCAAGGTATTCTGTGAGGGGCATGGTGAGTTCCTAGAATTTTTTATTTTTTGTCGCAAGTTAGTGCAATATGAGACTTTGTAAGAAAAAAAATAAAATAAAAATCATCATCATTTTCCGCTAACTTGTGACAAAAAATAAAAAGTTCTATGAACTCACTATGCCCATCAGCGAATACCTTAGGGTGTCTACTTTCTGAAATGGGGTCATTTGTGGGGGTTTTCTACTGTCTGGGCATTGTAGAACCTCAGGAAACATGACAGGTGCTCAGAAAATCAGAGCCGTTTCAAAAAGCGGAAATTCACATTTTTGTACCATAGTTTGTAAATGCTATAACTTTTACCCAAACCATTTTTTTTTTGCCCAAACATTTTTTTTTTATCAAAGACATGTAGAACTATAAATTTAGCGAAAAATTTATATATGGATGTCGTTTTTTTTGCAAAATTTCACAGCTGAAAGTGAAAAATGTCATTTTTTTGCAAAAAAATCGTTACATTTTGATTAATAACAAAAAAAGTAAAAATGTCAGCAGCAATAAAATACCACCAAATGAAAGCTCTATTAGTGAGAAGAAAAGGAGGTAAAATTCATTTGGGTGGTAAGTTGCATGACCGAGCGATAAACGGTGAAAGGAGTGTAGTGCCGAAGTGTAAAAAGTGGCCTGGTCATGAAGGGGGTTTCACCTAGCGGGGCTGAAGTGGTTAAAAGGGTCAGAAACTACCTTTTACTCTAAAGTGTATTTTCATCAGTTACTTATTGTTACAGTTGGCTTCTACCTCACAGTTTTTTTTTTGCCTTCCTCTGGATCAACTTGCAGGATGACAGGCCGAACTGGAAGGACAAATGTCTTTTTTCGGCCTTATGTACTATGTTACTATGTTACTATGTTGCTCTAGCTCCCATTCCTCCTTGGATTTTTTTTTCCTTTTAAAATTTACCTAATTTGCAGTTTTCTTTTAACCCCCGTACTTGACTCCTGCTTCCTGGTTTGTTATGTGACTGCTGTCCTATCATGCCTTAGGGCAGTGAGATGTGTCCTGACATCAGCAGGATATATGACATTAACTATACGTATAGAGATAGGGGGGCACTCGACTATCTGGAACCAGATGGATGATCAGTGCGGTATTGTATTTGTATTAAAATTATATTTAATCAATCAGCATAATAGATGCAATTTCAAACACCTTAAATCACATATAAAAAGGCGCCATGTAAAAATGGTATAAAATCATACACATTATAAGACACTAAATAAAATCATGCGCATTACAAAATACCGATTGTTGCAGATGTGAATCAGCTACCCGGCAAACTCTAGGTGATTGATATCACCTCAATATAGTATGGCAGAATAGGGGTCACTGAAACTCGCCTCACAATATAACAATAAAATAGATAAGTGGATATAAGTCCACAATATCACAATATCACAATAGATGAGCGGATAACAGTCCGCAATAATGGTCGACAAAGTCCAAAAAAGAAAAAGGCCAACAACCACTATGTGGCTACAGGATATTGTTAATTCACCACGTGCGTGGCTGTAGCCTGCATCCCAATGCCACTGCAGCATACTATTCAATGTATCTAAACTCCGTAATCTAAGTGTCTGGTTAGGGCATAAATAGATAAGTATGCATGGATGTTCAGTACATTACCCCTCCAAACGGCGTAACAATATCCTGTAGCCACATAGTGGTTGTTGGCCTCATCCCACATAAAAGGAGCCCCTACTTAAGACAATAAGCTAAAAAGAAAAAAAAAAGACTCTTCGACTATGGAGATACTGTGCAGGACACAGAAGGAAAGGAGCGCCATATGGATTTTGGAACGTAGATTTTGCTGGACTGTTTTTTTTTACACCATGTCCCATTTGCAGCCCCCCGGATGCACCTCTAGAGTAGATACTCCATAAAAGTGACCCCATCTAAGAAACTACACCCTACAAGCTTTTTAACCATTTACGTGTTCCGCAATAGTTATTGGCAAATGGAGCTTCAGAATTTCAATTTTTTGTAACCTTGCCTCACAAAAACGTAAAGAACAACCAAAAATCATATGTAACCTAAAAATAGTCCCAACTAAACTGCCACATTATCCTGAAGTTTCCAAAATGGGGTAAATTTTTGGGAGTTTCTACTCTAGGGGTGCAACAGGGGGGCTTCGAATGGGACATGGTGTAAATAAACCAGTCCAGCAAAATCTGCCTTCCAGAAACCATATGGTGTTCCTTTCCTTCTGCACCCTGCTGTGTGCCCGTACAGTAGTTTACAACCACATATGGGGTGTTTCTATAAACTACAGAATCAGGGCAATAAATATAGAGTTGTGTTTGGCTGTTAACGCTTGCTTTGTTACTGAAAAGATGGATTGAAATTTAAAATTTGCCCAAAAAATTACATCTCCATTTGCCAATAACTCTTGTGGAACACCTAAAGGGTTAACAAAGTTTATAAAATCAATTTTAAATACCTTGAGGGTTTAGTTTCCAAAATGGGGTCACTTTTGTGGAGTTTTTACTCTAGGGGTGCATCAGGGGGGCTTCAAATGGGACATGGTGCAAATAAACCAGTCCAGCAAAATCTGCCTTCCAGAAACCATATGGTGTTCCTTTCCTTCTGCGCCCTGCCGTGTACCCGTACAGTAGTTTACGACCACATATGGGGTGTTTCTATAAACGACAGATATAGGGGAAAAAATATTGAGTTTTGTTTGGCTGTTAACCCTTGCTGTGTTACTGGAAAAAATGTATTACATTGGAAAATTTGCCCAAAAATTGAAATTCTGAAATTTCATTTCCATTTGCCAACGACTCTTGTGGAACACCTAATGGGTTAACAAAGTTTGTAAAATCTGTTTTGAATACCTTGAGGGTTTAGTTTCCAAAATGGAGACATTTTTGGGTGGTTTCTATTATGTAAGCCTCACAAAGTGACTTCAGACCTGAACTTGTCCTTAAAAAGTGGGTTCTGAAAAATGTCAAGATTTGCTTCTAAACTTCTAAGGCTACTTTCACACTAGCGTTCGATCGGATCCGTTCTGAACGGATCCGATCATAATAATGCAGACGGAGGCTCCGTTCAGAACGGATCCGTCTGCATTATATTAGCAAAAAAAAGCTAAGTGTGAAATTAGCCTGAGCGGATCCGTCCAGACTTTTACATTGAAAGTCAATGGGGGACGGATCCGCTTGAAGATTGAGCCATATTGTGGCATCTTCAAACGGATCCGTCCCCATTGACTTACATTGTAAGTCTGGACGGATCCGCACGCCTCCGCACGGCCAGGCGGACACCGGAACGCTGCAAGCAGCATTCAGGTGTCCGCCTGCTGAGCGGAGCGGAGGCTGAACGCCGCCAGACTGATGCAGTCTGAGCGGATCCGCATTCATTCAGACTGCATCAGGGCTGGACGGAAGCGTTCGGGTCCGCTCGTGAGCCCCTTCAAACGGAGCTCACGAGCGGACAGCCGAACGCTAGTGTGAAACTAGCCTAAGCCTTATAACGTCCCCAAAAAAATAAAATGGCATTCCAAAAATGATCCAAACATGAAGTAAACATATGGGGAATGTAAATTAATAACTATTTTTGGAGGTATTACTATGTAAGTAGAGTAGTTACTATTACTATAGAAGTAGAGTAATTGAAACTTGGAAATTTGCTAATTTTTCTAAATCTTTGGTAAATTTGGTATTTTTTTATAAATAAAATAGAAGCCTGGACAGAGGGTGGCTGTGGATGTAGTGTTTCTGGATTTTGCAAAGGCTTTTGATACTGCCCCTCCTAGATGTTTAATAGGTAAAGTAAGGTCTATAGGCTTGGAAAGTATAGTTTGTAATTGGATTGAAAACTGGTTGAAGGACTGTGTCCAGAGAGTTGTGGTCAATGATTCCTATTCAGAATGGTCCCGGGTGTACCCCAAGGTTCAGTGCTGGGTCCTCTATTATTTAAATAATAAATATAAAGTTATGCATCTTGGTAGTAATAATCTCCATGCATCATATGTCCTAGGTGATGTAACACTGGGAGATTGACTTATAGAGAAGGATTTGGGTGTCCTTGTAGATGGTAGATTAAATAACAGCATACAATGTCAATCAGCTGCTTCTAAGGCCACCAGGATATTGTAATGCAATGAGGCATGGACTCGTGGGGCAGGGATGAAATATTGCCACTTTACATGGTGTTGGTGCAGCCTCATCTGGAATATGCAGTTAAGTTCTGGGCACCAGTCCATAGAAAGGATGCTCTGCAGCTGGAAAAAGTACAGAAGAGAGCGACTAAACTGATAAGGGGCATGGAGGGTCTTAGTTAAGAAGAAAGATTTAAATAATTAAATGTATTTAGTCTTGAGATGAGACGTCTAAGGGGGGGGGGGACATGATTAATTTATACAAATATACAAATGGACCATATAAAAAATACGGTGAAAAACTGTTCCATGTCAAATGCCCTCAAAAGACAAGGGGGGAGTGCCTACGACTGGAGAAGAAAAATTTCTCCAGATGCATCAAAGCTACTTTACTGTAAGAACTGTGAATCTGTGTAATAGACTTCCTCAGGACGTGGTCACAGAAGGAACAGTGGACAGTTTTAAAAAGGGTTTAGATGAATCCTTAAAAGTAAAGTCTCACTTCCTTCTGGGATTCGCATCCCCACTTATCCCTTGGTTTAACTTGATGGACTTATGTCTTTTTTCAACCGTACTATGTAACTATGTAACTGCCAAAGGGATAACATTACACATGTAGGTGTGTAAACATATTTATTTCTATGTGCGTAAAGTGCGTGCCTCTAGGTATTTAAGCGGGCTTCAGTTTGTGTGTGTATATACACGTGTATAACCGTACCCCTGTGAATGTATATACTGTATGTAAAAGAAAGCCTCTGTGTATTTAATAGTATGTTGCTGTGTTTAAAAATGGGCCACTGTTTCAGCAAAATTGTGCCTCATTTGTGTATGTGTACTGCTGTGTGTAAAGTGAGTGTTCTGGTTTGTGTATATGTAAACATGTACTACTAAGCATGTGAGTGTTTGCAAAAATGTACCTCTGTGTGTATCTGCAGGTACAAAAAGTGCCACAGTGTTTGTATCTAAAAGTGTACTACTGTGTGTTCATGTAGGAAAATGTGTGCTGCTTTGTTTGACTACACATGTAAAAGAGGACTGTTGTGTGTGTGCAGATAGGATGCAATTGTTGGCACGTAAAAGTGCACCGCTGTGTGTGTGTGTTGAAAAGTGTGCTATTGTATACAGATCTAGCAGTCACTAACATCAGTGGGTGAACACTTTAAGGCTACTTTCACACTAGCGTTCGGGCGGATCCGTTCTGAACGGATCCGCTCATAATAATGCAGACGGAGGCTCCGTTCAGAACGGATCCGTCTGCATTATTTTTAGCATAGAACAGCTAAGTGTGAAAATAGCCTAGTACGGATCCGTCCAGACTTTCAATGTAAAGTCAATGGGGGACGGATCCACTTGAAGATTGAGCCACATTGTGGCATCTTCAAACGGATCCGTCCCCATTGACTTACATTGAAAGTCTGGACGGATCCGCACGGATCCGCACGCCTCCGCACGGCCAGGCGAACACCCGAACGCTGCAAGCAGCGTTCAGCTGTCCGCCTGTCCGTGCGGAGGCGAGCGGAGCGGAGGCTGAACGCCGCCAGACTGATGCAGTCTGAGCGGATCCGCCTCCATTCAGACTGCATCAGGGCTGGACGGCTGCGTTCGGGTCCGCTCGTGAGCCCCTTCAAACGGAGCTCACGAGCGGACCAGCGAACGCTAGTGTGAAAGCAGCCTAACCTGACAGTGTAACTCAATACCAACTTTAGGTTGCATTCATACGACCGTATGTGTTTTGCTGTCCGCAAAACACGGATCCGCAAAAAATACGGACGATGTCCATTTGGCATCCGTTTTTTTTGCAGATCTATTATAACAATGCCTATCCTAGCTAGAATAGGACATATTCTATCTTTTTTGCAGGGCTACGAAACGGACATACGGATGTGGACAGCACACAGTGTGCTGTCCGCATTTTTTGCGGACCCATTGAAATGAATGGGTCCACATCCTATCTGCAAAAAAAGAAATGGGCACGGAAACAAAATACGTTAGTGTGCATGTAGCCTTAGGCCTTAGAAGATTTGCCCATTGTTAAACTAAGGCCACTAAGCCAGTGTGAAAAACTTGTGTGCTAACGTGCCAGGAATTACTTTAACACCTATATACATCTGAATATATGTAAAAGCACACTGGATTGTGTGTGTAAAACACACTATATTTTCAATTGTATTTTTTTTTTCCTTTTTTGTAGACTGAAAAACAGAGACACTACTGTATGTCAACTGTATGCTGTTGCAGTTGCAGTTTACTTTTTTTAATAATACACTGAACAAAAATCTAAACGCAACACTTTCGGTTTTGCTCCCATTTTACATGAGCTGAACTCAAAGATTTGAAACATTTTCTACATATACAAAAGACTCATTACTCTCAAATATTGTTCACAAATCTGTCTAAATCTGTGTTAGTGAGCACTTCTCCTTTGCCGAGATAATCCATCCTACCTCACAGGTGTGGCATATCAAGGTGCTGATTAGACAGCATAAATATTTCACAGGTGTGCCTTAGACTGCTCACAATAAAAGCCCACTCTGAAATGTGCAGTTTCATCACACAGCACAATGCCATAGATGTTGCATCGTTTGAGGGAGCTTGCAATTGGCATGCTGACTGCAGGAATGTCTACCAGAGCTGTTGCCCATGCAATGAATGTTCATTTCTCTACCATAAGCCGTCTCCAAAAGCGTTTCAGAGAAATTGGCAGTACATCCAACTAGCCTCACAACCGCAGACCACGTGTAATCACACCAGCCCAGGACCTCCACATCCAGCATGTTCACCTCCATGATCATCTGAGACCAGCCACCCGGACAGCTGCAGCAACAATTGGTTTGCATAACCAAAGAATTTCTGCACAAACTGTCATAAATCGTCTCAGGGAAGCTCATCTGTATGCTTGTCGTCCTCATCGGGGTCTGGACCTGACTGCAGTTCGTCGTCGTAACTGACTTGAGTGTCATGTGCTGTATGCCGCCCAGGTGACGGGAGGAAGGCGGGTTACTACATAGTTTTTTTTTTTTTAACTACTACTTATTAGGTTCATACCTGTCAGGCAGGTTAGTTAATACTATTGTTGGATAGTTTTGCTAAATTAGAATAATCCAGGTTCAGGGATGGTGGGTAGGCAACTCGCTTTGTCTTGGCCTTCACTTCTCCCTTTTCTTATACAGGGTAGTTGGGTTTCCCCCAATAGCTACTGAATTACTTGATTAGTGCACCATAAGTAGATGGCTCACAAGAGTTATATGATTTGTGTGTCTGTTTCCCCTGTTTCGTTCTGTCTACCCTCTCGTTTTTCCCTTCCCAATCCTTTTCCTCTGCTGTATATGGCTAATCACTCATATGTTGCTCTATGGCTTCTATTAAAATTAGTTCTTATAATGTAAACGGCCTGAATGACAGTGCTAAGAGAAACCAAATATTGTATAATCTTCATAAACAGAGCATTTCTATAGCCCTTCTGCAATATGGAGGCCATATTCTACCCATCAGCTAATTATACATGGTCTATGCGTCCATCTGTAGAACAAAAGCAGACAAGGTTTTCTCTACTGATAACAAGCAGTTCCAAGATGGACTGGATTTGAAAAATAAAATGTTGGAGCTGAAAAAAACTAATGTCTTTTTTTTTTGTAATTATCTTTTTATTTCCATTTCATAAAGACATATACATTCTAAACATATCAACTCAACAATAAAAATTTCAGTATCAACAGGAGATAGTTACATTTTCAATTTATTAAAACCTACTAATCCACCCACCTACCACCCTTATAAAAAAAGGAAAATTAAATTAAATTTTTTCTTTAATCTATCCAGCCCTAAAGTAACCATTTTTTCCATACTTCATCAACACTTTTAACTTTTTTACTATGGCCCTCCATCACTCGTTCTTCTTTAATCAGATTATCAACTGCTTTTCTCCACTGTCCCACTGTCGGAGGGTCCGCCCCTACCCATTTCTTAAGTATAAGGAGTCTAGCTTGGAATAGCACTTTACTCAGAACCGTTCGTGTATCTCTATTCAACTTCAGGTGTTCGGTTGCCCCCAAAATACAAGTCACGGGATCTTCTGATATTTGGACCTTCAGGATTAAATATACAATGTCTGTTATTTCTGTCCAAAATCTGAACAGTCTTGGAAATCTCCAAAAACAATGTATTAAGTTAGCATTCTCTCCCCCACATTTTGTGCAGTTATCTGAGGCTCTCACACCCATTCTTTTCAACATCCATGGGGATCGATGCAGCCTATGAACTACAAAAAATTGTGAGATCTTATGTGAACCCCTATTGGAGACCCCAGAATAACTTCTAAGAGCATCTTTCCATTTTTCTTCCGTAAAAGATTGGAGTTCATTTTCCCATTTTTTTCTTTTTTTTTTTTTTTTTTTTTTTTTTTTTTATTTCTTCAACAAAAATTTATTAGAAAAACACTACAAAACATTTTTTACAGACATTTTTACAATCTCTCAATTCTTAGTGTCCCAACTAATTATATATAATTATAATTTATTCAATTCATCTTTTCTTTCATTTAGAAAACCCTCCCCTCCCTCCCCCCTAATCCCTAATCCCTAATCTGTGGTGCGTCAAAGCAGGCCCCCCGTAAATAAACCAACTTGACCTCGACTAATCAATCAATCTTCCAGCCATCCCATATCTTATTCCACTGTTCCTCAACCTCCCTCCGTTTATATAAAATTTTCTCGTAGTTTTTAACCTTATCGGTTAGGTTTATCCATGTGTTGATGTCTGGAGTGGAACGGGCAAACCAGGTCCGGCTGATCAGTACTCTAGCCAGCATCAATATTCTACTCAGGAAGATCTTTTGATACTTATGATTTTTTAATTTGGAAAGATCATTAAGCACGAATACTTGTGGTTCAAAAGGAATTCGAATTTTTAATTTGTAGATAATACAGTTATTGATGTTATTCCAGTAGTTTGTGAGTTCTGGACAAGTCCATATCATATGGAGGAAGTCCGCTCCTACAGTGTCACATTTGGGGCAGTTGGACATATCTCTTAACCCACATTTATTCATCCATAAGGGAGTAATATATAGTCTGTGACAAATACAGAATTGTATTAAAACATGGTTGAAGTTCTGGGATACTGAAACCAAATTCCCAAAAATATTCTCCCAACCTTCTACTTGTAAATTCGGACAATCCGCCTCCCACGCTTTTTGTCCTGGTGAGTGTGTATCACTAAACCGTGCCTTAAGTAATAACTTATATATATTTGAAATCTTTATTTTAACAAGTGCACCCCCTACCCACTCATTCAAAAAAGATAAATTATCTATATCCAACAATCGCTTATCATCCAAACTGGATAATACAGATCGCAGTTGAAGGTACCTAAACCATGAAAGATTTCTTATATTATGTGTCATTTCTATAAAGGATTTAATTTCTCTATCTTTAACTACCTGTGAAATATATAAGATTTTATTCTTCTGCCAAAATATGTCAGCTGCAATATCATCTAAGCTTTGTAAATAGAAATTATGCCAAAGAGGCGTAAATGTGAATGAACCCTTAACCTTCAACCATGTCCTAGTTGTATTCCACATTTTCAAAAGTAGATTAATAGTTTCTCTATAGCCGTGCTCATAACTCTTCAATAAACCGGATTCCAACAAAGTAAAAATATTATTATGAGCATGGCTAGTTACCAGCTTCCTCAAGAGTGCGCTGTTCTCTGATTCATAACACCAAAATAGCTGAGCTGCAATAAAGTACCCTTTAAAGTAGGGGAGATTTAAACCCCCAGACTCCACGGATTTATACAAATATTCCAACTTAATTCGAACTCGCTTTCTTCCCCATATTAAATCATTAATTATTCTTTCAATAAGTTTAAAGTGTTTGTCATGTATCCAAATAGGTGTATTCCTGAGCACATAGAGAAATTGTGGTAATATCACCATTTTAACTAGTGAGATTCGATCAGCTCTGGATAGGGGAAGTTTCAGCCAGATTCCTATTTTAGCTCTGGTCTTTACTATTATGGGAATCAAATTAAGTTGTAGAAAATTTTCAACCCGAGGCGATATAGTCAGACCCAAATATTGGAAAGTATCAACAATATCCAACTGTATAACAGGAACCTCCTTCTGTGGCAGAGGGTCTATTGGGAGCAGACTGGTCTTGGCCCAATTTATACAAAGACCAGACACCTCACCAAATAATTTAACCATATGAATGATCCTAGGAAGAGTAGTTTCCGTATGATCTATAAAAAACAGAACATCATCTGCATATAATGAGATGCGGTCTTGTGTTCCTAACGTACCGAATCCTTTAACCTGATCATCTTGCCTGATGGCCATCGCAAGGGGTTCGATATAAATATCGAATAGCAGGGGAGATAGTGGACAGCCCTGGCGGGTGCCTCTCTTTAAATCAATACTGCCGCTCAGGATTCCATTAAGACTCAGTTTTGCCCTTGGAGATCTATACAGTAGCTTAAGAGTGCGTATAAATCTTTCTCCAAAGCCCATCCTTGCAAGAACCTTCCAGAGGAAACGCCACTCCACCCTGTCAAAGGCCTTAGAGGCGTCCAATGACAGGATGGAGCGGGCAGTCCCCCCCGGGGCCTGAATATTGGAGAAGAGCCGGTGTAAATTATGATGTGTACCCTTATTTTGGATAAAGCCGCACTGATCCGAATGGACAATGGAGAAGATGACCCTGGAAAGCCTTGTTGCCAGGACCCTCGCAAGGAGCTTTACATCTGCATTGAGCAGTGAAATTGGTCTGTATGATTCTAATTCTAAGGGGTCCTTGTTTTTTTTCGGTATTAGTATTATTATGGCCTCCATCATTGAATCTGGCAGCATCCCATCCTCCACTGATTCAGCAAAGACCTCCAACAGTCTGGGAAGAATGCAGTCCCCATATTTGCTATAAAATTCATATGGAAGCCCATCTGAACCAGGGGTGGAGTTAGCCGAGCATAGTTTAGTAGCTCCCTCAAGTTCCTGCATTGAGACCTCCATTTCTAGTGCTTTCTTTTCCGACTCAGTAATAGTTGGAAACTTGATCCTATCTAAGTAGAGATCTATCTTATCATCTGTGATGTTAGAATCAGCTTTATACAAATCAGTAAAATAATCAAGAAAGGCCTTCTCCACCGGGCCCTGTGTAGTGACTATCCTACCATCACTCAAACGAAGTTTATCTATATGTTTTTTGGGTTGTTGATTGGAGATTACCCTGGAAAGGAGTTTACCAGGTCGGCCTGATTCTGTAAAGTATTTTTGCCCTTTAAAAAAAAGGTTCTGTTGGGCCTTATCCAATAAAAAATTAGCATATATTTGTGTGGCTCTTTGCATATTTTGCCTATTCCTCTCGGTCTTGTTCCTATAGAAGGATTCTGTTGCTAACACTGCGTGTTCTTTTAGATTTTTCTGTTTCTTTCCATATTCCTGTCTAAGGTTCGCAATGTTACTAACCATCAATCCCCTCATGTACGCCTTGAAAGTATCCCATACTACTTGAGTTTTTGCTGAACCGTAGTTAATTTCCCAGAATCGACCTATTTCGTTTTGAATTGTTTCATGTGTCTTTATAACTGATAACCAATAGGGATTTAATCTAAAAGGAGATTTTGGTATATATCTTTCCTGAGATAAACATAATTCAAATAGTATCGGAGAGTGATCAGATACTGACCTTGTTTCGTATTTCATTCGCTTTATCTGATTCACATATTTACTATTTATCAATACAAGATCTATTCTGGACAACGATTTACCTGCTTTACTAAAGCATGAGAAAGCCCTTTTCCCCTGTCCCAGATGTTCCCAAGCGTCCTCAAATCCAGCCTCCAGGCAGAACCGTGCCAGGGGGGACCCCTGGACCGGACTGTCACTCCTAGCACTCGTAGAAATCCTATCACGAAGAGGGTCGATAACACAGTTAAAGTCGCCAATAATCAATGTTGGACATTCTGGCCATTTATCCATAAATAATAAAAGAGAATTAAGAACCGAGAAAGAAAATGGCGGTGGAATGTAGACAAAGGCCAAAATACATATCTTCCCTCCTATCTTACAGTATAAGAAAATAAATCTCCCCTGTTGGTCGACAGAGGATGCCTCACAGACGAAATCAATAAGTCTGTGTATCAACACCGTGACACCTCTCGAATAGTTGGAGAGGGTAGAATGGAACGTGTGCGCAGCCCATCCCCTGTCGAGCACTCTAGTGGTCTCCTCAGTAAGGTGGGTCTCTAGCAGGCATACTATTGCTGGTAAGTGGGCCTGTGTCAAGTCAAAAATCGCTTGTCTCTTGCCTCTATCCCCCAAGCCACGTATATTCCACGCAAAAATTCTAATCAGCGTCATCAGGAAAGGTCAAAATGGAGAAATAGAAGAAAGAAGAAGAAAGAACCAAAAACCAAAAAAAGGGAAACCACACCTACTTTGACGCACCACAGCCCAACCCCACCTCCCCCTCCCCCCACCCCCCGCCTACAAGCAATCCACCACATTTGTAGTAGATTTCTTTCCTATGACCATCCCTCCCACCTTCCCCCCCACTCAGCCATCCTCATTAAGAAGCAAAGGAAAAATACATTTTGGGGGTATAAGCCCCTTGTAATACTAATTATTCCCACCAAAACATAACCCAATTGAATTATCAATTATTTCGATCAAGCCAGTCCGCAGCTTCTTCTGGGGTGTCAAAAAAAAAGGTTTTATCATTAAAAACAATCCGCAATTTGGCTGGGAATATGAGAGAATATTTAATATCCCTTTCTCTTAGCCTCTTTTTAACGATCATAAATGTGCGTCTCTTTTCTTGTACATCTTTCGAGAAGTCGGGAAAAAAAGCCAGTCTAATCCCGTTATATATAACCGGTGGGGATTCCCTTGCCCTTCTCAGGAGGATATCTCTGTCCCCTGAAGTCAGTAGCTTGGCGAGGAATGTCCGAGGTTGTCTCCCTGGAATTGGTTTTCCCCCTGGGACCCGATGGGCTCGTTCAATCATAAAAAAGGAAGAAAATGACTCCTTCCCGAAATTCTCAAGGATTAACTTCTGTATAAATTGGGTTGGGTTTCTCTCCTCCACACCCTCTGGAATCCCAATTATTCTCACATTATATCTTCGTGACCTATCCTCAAGGTCCACTAGCTTTTTCTTCAAGAGATTATATTCTGATTTAAATGTAGATAGTTCCATATTTGTTTTTTTGGATTCCTTCTGTATAAGGGTGACGGAACTCTCAAGGAGTTTAACTCTATCTCGCATTTTGGACACATCATCTTTTATTAATCCGACGTCGACTTGAATAAACCCAAGTTGGGTTGTAACAGCTTGTATTAGATCCCCATTCTGTTTTACCGCTAACAGTATTTCTTCTAGCGGGGAGGAGTTATCATTAGGGATGACTTCCCCCATTATGCCGTCTTCCTCTTCGGGGTATCTAGAAGCTTTTTGTAATTCTGTTACAATCACCTCAGAATCATCATCATTTTTTTTTGTGGCAAGTTCCTTTTGTCCGCCCCTCGTATTAATCCTCGGAGATCTCAAGAACTGGTCTATTTTAGTTGTTTCATAAGTTTTAGACCCCGATTTCTGACTTGAGTGGTCAGCCGATCGCCTGGGAGCTTTTGGAGCCATGGTCGGTTCCTTGGTATTTTTTATTTTTTATTTTTTATTTTTTTTTTTTTTTTCTCCCCTTTTCCTCCTTCTCCCTTCCCGTCTCCCCTCCTTTTCTTTATTCTCTTTTTCTTCTCCTCCTTTTCTTTTCCTCCCCCTTTCCCTGTGTGTTTTTTTTTTTTTTTTTTACCTTTTTTTTTTTTCTTACTCTCCTTTTATATTTGTATCTCTTCTTCTCTCTTTCTTTGCTCCTTCTCCCTCTTTCGCCCCCTTCTCCTTTTTTTTTTTTTTTTTTCCTTTTTATACTCTTTTTATACTTTTTCCACTCTTCCACTTCCACTTTCCACCTGATACTGTATGGTTTACTACTTTTAATATTTGTAGGCACCAAGTGTGTTTTTAGGATGGTGAAGTAGATTTTAGTTAGTAAATATCATCCGCAGGAGAGGACGTATAGGAGACAAAAGGAAGGGGGGTAACAAAAGAAAGGAACAATCTCACCGGGTTTCAACCTTCCCCAGGATCAGAGACTCCTAAGAGACACCAGCAGCCAAAACGGAGAAGCCGAATATCCAGCAGCCTATCAAAAATAAAGTTTTATAGGGTTGATCCCAGTATTACAAAGACACAGTCACAGGGAGGTTAGTCACGGCAGTGACAGGGAAGCAAATCAGTGAGAACAAATGAGGGGAGAAGTCGGCTGTAAGTCGGACGATCAGGTAAGAGAGAGTCCCATAGATATTTCAACAGCCCGGCCTGATTCTTTTCAGCCAAAAACGACACAGCATAATTTAATCAGAACGGCACAGGGAGAGGGACGGGAGATCAGCAGAAATCAGCAGGTCTGAGGACCGATACATACAGTGATGCAGGCAACAGGAGTGAGGATCCAGACCCGTTCAGCGATCCAGCGATCCAGCGATCCAGGCAAATCCAGGCGGTACCGACTCCAAGTTTCCACAGCGGGATGGAGAGGAGGGGAGAGGATCGGCGAAGACCGGGGAAGTATAAGCTGAGATGAACTCCTCACAGGTAGAGCAGAGGGAGAAATCGTCGGAGCGGCAACATAGAGGAAACACGGCCGGGGAGCGTCACAGAGACGCCGAGAGATCCATGCGACGCCGGAAGCTCAGAGCAGCAGCAGGACAGCTGAGCCACGGGGGAGGCGGAGAGCGTGACGTACTCTGCCTACGTCATCGCGTCAACCCTGGAGCTGTGGAGTTATGTGCAGTTATCTGAGGCTCTCACACCCATTCTTTTCAACATCCATGGGGATCGATGCAGCCTATGAACTACAAAAAATTGTGAGATCTTATGTGAACCCCTATTGGAGACCCCAGAATAACTTCTAAGAGCATCTTTCCATTTTTCTTCCGTAAAAGATTGGAGTTCATTTTCCCATTTTTTTCTAGCGAGTATTGTGATTGGTTTCTTTTTTCCCTCCATCAATATCCTATATCTTTTTGCGGTTGTTCCTCCATTTTCACCCTCGTTGGTAAATTTGTACAGTATATCTGATTTTTCCATCCTATATTTGTCATCCTGCATAACTGTCCGCAACACGTTCCTAAGCTGAAAATATTTATACATATGCTTTTGAGGAATCCCAAACTCTCTAACCATTGTATTAAAATCTTTCAGTTTGCCCTGTTCGAATATCTGGCCTAGGTATTTCATCCCTTTTTTTTCCCCAGTCTATATACATCTTAATCCTTTGCAAATCCTTAAGATTGATATTTTTCCAAATAAAGTGCAAAAACCCTTTAATCTCTAATATTTTTTAAATTTCCACCCATATGTATTACAGTGAATTTAATATTCTATTTCCTGTATTATTTTTCCCCAGTGTACCTGATTCCAACACCTCTAGGTAGTTCCATTCCTCTTTCCACCCCAATCTATTTACTACCTGCCTACCCACTAAACCATTTAAACTACCTTTTATATGACCATATTGTGTGATTAAATAGTAAAAAAAACAATTCGGAACAGCTAATCCACCCTCTCTCACTGGAAGCTGAAGTACCTCTTTCTTTATCCTAGGGATAGCACCTTTCCAAAGAAAATCCCCCATTAGGCTATCAAATAACTTAAAAATATTCTGCGGTAGCCTGAATGGGGCATTTTGGAGGACGTAAAGTATTTTAGGGAGGAAAACCATTTTTATTAAATTTATCCAACCCTGTATTGACATTGGTAGTCTTTGCCAAATGTGTATTTTGGTCCTGAGTTCTTTTAGTAAGGGGAGTACATAAAATTTTTCATATTCTTCTACTGTATATTTCCAGAAATTTGTATACCTAAATATTTGAAATTCTCTTGTTTTCCAAGCACATGCACCCTTAAGTCACCCTGTGGTTGTACATCTCCTAACATCAACATATGTGATTTCCCCCAATTAATATTTAGACCAGAAAAAAAAAAACTTATCTATTATATCTATAACTCTATTAAACTGATCCCCAATATTGTGCATAAATAGTAAAATGTCATCCGCATACATTAACAACTTTTCTTCCCCTCCCTCATATTGAAAACCTTTAATCTCCCTATTGTTTCTTATTATGCATGCCAGGGGCTCAATCGCAATAGCGAAAAATAGTGGAGAGAGAGGGCATCCCTGCCTAGTGCCCCAGTAAAGGGCAAGGGGCAGGGACAAGCTCCCGTCCACCATCACTCTAGCCCTAGGATTATAATATATTAGCTGGATCCATTTTATAAATCCCTCCCCTATACCAACCCTTTTTAATACTGCCCACAAATACTCCCATTCAATACAGTCAAATGCCTTTTGGGCGTCCAATGAAAGTACCGCTTTCTCCCCTACTTCTAGTCTATTAGCTTCAATATTTAGAAACAACCTTCTTGAGAGAAAGTTTTATATATTTCAAAGGGAAGCCCATCACATCCTGGTGCTTTTTCAGGTCTTACCTTCCCCAAATCCTCATTTATTTCCACCATCGATATTTATTTTTTTAAATATTCTTTTTGGGCCTGAGATATCTCTCTAAGAGAAATCTGGTCTAGGTATAGGTCTAGATCTTGTTTTGAGTATTGCACCTTGGACTTGTATAGCTCCTGGAAATATTCCAGAAACACTTCTTTAATTCCTTCTGGTGTCCTAATTATTTCACCCGTTTTATCTTTAATCGGCCCTATCCAGGATTTCCCTCTTTGATTTCTTACTATATTTGCCAAAATTTGACCAACCTTTTCTCCCTCTGAGGCTAGCCGGATCCCTTGGAAAAGTAATTCTTTCCTACTTCTATCCATTTGATATACCTTTAACTTTTCCTGCTCTTCCTCCCAGATTTTCCTATTATAATCGGTAGGGTGCATTATACATGTTATTCTTGCTTCTTGTACTTTTAAAACAGCAATCCTCTTAAATATGCTTTAGCAGTATCCCAAACAATTAGCCTACTAGCGGAATCATTATTCTCCCCCCAAATTTTTTTAGTTCTTCCGTTATACTCTCTTTATCTGGGATCATCGATAGCCAGTGGGGGTTGAACTTAAACAGTAGTAAAACATTCTTTTTAAACAGATGTAATTCCATTACCACTGCATTGTGATCTGATAAGGCCATGGGCAGGTACTTTATCTTAATCCTATTTTGGGACATTAAGTTTTTATTTCCCAGGACCATATCTATTCTTGACCAAGTTTGATGTGTTTTAGAATAGCAGGAATACATGGTGTCATCCGGGTTCTGGAAGCGCCAAACATCAACCCAATTAAATTCCTGGGCAAGTTTATAAAAATTTACTTTTTGTGTTCTTACCCCTCTGCTAGACATTCTATCCCTGAGTGGATCCATTACCGCGCTATAATCTCCTATCGCAATCATTATAGATTCCTGTCTATTCAGCATAAATCTATACAATTGATACAAGACATCTGGCTTATATGGTGGAGGAATATATATATTTGCAATTACCATTTTAACCCCCTCTATATTACAATATAGAAAGAGGTACCTACCATCATCATCGGCCTCATATGCCAGACACTCAAATTTAATCTTATTGTGTATCAAAATTGAGACCCCTCTAGAATAGGTAGTATATACAGAATGGTAGCTTTCCACTATCCATCTCTTCTCCAACCACCTTAAAGATTCCTTATCCAGATGTGTCTCTTGGAGGCAGATGATGGCTGGCAAGAACCTCTTTATCCACTCAAGGATAGCATATCTCTTTACTCTCTCACGTAAACCTCTCCCATTCAACGAAAGGATCCTAACCATCTAGCAGAGGGGGAAAAGCAAAACATACACCAAAAAAATAAAACACGTCCCCCTCTCCCTTAACCCATACATACCCTGCCACCCTAAATAGCCCCCCCCCCTCTGCTGACCAGCAGTCGGGGCGACTCCATATCTTAGCATAATAACTCCTTTCCCCTCCACCACCCCCAACCTCAAAGGCCCTCCCCATCCGCCCACTCGCTAACCTCCTCCGGGGTCTGAAAAAAACAGTCCTGCCTTTATATTCCACCCTAAATTTTGCCGGGAAAAGTAAGCTATACTTTAGACCTGCCTCCCTCAGTCTCTTTTTAACAACAATATACTCTTTCCTATGGGCGTTAGTATAAGCAGAATAATCTGGAAATAGTCTTATCTTTTCGCCCTGTATCTGGTATTTTTCGGAGTTCCTCGCATCGGATATATTATGTCACGGTCCTTAGCAAGTAAACATTTAACCAGTATCTGTCTGGGGTATTCCCCTGGGACCCTCTTTTTTGTAGGGACCCTGTGTGCTCTTTCGATGGCAAACAGTGGGGAGAGAGTACCCTCCTTACAATTCTCCCTTATCCATCTCTCCATATATTCAGTACAGTTATCTCCCTCTAAGCACTCTGGGATCCCTACACATCTTATGTTGGATCTTCTTGATCTATCTTCTTGACTTATTAATTTTTGTTCCATCCTAGTATTCATTTCCTTTAAAAAAAAACACCTCCTTCTCTAAGTTCTGTACCGAGTGTTCCAGAACAGGGACCCTTTTCTCCATCTCATGTAAGCGCTTCCTTATTTTCTCCATCTCATCCCATATTACACTGACATCCGTTTGCACTGCCCCGATCTGCGTCACTAGGTTCCCCATTACATTCTCCATCCTCGAGTGCAAAATATGTCCTTCATCATCCTTGCATCTGTTTCTGCAAATGTCGCTAAAGTTCCCATCTCTCCCCCTCCCCCCGTAGACCCATTGTCATGCGTCAAACCATGGGGCCCTAGCTCTATAGTTTTTTCTTTTTGTGGGGATCTAAAACCTGGCGAGTTCGGAGCTAAAAATGTATTTAAACCCTGCTGTTTGGGCCCGCTCTCTAACCCTGTTGCTGATCTCCTACAGCTGCCACCCGTAGGGCCGCGCTGTTCCTCCTTTTTCTTGGCTGGCATTTTAAACTTAGAAACAGAAACATAGAATGTGTCGGCAGATAAGAACCATTTGGCCCATCTAGTCTGCCCAATATACTAAGTACTATGGATAGCCCCTGGCCCTATCTTATATGAAGGATGGCCTTATGCCTATCCCATGCATGCTTAAACTCCTTCACTGTATTTGCAGCTACCACTTCTGCAGGAAGGCTATTCCATGCATCCACTACTCTCTCAGTAAAGTAATACTTCCTGATATTACTTTTAAACCTTTGCCCCGCTAATTTAAAACTATGTCCTCTTGTAGCTGTTTTTCTTCTTTTAAATATTCTCTCCTCTTTAACCTTGTTGATTCCCTTTATGTATTTTAAAGTTTCCATCATATGCCCTCTGTCTCGACTTTCTTCCAAGCTATACATGTTAAGGTCCTTTAATCTTTCCTGGTAAGTTTTATCCTGCAATCCATGTACCCGTTTAGCAGCTCTTCTCTGAACTCTCTCCAAAGTATCAATATCCTTCTGGAGATATGGTCTCCAGTACTGAGCACAATACTCCAAATGAGGTCTCACTAGTGCTCTGTAGAGCGGCATGAGCACCTCCCTCTTTCTACTAGTAATGCCTCTCCCTATACACCCAAGCATTCTGTTAGCATTTCCTGCTGCTCTATGACATTGTCTGCCTACCTTTAAGTCTTCTGAAATAATGACCCCTAAATCCCTTTCCTCAGATACTGAGGTTAGGACTGTATCACTGATTATATATTTTGCACTTATCCACATTAAATTTTAGTTGCCAGATTTTTGACAATTCCTCTAGTTTTCCTAAATCCTTTTCCATTTGGTGTGTCCCTCCAGGAACATCAACCCTGTTACAAATCTTTGTGTCATCAGCAAAAAGACACACCTTACCATCGTGGCCTTCTGCAATTTCGCTGATAAAGATATTAAACAATATGGGTCCCAGAACAGATCCCTGAGGTATCCCACTGGTAACAAGACCTTGGTCTGAATATACTCCATTGACTACAACCCTCTGTTGCCTGTCCCTCAGCCACTGCCTAATCCATTCAACAATATGGGAGTCCAAGCCCAAAGACTGCAATTTATTGATAAGCCTTCTGTGTGGGACAGTATCGAAAGCCTTACTGAAGTCTAGATAAGCGATGTCTACTGCACCTCCGCCATCTATTGTTTTAGTCACCCAATCAAAAAAATCAATAAGATTAGTTTGACATGATCTCCCTGAAGTAAACCCATGCTGTTTTTCATCTTTCAATCCATGGGATTTTAGATGTTCCACAATCCTCTCCTTAAGTATGGTTTCCATTAATTTCCCCACTATTGATGTCAGGCTTACTGGCCTGATTCCTCCCTACTACCTTTCTTGTGAATCGGCACAACATTTGCTAATTTCCAATCTTCTGGGATGACTCCTGTTGCCAGTGATTGGTTAAATAAATCTGTTAATGGTTTTCCTAGTTCACCGCTGAGCTCTTTTAATAGCTTTGGGTGTATCCCATCAGGCCCCTGTGACTTATTTGTATTGATTTTAGACAGCTGACTTAGAACCTCTTCCTCTATAAAGACACATGCATCAAAAGATTCATTAGTCTTCTTTCCTAACTGAGGTCCCTTTCCTTCATTTTCCTTCGTAAAGACTGAACAGAAGTATTCATTGAGGCAGTCAGCTAGTTCTTTATCTTCTTCCATATACCTTCCTTCTTTTGTTTTTAATTTTGTAATTCCTTGTTTTAGTTTCCTTTTTTCATTTATGTATCTGAAGAATGCCTTATCGCCTTTTTTCCCTGACTGAGCTAATTTCTCTTCTGCCTGTGCTTTAGAAGCTCTTATAACTTGTTTGGCCTCTCTCTGCCTAATCTTGTAAATTAGCCTGTCATCCTAGTTTTTTTTATAATTCCTAAATGCTATCTTTTTGTTTTTAATGATTTTGGCCACTTCTGCTGAGTACCACAGTGGTCTTTTCCTTTTTTTGCTTTTACTGACAAGCCTAATGCAATTTTCTGTTGCCTTCAATAGTGCCTCTTTTAAGTAGTCCCATTTCTCCTGGACTCCAATGAAACTGTTCCAATCTGATAGGGACTCGTATACCACTAATCTAATTCTAGAAACTCCCTTTCTCTCTCTCACCTTCTTTCCCCCCTTCTACCCACCCACCACCACTACCGAGTTACCAAAATAAGGTAAAAAAAAAACAGTAAAGCAAAGACAATTTGTTAATAGCACAAAAACAATTAATGTTCACAAGGGGGGGGGGGGGGTAGAATATGAAAACAGAAAGTCCAGCAACTAGATTGTAGGTGTTTTCTTATTATCCAGCAAGGTCACTAGTTTGATCCCAAAAAAAAAAAGCGGTGTCCACTTTTACAAAAAATAACACAGAGTCATCTCAGATACTTGTCAAAGACTAATGTCCACTTATCTATTGAGTCTTGAACATAAGGTAAAGTTGAAGGTGAAAGCTGAAGGTGAAGATATTAATCATTAATCCCAATTTAGTCCAAGAGGGTTTGGGGGTGGAGGTGTTAGAAAGATTAGTACCATAGAGGGGATTCTTCATATGGTTAAACAAAATCGAGCTGGGAGTATCAATGTCTAAAACAGCTGCCATATACTGTGGTAGACAACCAACTAAATATTCCCCCAGCCCCTCTTTTTTTTTATCTTTCCTTTTTTCTCTCTTTTTTTTTTTTTTCCTTTTTCTTCCTCCCTTCACCCTCTTTTTCCTTTGGACCTTTTACTTTCTTTTTCTTTCCTTGCTCTTTTACTCTTTTTTTTCTCCCCTCTTTCTCTTCATTACTTTCTTCCAGCAATACTAGAGACGCACAACCCCATCAAATTTTCAGCACCGCCTCCGTCTTACGCACTCCACAGTCTAGTTTCCAGCCCCTCAATATTCACTCTTGCCTTATTTATTTCTTTCTTCACCCCTTTTAGATATCTCCGGTGCTGCTTATCAGATAGCGGGGGGCAACCATACTAACTGACGTGAGATAAACGCCAGACTCACTCCAAAGAGAGTGGGAGCAAACCTCCCCACAAGTCTTACACAAGCACTGGGGTCTCCTTCTTTTACCTCTGATTCACATGGATATCTTAGGTACACCAAGACCTTTAGCTCACCACCGCCTGTATTGCTCTCTCGGATCGTCACCGCTCCTCACCGCTCCTCCAATTCTGGCCATGTGGCTCACGAGCAGTGGCATCTACCTCAACATCGTTCCGAACAACGGCAGGCTGAGGAGCAGAGCAGAGGCAGTAGCAGGAAAAAATGCCCGGGCTTCGGCGTCTCGGACGGTGTTGCGGCTCACATGGCAGACTCAGTGAGCAGGCGATCTGGGACGGCCGGCGTGCACGGGGGCGGGGGGCGGAGCCTAGCGTCGCAAGTCTGACGCTCTCATGCTCACCGGAAAAACTAATGTCACCTGAAACCAGACTATGGTGGGACCACACCACCCTGACTAAAGATATGGAAAAAGCTATGATACGCAGGGGATTAAGATTGAAAAAAATTCCCACCACCGTTTCTTTTTACATATTTGTGGAACGTTAGAATGAGATTCTGTCAGCCAGTTCTATGAAACTGGTGTCTTTAATCGTTGAACAAGAGGGAGAGAAACTCATAACATTACAAATGCAAATTGAACAAGTCAAAGATAGTCTCAAACAACATGAATCCTCTGCAGAATTTGAAACCATGTACCAAAAAATTACGTCTTCGGTACAGACACTGTAAGAGAACATAACAGAATTGAAACATACCTAGTTTCAACGAGATCTCTTTGACTATAAACATAATCAAGTATATGAGTGGGGCAGGAGGGAGAAAGTACAGCATACTCTCAGGTCTATTTAAAAAAAAAAAAAAAGAAAGACCAAACTCAGGTACAATATCCCCACAATCCCCACAGTAGCTTTAACTCTTCAGAGTCTGATTTCCCTCAAATAAGAGCCGACTCCCAAGACTCTTTGGGACATAAATCTTCCATAGAATCGGATTATGATTCTCCTCCTGGAAAAGTGTCGTATTATAAAAAACAGAAGAATAAGACAAAAAAGGACAGACAGTCGAAAAAAGATTTAGTCGCCTTGGATGGCGCAAACACAAAAAAGGCCATATACCATGGCTACCTGACACCATAGAAAATAAATCTAGAGGACACATCATGTACTGTAGTTAATTCTGTACTAACTTGTGATCAAATTAATTTACTGAAGTTGGGTTCAAATTTTGCACCCACCAATGAGTTTGACCTGTTCTCTACCCTGATTGATACAAAAAAAATTGTCTGGGACCTAACGGTCTTGACATTTCCAGGGTGTGGAGGACAGTTCAGACCCAGCGGTTTCTTTCGCTGCTCCAATTAATGAATTTAGTAACCTGTCTTATGCCGAACAAATTTCATTGGTCAATTTATGTGAACTCCAGTCTGAACATAGAACTGCAGTTTCTGCAACACAACAATTCAAAATCCAGAATCCGCACTTCTATCCTCTAAAAGCGCGAATGTCAGCGGTGAATATCTTCCAGGAAGTCCTAGAGAAGCGTCTTCTCTCTATCCAAACACAGAAAATAGCATAACAAAAAACACACAATTTAACAAAAAAACTGAAAGTTGCCTGGGATGAGTTGAAAAAACAGAGAGGACATTATTATCAAAATGGCAGACAAGGGAGGTGCAGTGGTGGTATTGGATAAATTAGTCTATCAAAAGCAAATGTTGGATATAGTAATGGACACTTCCACTTACAAAAATCCAATTGATATATATATCGAACGCAACATTTTGATGTGATTAGTGGTGAGTGGTTAGATGTGATTCTGCAATCTTAGATGGTGTCCCCAACCAGATCATACACACTGCCACTTTCCATAAATGCACTGCAGGGAACACAATTCTCAGAGCGGATAGCCACCACCCGATCCTTATTATTAAAGCCATACCTGTAGTAGAATACATCAGAGCAATAAGAAACTGTAGTCATAATGTTTCATATACTGCTGAATGCAGCAATATTGCTGCACGCTTGTCAACCAGAGGATATCCATTATAAATGATTACTAGAGCAGAAACAATAGCTCGCAATAAAAACCGCAAGGACCTCCTCTTTAAAAATAGTATGCAGTACAGCAAAAAGGGTAACATTAATAATATTAATAATAGTAACATCAATAATAAAAGAATACCTACTCTTGTACTCACCTACAGCAAACAATTCAACCTTATCAAACAGGTCGTCTCTGACAGTATTTCAATCTTGTTTGAAGATGACGCCCTGTATGATTTATTAAAAGATGGATATAGGGTGGTTCCCAAATGTTCTCCTACACTAGCGTCCTCTCTTTCCCCTTCTCTATTTATGTCTATGCCCAAAAAAGCAAACACAGTACCTGGTTAAAATACATTGGATTTAGTCGATGTGGCAGCAATCCCTGTAGGACGTGTAACTGTACTGTATGTAGTGCCCACAAAAATCTTCAATGATTCGAATCATAGCACAAGCTTTGCCATCAAATCTTATATAAATTGTAACACGATGGGGGTCATATATGTAAGGAAATCAATGTGATTTATTATACGTGGGCAATACAACAAGAAAACTTAAAACAAGAATCGTAGAACATCTCAACTACATTACAAATGCTTCCAACATCTCCAGTGCAGCCAAACATTTTATCACTAAACATAATAGAAGTTTACAGTTTTTTCTGATTACGGTATAGAGAAGGTCTGCCCTTCCCTTCGCGGAGACAAACCTTCTGGATCTTCTGTTTGAAAACCAGAAGTCCTGTTGGTCTTAATTTAAAGAAAGAGCTCATGCATGTTTATTGAAAACAAACATGAAGCTTTTATTGCATTATATATATTTCAAACAGTAATCTTGGTGGACTAAATCAGCCTTGTATATCAAATGTTTTCCAGCATATGCCAGTATTCAGACCTAGCGGTTTGCTAGCAGACTCCAGCACTACAATATATGGTATATTTGGTGGTTCATTGATGGTCTCTTTCTTCAGACAAATTTGTGTGGTCTGAATTGCATACTATTCCTATTTTAATCGCATGATCACTATGGTTTTATCTGGTTTTGTATAATAGTTTTTATATAACAACTTTTGTATGCTTCAGAATATGCTGTCAACAGAACTCTTGGGATTTCTCCCCAACAGCTGGATTAGTGATCACACATGATCCCTTTTTCCAACCCCCATTCAGGGGAGTAGCCTAAACAGAAATTTTCTTTATAAGCCCAGCTGAGGAGAGATTTCCCACAAGTCATGAGTAAGAACAGTTTTGTTTGAAACGCATTGACTTTAAGATGAATGTTACTGGATGTTGTTGAATTGCTGCCTGAATTTTACCACTGCAATAAAGGAACACACAGCTTTATATATCTTTCTCAGTGCTGGATTAATTTTCATTAGCCATGTTTCTACAAACACTCATCCCTGATAATTGGCCTGACTATCAGTCAGTGTAAAAAGACCTTTAGAGCATTTTGCTAAGCATTTTCCCTGTGTTTATCTCTTTTTACTTTACTTCATTAACAGTTTATAATATACATGTTTACATTTCTTATTTCATTAGTAATCATATGTAAGTGTAGACAATGTACAATCTAGCAATCAGTCCATGTTCAAAACTTTCTTCGTAAAAGTCTTTCTGCCTTCAATTCAATTTGCTTTTATTTTTTGGACAATGAATTGAACTTGGGAACAAACCATTGTTCGCTCGCATTACAGTGTCAGGTTGACCTACTCACTCAGGTAAAGATCCATAACTAAACTTGAAAAGGTTGAGACAAAAGAAAATATGTCTTTATGACCAATAAAAAATTATGTGTCAAAGTTAGTAAATTAGGATGAGTCAACAGTGAAGAAAGCAAAGAGGCATCACCCAAATGGTCTTACCGTGCCAGATGCCTTCTTTATGTATCCTGGTGGCTAGATATGCAGACAAGTTCCACAGATGATGGAATATGCATTAGAACATTGAGCGCTATCTGTAGTCTCTTCCCACTGTTGGTACCTACAACTTTACTACCTTAGTAGTATATACCAGATTCAACCCCCTGAGTAGTCTTCAACATTTGGGACAGAAACGTTCCATGCCAAATTTAAGGGTGGTCAGTTTATTTTAGGGGCATCTTAGAGTTATTTAGCATCAGGTCAAGGTTGCAATTTTGATTGCCCTTATGAAAGGGTTGTCTCTTATAGGTTAGGGTTGCTGGAAGTGATAGCCCTCCACCAGAACATATTTAAGAGGTTATCCTGCACGGCTGCGATGTAGTGTATAAGTCGCTGTCACCACTGAGGGCTGTGATTGGCCTCAGTGGTCATGGGACCAAGACGCTTCCTGGTCATGAATCATAAACAGATGAAAAACGGAGCAGTGGAAAGTGTTTTTTTTAATACTCAGGGGCACAGTTTAGGAAAAGACTGGACAACCCCTTTAAAGACTGTAATCATCCCTCCTACTGTACCTGAATTTCTCCCTTTAAACTCACATGTGGCTGTTCTGGGTTTTGCAGGTTTCCCTCATCTGAGCACCACCACCTCTTCAAAAGGGTGGTAAAAGTCAAACCCCTGCTCATTTATATTGATGATCATAAGTTATAAAGGCCTGATCTTACTATACTGTATACACAATATCACTCTCAATACACCGACCAGCCATAACATTAAATCTGCTGACAAGTGAAGTGAATAACATTGATTATATTTTTACCTGTGAATGCTAGCTGACTGGATGAGAACAGCTCTTAATGGTAGGTCTTGTGGAATGTTCCCCATATACAGTGGTTCGTACTGTACCAAGTGCCCATAGAAACGTGAACCAGCAACAGTTGAGATGGGCTAAGGCTTATTAGTACACACAGGGAGTGAAAGCTAGCCTAGTCTAATTGCACAGAAGAGCTGCTCTAGCATATATTGCAGAAATTATTAATGCTGACTATGATAGAAAAGTGTCAGAATTCACAGTGTACTGCAGCTTGCTGCCAGTCATATTGCCCATGCTGACTCTGTCCGCTGTTGAAACACTTACAATGGGCAAGTCAGCATCAGAGCAGAACCATGAACCAATGTTGGCAAATGTGATGGTCTGATTAATTATGTTTTTTTTTTTGTTTTTTTTAACCCTTTCAGGACCAAGCCATTTTTCACTTTTCTGCCCAGGCCATTTTTAGCAAATCTGACATGTGTTACTTTATGTGGTAATAACTTTAAAACGCTTTTACTTATCCAGGCCATCCTGAGATTGTTTTCCTGTCACATATTGTACTTCATGACCGTGGAAAAATTTAGTAAAAAAGTGTCATTTTTGTTTATAAAAAAAATACCAAATTTACCAAGAATTTGGAAAAAGTAGCAAATTTCAATTTCTCTACCTTTATAATAGCAATAACTCCAAAAATTGTTACTACTATACATTCCCCATATGTCTAATTCATGTTTGGATAATTTAGTGAATGCTATTTTATTTTTGGGGGATGTTAGAAGGCTTAAAAGGTTAGAAGCAAATCTTGTTTTTTTTTGTTTATAATTATCAAAACCCACTTTTTAAGGACCAGTTCAGGTCTGAAGTCAATTTGTGAGGCTTACATAATAGAAACCACATTTTAGAAAATACTAATAATTCTTTAAGGTATTCAAATAGATTTTACAAACTTTGTTAACCCTTTAGGTGTTCCACAAGAATTAATGGAAAATGAAGATGAAATTTCAGAATTTTACTTTTTTGGCAGATTTTCCATTTCAATCAAGCAAGGGTTAACAGCCAAACAAAACTCAAAATGTATTCCCCTGATTCTGTAGTTTACAGAAACATCCCATATATAGTCGTAAACTGCTGTACGGGCACACGGCAGGGTGCAGAAGGAAAGGAATGTCATATGGTTTTTGGAAGGCAGATTTCACTGGGATAATTTTAAGCTGCCATGTCACATTTTAAGACTTTCTCATGGACCCCTAGAGTAGAAACTCCCAAAAAAATGACCCCATTTTGGAAACTACGGGATAAGGTGGCAGTTTTGTTGGTACTATTTTAGGGTACATATGATTTTTGGTTGCTCTGTATTACACTTTTTGTGAGCCAATATTAACAAAAAATTGCTGTTTTGGCACAGTTTTTATTTTTTGTTATTTACAATGTTTATCTGACAGGTTAGATCATGTGGTATTTTTATAGCGCAGGTTGTTACCAATGCGGCGATACCTAATATGTATGCTTTTTATTTATTTATATTTTACACAATAACAGCATTTTTTCAGTGTCGCCATATTCTGAGAGTCCTAGTCTTTTTTATATTTGGGCGATTGCCTTAGGTAGGGTCTCATTTTTTGCGGGGTGAGATGATGGTTTAATTGGTACAATTTTGGTGCGCTTGCTATTACACTTTTTGTGATGTAAGGTGACAAAAAATTGCTTTTTCCACACCGTTTTTTTATTATTATTTTTTTCGGTGTTCACCTGAAGGGTTAGGTCATGTGATATTTTTATAGAGCAGGCTGTTACAAATGTGGCGATACCCAATATGTATACTTTTTCATATTTTTTTTTTTTTACATTTAACACAATAAAAGCATTTTTTAAACAAAAAAATCATGTTTTAGTGTTTCCATGGTCTGAGAGCCATAGTTTTTTTGTTATTTTTTTTGGACGATTGTCTCAGGTAGGGGCTCATTTTTTGCACGATGAGGTGCCGGTTAGATTCGTACTATTTTGGCGGGCATATGCCTTTTTATCGCTTGGTGTTGCACTTTTAGTGATGTAAGGTGACAAAAAAATGGTTTCTTTAGCACAATTTTTATTTTAGTTTTTTGACAGTGTTCATCTGACGGGTTAGGTTATGTAATATTTTTATAGGGACGATCGATACGGACGCGGCGATACCTAATGTCTACTTTTATTATTTTCTCTATTTATTCATTCTTACATTTACTTTATTTTGGGAAAAGGGCGCTTTTTTTTTTTTATACTTGAAACTAAAAAAAAAATTTAACTTTTTTCCCCACTTTATTTTTTTGTCCCACTCTGGGACTTCAACTTTTGGGGGTCTGATCCCCTTTACAATGCATTACAATACTTGTGTATTCTAATGCATTGGCTGTAAGTGTATTACTCAATATAGTTCACTTACAGACTGCTTCCTGTGAGATCCAGGGGGCTGAATCTCACAAGCTCTTCCGGAAGGCAGCTACGATGCCTAAGGAATTAATCAGGCTGCCTTCCCTGCCATCGGGTCCCCGTCACAGCAGTGACTGCTGGACCCTTGCCCCGCATCAGCGTGCCGTACATGTAGTCATGTCTGGTTGTGAAGGGCGTGAAGGGGTTAAATGTTTTATTTAACAGATGCAATAAACAAAGTAATATCAATAAAGAGTGGGTATACAAACCCAAGCCAAATATATAGGCATGCACTGACATCAATGTACAAAATCATACAAAAACTGTGTTTATGCAATAGAAGCTAAGGCAGACTAGATGGGCCAAATGGTTCTTATCTGCCGACACATTCTATGTTTCTATGTTTTCTATGCAATGACTGAGCAGACTATAAAGTATGCGGAAAGGAGCACCATGATCCCCATATCCCCCAGAATTTGGTGGGACAGCCTCTATGTTTATATACTATGTTTTCATACGGAATTATTGTAGTCACAAGGGTTTTCCATTGGGACAAGGAAGGGCCTCTCTCACCCATTCATCTTAGAACGATAGCTTTGCATGCCAAAAATAGGGATTCAGAAATATCGGGACATAATGAGGATATGTAGTTTTATCTAAAACACCAAATAAACATGTGATAGGAAGAGAAAGGCTCAAAAGATCTGAGAGAAATTTAACAACATCTTCCCAATACTTGTGTATATATGGTCAGGCCAAAATGAGGTGCCAGAAGTCTGCATCCTCTCTAGTGCATCTGTGGCACCTTGTATACGCTAACCTTCCCATTTTATATACTGTAGTCGGGAGGGTGACAGATAGCTTTGATGGAGAATGCATACTTGAATGAACCTTTTTTTATTTTATTTTTTTATTCTTTATTTATCAAGTGCAGAAAATACAGATAAACAAGAAACAAGTTTTGTTTTTAGTAAGAGAAAGTAGATATTGCAGATATCTGTTTCATAGATGCATGTAGAATAGTACAAGATGCCACTTATAGTATGATAAATTAAATCAACATCGGTCTTATAGGATGTTTATCTAGATGAGTAGGTAGGTCCTAATCAGTTAAGCCACAATGCTTTAAACATCTCCTTCCAAGAAACATTGAAAGCTATATTTTAAGGTTAGAATGTATCCACAACTAACAGCATTAGAGGGGGGAGACAAAAGGTAGGGTGGGTGGGGGGGTAAGAGAGGTAGAGTAATATAGGACACAAAATCATGTCAGCAAGGTCTGGTATTCTGGAGTACTTTGGAACATGAACCATGGGGTCCAAGCAGTATTGAACCCAACAGGGGAGTTTTTCAGAGTGGCTGTCAGCTCCTCCATTCTCCGGATATCTTCAACTTTGTGTATCCAGAGGTCCAAAGACGGTGGAATGGGCGACTTCCATCTATCTGGTATACATGCTCTGGCCGCAGACACCAAATGGCAGACTATTGACTTATTAAGCAAGCGGTTAGGTAGGTCTGAGTGTAGCAACAAGAAGAATCCCAGATCATTTGGTATGGAAAATGAGAAGATATAAACCAAGGTCTTATGTACCAACTCCCAGAACTGTCTAAGTTTGTTATAGTGCCAGAAAATATGAATTAGAGATCCTTGTGCTGAGTCACAACACCAACATAGGTAGTGTTCTGGGCTTAGTGTAGTTTTACAACAGCTGGAGAGCCACAGGTTGGCCATCCCTGATCTAGACAATAATTTATAAGCTGCTTCCTGGAATTTGCTAGCAATCGATAACCTATGTGTGTAAAGGTATATTTTGGGACACTGGTCAGAGGGGATATCCACTCCTAAATCAGCTACCCAATTATTCACGAATGAGGGCAGAAACCGGAGTTTGGAACCACTAGCTCCTTATAAAATTCGGAAAGGGAGTGTTGGTATATACCCGTGCCTATGCATGCTTTTTCAAAAGATGTAAGGGATCTATCAAAGTCCGGTGTTGAAGGAATAAAGGAAAGAAAATGTAAGAGTTGTCTGACCCTACATGAACCCAAAGAGCACGGTTCTAATTGATTTAATAGTTCAGTTTGCGTAAAACATCTTCCTGCTGTTCTAAAAAATGAGGCTTGACACTTACCCCCCACTCTCTATTGTGTGAAAGGGCCAGATAACCAGCCTGCCGGAAAATCCGGATGACCCAGGATCGGGAATAGAGGGGAAGGGGATGGTGAGATCCCACTCTTAGTAGTGTTTATATGGTATTGGTGTAGAGTCGGCCCTATGGTAGGATGAGTCGAGTGTCTCTAGAGTCTTAGTCATCGGCCAAGGCAGTAGAGCAAGGGGGGATCGGGAGCATAACTGCTCAATGGTAACCCATTGTTTAAAGGGGGCATAATGGCACCAGTCCAGAACTTGCTGTAGCATGGTAGACGCATAGTATTTACGGAGGTCCGGTAATCCCAATCCCCCTTGCTCTTTTGGAACATGTAGTAAAGGGTGGGGTAGTCTCGACTTACGTTCCCCCCAGATAAACCTGAAGAGGTTGCGATTAGCAACAACAAAGAAGTTTGAGGGCAAGTGTATAGGGAGAGTATGAAAAAGATATAGCAGACGTGGTAGAACATTCATCTTATAGATGGCACACCATCCAAACCAAGTATATAGGCCTTTGGACCATCTATTCAGATCTTCTCGGAGAGGGGTAACGTTTCTGCTATAGACCTCTCTCAGGTCTCTTGGAATCCAAGATCCCAGGTATTTGATTGCTCCTGTTGACCATCTAAAAAGGGAAAGCAGGAGGAGGTCAGGCTTTAGTGAGCTCCACTCTGCGAGTTGAGCTAACCCTGATCTTTTACCGGGCTGTTCTTTTACCGGCCTCCACTAAGCTTTGAAACGAATGCAAGGGACCCCGATGATGACACACCAAGGGGAGACCTAAACTACCGGGTACTCCCGCTCCTTCACAGACTTTACAGGAGTTATCCCGACAGACCAGACAAACTGCCATGGCGGACACAACCACAGAACCCGCTAGCCCTGCCTCCTCCTGTGATGGCGGACCCTTGCCGGACATGGCTGATCTCTGCACAGGTCAGGATGACTTATATAAGAATATAGCAGCCCTGTTCCGAGCGGATCTATCCCAGGCGGTCTCAGAATTCTCCCGCCAGATACAAGATCTGGGGAACAGAGTCTTGGACTTGGAGACGAGGACCAATGAGCTTTCCGACGCCTTGGGCCGTGACAGGGAAGACATTAATACCCACGAGACCCAGCTGGCAGCCTTGGAACTTAGAATAGAGGACCTTGAGAACAGGCCCAGGAGACGAAACCTGCGGGTCAGAGGTCTCCCTGAGTCGTATCTTGATCTACAGTCCACCGTATCCACCCTGTTTGCAACTTTAATGCCACAAACTGAGTCGAATCGCCTGAAGATGGACCGTGTTCACAGAGCATCCAGAAACTAGGGATAAAATTTTAGCAGCAGCAAGAGGACTCCCCGACTTACCTGGACTCCCTGCTTCAGTCCACCTTTATGTGGACTTAGCTCCATCCACGCTCCGCAGGCGAAGAGAGATGAGGCCGGTCACTCAGGCCTTGCAGAAAGCGCAAATAAGGTACAGATGGGGATTTTCCTTCAACTTTCCAATTGAATTCCCACTTCCATACGGTCCACTCACCGTCAGAGGGACTTGAAACATTGCAGCGTGCAGGGATTCCCTGTGAACACCAAGCTTCGTCATCCACTTCACCGATGCAGTAACGACCGGCGAGAGTTTGGACCAAAGTTCCTCCAGCCTCTAACGGTCCGAACAAAACAAGGATCAACTGAACTACATGTACTTTTTGCACTGTATCCAGTGTGGAAATGGTGTAGTTCAGCTCTATTCTATTCCGTATTTAAAGGGTTTCTTGTAATATGACCTAGAAATGTTTATAGGCCCAGTTCTATTACTACAGGGAATTGACAACGCAGATTTTCATGTTGACCCCAACCCTGGGATTAAGTGGGAGTGTGTTGTCAGCTATTGTATGGCTGATTCTCCCCCCACCTATTTCACCTACAACTGTTATTTGTTCTGAGCAGAACAGCTCACTATACCATTTTATGTTTATTTCTGTCCTTTTAATGTTCATCTGTATTGTTGTTCTTTTCTTGGAGACTATACTTATGACAATTCGAGAGTACTGTGATGGACTGGAATGTTGGATTGGAGGCGGGCCTGAGAATGGATGACGTTTGGCGTTTTCCCAATAGTAAGAGTATGTTCTCACACCTTCACTATGTGTCAACTATTAACTCATAATGTGAGGGGTTTAAATTCCCCTTGAAAGAAAAAGACAGCTTTTTCTGTATATCTTGAACATACGCCCGACATCATCTGTTTGCAGGAAACGCATTTTACCCCTACCTCCCACCCAAGATACTTCCATCCACAGTATACAAGCTTTTATTCCTCTACTTTCACATCAAAATTCAGAGGGGCGATTACATTGTTGAAAAACTCTTTTCCTTTAACTGTCACTCAGTCCTATATTGATCCAAATGGGAGATATGCTATTATTGTGTGGACCTATAGGGAGGAGTCCCTATGTTTGGTTAATGCTTACGCCCCTACTGAGGATTCCATTGCCTTTTTTGAAAACATGAACCGTGTAATTGAACCACTCTCATTCCACAAATTAATTTGGTGCAGGGACTTCAACTTTGTTCTTCATCCTGTACTGGATCGCTTAGCTCCCCCCACAACCCCACGTCCTATAGCTCAGGTAAACAAGATTAAACACGTCCTACAATCCCTTTCCTTAGCTGATACCTGGAGGGAACACAATGGCCCACAAAGAAGTTATACATATTACTCGCCAGCTCATCAACTGTATTCCCGTATTGACATGATTCTAGCATCCACAACTCCCCTATTTGTCTTATTCCAGACATGTTGTGTCTTCATGGTCAGACCATGATATGGTCATCTCTGATTTTACAGCTTCCAATCAAAGTTGCACTCCGTTTTTTTGGAGGCTAAATGAGTCCCTCTTGACTCACCCTGCCCTGCTCACCCAGCTACAGGAGGACCTTTCAAACTTTTTCACGGATAATGCAACCTCTGAAATTGACCCTATGACATTATGGTTAATCCATAAAGCTAACATAAGGGGTAAATTGATAAGTGTAACTTCAAGACTAAAATGGGAACTAACCCAGGCCCATATTGGTCTAGAAACCAAATTGAGTAAATTAGTATGGGACCATCAACGAACCCCGTTGTTGTATCTCCTTAAAGCTATTGCAGTATGCAGCATTGCAGGGTGAGCGAATGATGAGGTCACTGGGGTAGTTATTAACCGAGGGTGTTTTTGGTACTCACAGTTTTTTATATACCCTGGGCAGGCGTACAGCAGTGATGGAGAGGCTGGCACATGGATCCTCTGGGGCACTCTCTGTATATAGGGACCAGGCCGAGTGGTAGGAGAGGTGCCCTGGGTGTTGCAGGTTTAGTGTTCCGGCGGCAAGATTCCTTATAGTTTGTGACGCCAGTGCCGGTAACGGTGGCACACCGATTTGTTGCAGTTATAATTGAGAAACACAAATTGCAGTGAACCAGAACTTCCTTTTACTGAACAGTTCAACTATTTACAGTCTTTAGTCACTTCCACATGTAAAAAGGTTGTAACAGGCAGGCTTTATATAAACGGCAGGCAAAGTCCTTGCAAGATACTCAGAGGGAATAACACTTACAGATCAGACTGTATTTTCCTTAGATCCTGTTTGGCTTTCTCCAAGGCCCATATGCCCTATTGCTGGCTTTATCCTTGGGTAGGGAAACCTTCCTCTGGTATATGTCTCCTTGCTATAGAATATCCTTCTGGCCTTCAGCTCTCTGTTCGGCTGGAATAAACTTGGCTCTGCACTTCACCTTTAAGGGAACTTGGTTTCTCAGGAGGCAAACCCTTCTCCTGGTGGCAAGCTAGGAGCCTGGGCTATCTAGCTGCATGTCAGAAGCTGATTCTCAGCTCTGCTCTGGCTAAAGTCCACACTGAATTCTGACTACACACCCTCTAGACTTCTCTTTCCTGTCCTGAACCTGACAATAGATACTAGGAGTTCCCTAGCTCCCTCTACTGTCTAGGAGGAGGAACTACCCCTAACAGGCCTGGTACAGGAGATAACAGGAAAATACACATAAAAACATCATATAAAAAACAATGACCCTGTTCCACAAAAGGTGGAGAACAATGTGGCCCAATTGACCCTCGTGTAGTGCCCACATTTACCTAGCGGGACACTACATACATCGCTGCTCTGAGGTTGCCCGTCCTCGGCGCAACACAGGTGGCCCTGCCAGCTGGAAACTGTGACCTGAAAGACAAAAAATGCAAAGCAGGCATATATGATAATCACTACATTTGCAATAAAATATCAGGCAGCTCGGCTGGCATAGGAACAAGTGCGGTGAAAAGGGGCGTCGTTCTCTTCATGCAGGATAGAACAGGGAACATGTGCGCTGACCTGGTGCAGCGTATCAGGGATAACCAGGATAGTCCATATTAATAAAATACAGTAGTCCCATAAACAGCATCTCAGAGATCCACAAGCACTGTGGTCATCTTTGGGCACATTTCTTTAAGTTTAATATTGCACATAAAAGTCACAGCACAAAAAAGTCCACATCTCAGGGATATTCTTCCCTGGCAAGTCCTGGTATAAAAGTAGTGCTGTAATATCCCCTACTCAACCTGAAAAGGGGGTTAAAAGGGTAGAGGTGCAAAAACAGCAGGCACAACTTGGCTTAAGTACTTAGAGCAGGCAGGGGGTCCTGTTAAACAGTATGGCAGCAGAGCAAGTGGAATTCTCAGTGGCCTTACAACCGCCACTGGGCCGTGGGAAAACTGGCAGCAGCTCATGGTGCCAAAACATAGGATTCCTGTCCTGAAACAGTTAAGTAACCTAAGGGTCCTTCAGCAAATTATTATGGCCTAGCAGGCCTACTCACAGCTACGTATTCAGTTCATACTGTTCGTCAGATGTAGTGCATCCTGGCTCCGCTCTGAGTCTTGGCCTGTGTAGATTAGTACTTGGCTGGGCCCACAAAATATTATTAGCCGGCAACTGAAGAATAAATGGGCCTGTCAATTGCACAGGCTCCGCAAGCCTGGGGGTTACCAGTGCAGGAGGCTCCACGGGTCTGGGTGTCGCCGGCCTTATGCGACGGACCCGACTCCTGGTATAGCACAGTTTCTCAGGTACAACAATGGTGGGCACAGCAATGGTAGTCGCTGAACTGGTGGTAACGGGAACTTTCACTGCAGGCCCAGGGGCCTCAGAGTTCTTGGACAAGTTGGCATTTTCAGGTGGTATCGGGGCCACTCCTGACGCTGCGATTTGGTGCAGGCCATCAAGATGGATTTCTAACCTGGCAATCTGGTCCTCTAGGGTCTCATGCGATGCTCCGCTGCAGGGTTCCGGTACAGTCGCCACAGGTGCGGGAGTTGAGTTGCAACTTTTTCCTCGTCGCAGGGCATCAGGGGCCTCGTGGAATTTCTGCAGATTTTCCATCTCCGCTTGTGTCTTCTCCCTGCGGGTCAACTCAGGTGAGGGATAGGGACTCGCCCATTTCTCGAGTACTGTAGGCTGCCAAAAGATATTAGGTCCAGTGAAGGAACCCCTCTCCTGGTACTTATTGTGAGCAGGTTCCACCAGGTTCTCTGGCTCGCATTCCAGACTGGTGAGCTCCTCAGGCTCTTCCCAATCCTCTGGTCCCGGCTTGGAACGGGCTACTGCCATGGCATTACAACCTCTCAGGCCCTCAGCGGGGGTAAACTCCACTCCCTCTCCTTCGCGGAGATTGTGTAAATGTTCGGGAATGTAGCTGCGTTTTACAGACCTCCAATTCACATAAAGGTTTCGGCCTGTGGAATAGTCCTTGATGAATCAGAATACCCGGCTTTTATTGAACGTCACCACCACTCCCATCCTTCTCTCCAGTTGCGCTCGTACATAGTTTTTGCAAGTTCCTCGAAATATATTTTTTTCTCAGTAGTTTTCCGTATAGCTGCGGCACGTATCTCGCCCATCAGCAGAGGCCATTGCACAGAAGGCCTGTTAAATCCACCTCGCGAGCAAGGCAGGGCTCGGGCTGCGACCGCGATGGGAAGCAGGGCAACCTCTCCGGTCCCGGAGTGTAGGCAGGTGGTGCTTCTCCTTCTTCAATCATCTCAGCAGGTTCTGGGGTCTTGCTTGCAGGTAAGGCCATTCCGGCTGGAGACTCTCCCTTCTGCAACATGCTCGATCCCTCTTCTGCACACAACTGGGCAGCACGCAGTACTTCAGACAAGACCTCCCATTGCTCTGGGAGGCCGCCCCCCAGGTACTTCAACATGGGGAGGCGGAGTCCATAAGGCTAGACATGGTAGATGATAAGGCGGTGGTGTGAAAATACAGTCCTTCCCGCTTTTTCAGCAGACGGCGCCAAATTCTTCCTGCCAATACAATACAGCGATGGCGCAGCAGTAAATTCAGTCAGCTTGTGAACCGAGAACAAGGCAGGTGATTTGACTCCCACCAGAAAAGAGTGCCTACGCTGAAGTCAAGATTAAGAAAATTGCATTTATTATAAATTAAGAAAAGCAGGTTAACAGTGAAGTTACAGAGGTAAAATATTCAAAACAGTATAAACAATACAAGTTAAACACTGCAACAATTTTCACCTTTGCTGTGTCCGTATTCGCAGTGCGGACACTAAGAAATAATAGTCCCAGAAACTGTCCCTAACTGACCCTAACTTTCAAGCGGGTGCGCACCCCCCTTATCCCAATGATCCAAGTGGACTGCTTACAGTTTGTGGAAGTGCACGGTGGGGCCCGATGTCGTCCTTTTCCTTTAACCAGCGCAGAATCCACAACAAAGAAGTCCTCCTCAGCAGGCCGGAAAACCAGTTGAATATAATCCAGGATTTTACAGTTACTATCCGGTACCTTGACAGCACTGTGAGTCTCTTTACTGTTTGGGGCAATCCACTCAGCCCAATGTCGGCTCCACAGGTTAGTTGCTGCACACAGTCCTTTTTAACTTGGTTTCACTAAATGCACGGTTTCTTTGTATTCCATCCGTCTCTAGACTGAAGTTCACACAGCTTGGCTGCACAGGGAAGTCCTTTAGTATCTCCACACACGTCTTACACAGCACAGAACTTGTTTGCTATCTTGCCAATATGGCGGCAGCTGCAGTTCAAGTCCCTCTTCCTCCTTCTTTCTGCTCACACTGAGGCAGGCTGACATCATAAGGGGCGTGTCACTTCAACACTTTACTGCTGCCTTAAAGAGCCAGTATCAAAGTAATACACTTTCTCTATGGTAAACTTCAATGCAAATTGGTCCTATGCTGCCATCTACTGACTAAACGAATACTGCAGGCATTTTACATTAAATTTTAACACAGTTTACCAGGGTAATGAAACTTAGAGACATTACATGACTGTTTCTTACATATCCCCCCCCCCCACCACTTTAAGATTGGCAGTCCCTGCCAATGACTGAATATCCAGAGGGCTGTACTCTTATACGTAGAGTGGTAATGTACCGTTGTATGGCAGGCCAAATAAACTCATCCTGCGCATACCGAACAGGGGGAGTGCCAGTATTTTGTCTAGGGGTGCGTCTGAGAACCACTGGTATACTCTGGGAGCTTGTTGACATTATCAGTTCCAGCACAATTTGCTTCTTCAGATTGACATAGGCGCAACATATTTCTGTGAAGTGCTCGGACACAATCAGTTCCTTCCTTCTGGACTTCGTACACTGGCACATTTGCATACTTGCGGGCAACTACATGATACGGTACAGCCTCGCACCTGCTTTGCAATTTTCCTTGAGGCTTCTTGACATGTACCAGCACCAGGCCATCTGGCTGCAATGGTGCCCTTTGCACCGGGGTCTTATCAGGATGAGAATTTTCTTGCAGACGCTGCCGCACCAATCAATGAACTGTCTCAAGTCTCTGCCGGTGTGCCCGCACCCAGGAGGCTGGATCTCTTGGAGGGAACCCATCCACATCATTTAACTGTAGCTCTCCGACACTTCACCCAGACCGTCCAAAGAGGAGAGTATAAGGAGAATACCCTGTTGTAGAATGGACCTGATTGTTATAGGCCCACACCATCTCAGATAAGAACTGAGGCCACTGTAACTTCTTGTCCACCTCCAAAGTCCGCACCATCTGTAACAGAGTTCTATTGAATCGTTCGCAGGCTCGTTTTCTTGGGGATGGTATGGAGTCGCGTGCGACTTCTTTATCCCGTAGATACGTTGAACCTCTTTCATGGCATTTCCCTCAAAGCAAGCCCCTTGGTCAGAGTGGATGCGTTGTGGACACCCGTACATTGAAATGATGAAATCTTGGCATAGGGCTCGAGCTGCCGACTCAGCGGTCTGGTCCTTGGTGGCGGTCACCACCACAAATTTGGTGAAGTGGTCCACCATTGCGAGGCAGTACTGCTGCCCACTGTTGGATGGGCCCACCATTAGGTAGTCTATCATGACAATCTCCAAAGGTTCCTGGGTCACTATGGTTTGCAGGGGAGCTCTTTGTTCTATCGCCTTATGGATCTCACAAGTTCGACATCTATGACATACTTCTTCAACCATTTGACGGAGGCCTGGGCAGTAAATCAATCGCTGTAGCCAACGAAAGGTCCTCTCATGACCAAAATGTCCATTCTTATTATGAGCCTCAAGAGCCAATGATTGAGCCAGTTCACTAGGCACTACGTTTTGGTAACGAATGTCGATTTCAGAAGGTAGATATACCTTTCGGCATAGCACTCCATTTTTCATCTCTAACTTTTCCCACTAACTCAGGACTGATAGCATTTCACGTGTCAGTCGTTCTCTTTCCTCTTTACAGGGCTTCTTGCCTTTCTCAACACACTTGATCATTTTCACCAGCCCCTCATGGGCCTGCTGTAGTTGCACCCATTCCTGTCATGAGGGGCCAAAGAAAGGAGCCGTTTCGGTCCCTTCCACTGCACACTGCATAGCAGTGACCAAGGCTTGTGGAAATCTACTTAAGTCAGGCACCTCCACATGCTCTAACTCATGATCCACGTCTCCGCCTCGGGCCTGGGTAGTTACCCTAGAAAGTTCATCGGCATTTTGGTTCTCTGTCTTGGACCGATACTTAATGTGGTAATTGAACTTAGACATTCGGGCTATCCACCTCTGCTCCAAAGCCCCGAGTTTGGCATTTTCCAGGTGAGCTAATGGGTTGTTGTCAGTCAGTACTAAGACTTCAGCTCCGGTCAAATACTCAGAGAATTTCTAAGTCATGGCCCAACAGTTCTAACTTAAATGAACTATAATTGTCAGGGTTTCTTTCAGAATCTCGCAAAGATCGGCTGACATATGCTATGACACGCTCTTGGCCATCCTGGAACTGAGAAAGCACCGCTCCGAGACCATACAGGCTTGCATCCGTATATAGCTGGAAGGGCAAGTAGAAATCAGCATACACCAAGATTGGGGCCGTTGTAAGAGCATCCTTCAATGCCTGGAAGGCGTGTTCCTATTCAGGGCCCCATTTCACGGACCGGTTCTTCGGACCCCCGGAGGTGCCTCGTAGGAGAGCATTAAGTGGTGCTGCTACTCTAGCAAAGTCCTTAATAAACCGTCGATAGTAGCCAGCTACTCCCAGGAACGCTCTCTCCTCTCGCAGGGTAGTCGGAGTCTGCCAATCTTGAACAGTCGCTATCTTGTTCCTCGACGGCCTTACCCTTTCTCCTGATACACAATGACCCAAGTAATCAATTTCAGATTGGAACAACCGACCTTTACTGGGTTTCAGTTTGAGCACATGTTCCTGCAATCGTTAAAATACTTGTCCCAGCTGGTGGAGATGTTCCTCAAAGGTTGCAGAATACACTATAATGTCGTCCAAGTAGATGAGAGTGAACTCAAAGTTGAAGTCACCAATACATTTCTCCATCAATTGCTGAAACATTCCAGGTGCATTTGTCAACCCAAAGGGCATCCGGTTAAATTTGTATAGTCCCATGGGCAAGATAAAGGCTGTCTTTTCCTTATCTTTCTTGGCCATTGATACCTGCCAATACCCACTAGCCAGGTCTAGCGAGGAGAAGTACCGGGCTCTTCCTAGTGCCGAAAGGGACTCCTCAATCTGAGGTAAGGGGTAGGAATCTCGTATGGTGCAGGTATTCAATTTTCGATAGTCTACGCAAAACCAAATGGACCCATCTTTCTTCCTTACTAGTACCACTGGAGCAGCCCAGGGACTTTGGCTTTCTTGAATGATCCCACTCTGCAGCATCTGGGTCAACAGTTCTTTTCACCTCCTGATACATCTGTGGAGGAATTTGTCGGTAGCGCTCTCTGATTAGAGGGGTGTCTCCTGTGGGAATCTCATGGTAGATACCTGTTGTACATCCAAAATCTTCAGCATGACGTGAAAAGGTTGTGCGGTTTTCCCATAACAGTTCATCTACCTTCCGGATCTGTTCTCGACTTGCACCGCCATTCCATTTAGGGGTGGGGTTCTCGCCTTCCCCCATAGACACAGTTACGGTCCATTCACCTTGTTCAGCCAGCCTCAACTGCATCGGGTCGCTTTCCTCACTTCCTCCGGAGTCACATAGAGGTTAGCCAGCAGCCTTCCTGGGGCTAGATCTACACTCTGATCCTGGGTGTTCACACATCGGAGGGGTACTCTCCCATTGCGGACTACTGCCAAGGAATGGGCTACTAGCGGATCAACACTTCTTCCGGCTGTTGGCAGTGGTTCTATCAACACAGCTATGCCCTCTAGTTTCCTACAGGTGCCTACAGGCATGGACACTATCATCTCCCGTCTGGGTGGCAACATAACTTTTGTATGCAGAGGGACCGAAATTCGAGCAAGAGGACACTGTGCATCTGAACATTTCTGTAAGCCACATGTTCGGACCAGCCGCTGGAAGACCGTTTGAGTAGGCCGATGGCTAGTGGTTTCTCTCCAATAACCGTAGATAGAAGTAGATCACTGTTATTCTGGTGTATGGAAAATTGTGATCAATAATATGTATACCTCCAAGAGATGTAATCGTTCTATGTAACATGTTATGTCAATCATCACTGTAAGTTTTTGCTTACTTATACCGATATACCAATAAATTTTCTTTGAAACAAAAAAGGGAAAGCAGTGGCCAAGGCAGATTCTTGTGTGCCTGTCAAAAATATGTTGAAAGCCTCTGATTTTTGGAAATTGATTTTTAGTTTGGTGAAGGTGTTATATGTATAAATGGGGGATGCATAGAGAGGGGATTCAAGCATGTCTGGGATGTCCTCCTCTGTAGGATCAGGGATCATGGCCCTCCACCTCCCAATAGCAGGTGTTTGTACAGAGTCCTGTAGAGACAGTAAATGGAGAAAGGCAGGGTTATCCCATAGAGGGGCTTCAGCCATATGTCCCTGGAGGCCATGTCTGCCCTTACTAGCCTGCCATACCCGTATGGCCACTCTGGTTATTGGTAGAAGCATCCGGGGGAGGAGATTAGGTTGTTTCAACACCAGCTGCAGAGACCTGACATTTAAGTACAGGGCCAGATGGGCCTCTGAATTTGGAAATTGTTCATATGGGGAAAGCCAGATCTTTAGATACCGTAGCTGTCCCCCCAAATAATAAAAATAAAAATCAGGTAGGGACACTCCCCCCCCCCCCCCCACGCCCTGGGATGACCTAAAGTAGAGATGGCTAATTTGGGTCTAGTAGAGCCCCATATAAACGGGGACAAGTGGGAGTTAAGCTGCTGGAAAAATTATTTGGGCACTATATATGGGCCATGTTCAAGAACATACAGACACTTAGGCAATACAATTATATTGATGAGATTTATTCGGCCAGAGACTGACAGAGGCAGGTCTTTGCAGATCTTAAACTTGTCTCTGCAATGAGATAATAAAGGCTGAATATTATGAGCGTGGAAAGTGGCAAAGTTTATAGTAATAACAATTCCAAGATATTTAAAGTGGGGAACTAGAGGGAGATTGATACGGATGATAAACCAATCAGAATTATATAATGGCAATAAGGAGGATTTGGACCAGTTGATCTGTAGTCCAGAGTACCAACCAAAGTCAGTTATGATAGTCATAGCACAAGGGAGAGTATCCTTCATTTTGGACATAAATAAAATAAGGTCGTCTGCATACAGCCCCACTCTTTCCTCCCTGTCCCCAGCCCGTTTACCACTGTACAGTTGGTCCTGACTGAGACAGATAGCCAGGGGCTCAATAACCAGTGCGAACAGGAGGGGAGAGAGAGGACAGCCTTGCTAGATACCCCTTCTCAATTCAAAAAAGGAAGAGTAGATCCCATTAACAAAGACATTAGATCTTGGATTCTAATAAAGTATCGATACCCACTTAATAAAAAAGGGGGAAAATCCAAAAGATCGAAGAGTAGTGAGTAGGTATGGCCATTCAACTGAGTCAAAAGCCTTGGCAGCATCAAGTGATAGCAAGGCCCACTGCTGCTGCCCAGTGAGCCATCCCCGGCCTGTACTCACAGAATTGCAGGTGAGGCTTGGTTCTGATGTACAACATGTGTCAGAAGCCTGCCAGATTGCGTTGAGCTTTCGCTTTCAACATAGTGTGATATTGGCGCCCCACTTATAACCACTGTTCCCTATTGGAGTCAGTTTGGTCCACAACATAGGCAGCCTCTAGGCGAGTGCAGCTCCTAGCCAAAGCTACCTCACGGCTGGCCATATCCCTTTTAATATATGTTATGGAGGACTTCAAACACCCCCATAAATTGGCCTTTAAAGTTTCCCAAACTAAAGTGGGGTCATTATGTGTGGCATGATCAGACAAACACAGAGAGCTGATCAGGAATGCGGTCATTAGGGGTAAGAAGGGTAAGCCAGAAGGGGTGTATTGTCATAGGAGTGTCTTACCGGGGGAGTAGGCACCATCAAAGTTAGAAGCAGTGGGGAGTGGTCAAAGACTCCACGGGCCCCATACTCAACAGTGTATTGTACATTGCATAGAGTAGAGTTTCCCAAAGCATAATCAATATGGGATAGAGTGATGACTGGCCGACTGGCAGTAAAATGAGGCGGTAAAAGGGTGTCGCCATAAGTCATACCATCCCACCTCTCCTAAAAGTGTGCCAAAGGGAGTGGGGGCAGGGTTTGAACCAGTAGACTTGGGAGTTGGGCATAGTCTGTCTAAGAATTAATCCAAGATCAAATTGTAATCTCCAATACACAAGACCCTGGCAGTCGAAAAGGAAGCAGCAACAAATATGGCATGATGGATTAAATGCAGTGAAGAGGGGGAGGTATATAAATGCCCAATAATACATACATGATGCAGGTAATATATGCTGCTACAAAGACATAGCGGCCCTCTGGGTCTATCAGCATCCTCACTACCTCCCATCGTAGGAATTTATGTACCATTATTGAAACTCCTCTAGAGTAAGAAGTGTGTCAGAAGTGTTGATCCAATTGCGCCCAGGGTTTCTGTCGTCTCCTGGAATGTTCTGTCACTAGGTGGGTTTCTTGCAGGCATAAGGTAAGAGAGTTAAACCTCCTGACCACAGAAAACGCCATTGTGCGTTTCCTGATGTTCCCCAGGCCACGAACATTCCAGGACATTATACACAGATCCGCCATAATACACAATCAGGGCAATGTGAAAGCATAGAAAGACATAGAAGGCCAGTGTACACCTGTAAAGGTGAAGGATGTGTATTCATCAACAACCCAACATTGGTAAAACTGTCAAGCAGAACAAAAAGAAAAGGTAGCATTGTCAGATGTTTTAGCAGTAATAAAAACAAAAGTATAACAGAGAAATAAATAAAACATAAAGCATGAAAACTAATGTTAATAATACTGCTGCCAATATGCAGTCCACCTAAAGGAGAGAAAGCGGTTTACTCAAAAAAGGCTGGATCCCAGGTAGATGGTAAACAACAGTGAGTGAGATACTCATCAGTAGGTGGTGATGATCCCAGCAGGTCCAGCAGGAGAGAACTCATACCCCTCCAGTGTGAGGGTAGACACTCGGCTGAGTATTCGCTCAGCAGTCAGACGAGGGCCGCAATGATCAGGGCCCATAGCGAGGATCAGTCAGGAGATCTAGCGGAGCAGTGTCTGCCATCCAACCACGCAGTAGCTACCACAGGTGATGTGAAGAACCTGTATGTTTCCCCATCCAGTACCCTGTAAGCGGGCAGGGTAAGCCATAGACACTGGCATACCGCCCATAGAGGCAGACTACACAGTTGCGATGGGGCCCGTGAGTTAAAGGGGCCTGGTCAGGCTGAATGGCCCCGTCCCCTTTCCAACCTGAGTACATTCCTCTTTGCCCCTGCAGCTACCCGCCAAATCTTTCACTCTGCTGCATTGCCTGATGTATCTGTCATTATTACAGTTTGAGGCTGCTTTCACACTAGCGTTCGGGTGTCCGCTCGTGAGCTCCGTTTGAAGGGGCTCACGAGCGGACCCGAACGCAGCCGTCCAGCCCTGATGCAGTCTGAATGGAGCGGATCCGCTCAGACTGCATCAGTCTGGCGGCGTTCAGCCTCCGCTCCGCTCGCCTCCGCACGGACAGGCGGACAGCTGAACGCTGCTTGCAGCGTTCGGGTGTCCGCCTGGCCGTGCGGAGGCGTACGGATCCGTCCAGACTTACAATGTAAGTCAATGGGGACGGATCCGTTTGAAGATGCCACAATATGGCTCAATCTTCAAGCGGATCCGTCCCCTATTGACTTTACATTGAAAGTCTGGACGGATCCGTCCGAGGCTATTTTCACACTTAGCTTTTTTTTGCCATTTTAATGCAGACGGATCCGTTCTGAACGGAGCCTCCGTCTGCATTAATATGATCGGATCCGTTCAGAACGGATCCGATCGAACGCTAGTGTGAAAGTAGCCTGAGAAGCAACAGAGCCCTGTGAGAGAGAGAGCTCCCAGCAAGGTTAGGAGCTCTTCACTGCTCTGTCCTCCTGACCACGGTGACCTGCAGAGCCCGGCCAGGAAGCTAGTGTTTAAATTCAATAGCTGTCAGGACCTTGTAGTTCCCTCTCAAGCATCCCACTACCAGTAGGCACATACACAGTAGACAGTCAGCTCATGCTGTGCTGCAGGGTGGAAGGGCAGGGGACACAGAGTGAGCTTACCTTGGTGTAAAGTAGTGTGCTGACTGGTTGGGGCAACGTGTGTGATATAGGAAAGCAGGGGAACAGGGGTCAGTGGTTGTGCTGGTTTATGTACATATATATACACCATATACAGTGGATATAAAAAGTCTACACACCCCTGTTAAAATGTCAGGTTTCTGTGCTTTTTCCACCTTTAATGTGACCTATAAACTGTACCACTCAATTGAAAAACAAACTGAAATCTTTTAGGTAGAGGGAAGAAAAAATATAAAAATAAAATAATATGGTTGCATAAGTGTGCACACCCTTAAACTAATACTTTGTTGAAGCACCTTTTGATTTTATTACAGCACTCGGTCTTTTGGGGTATGAGTCTATCAGCATGGCCAAATCTGTCAGATTGCGAGAGCGGGATTCAGATTCAGGTCTGGACTCTGGATGGGCCATTCCAAAACTTTAATCTTCTTCTGGTGAAGCCATTCCTTTGTTGATTTGAATGTATGCTTTGGGTCGTTGTCATTCTGAAGGATGATGTTCCTCTTCATGCTTGGTTTTCTAGCAGAAGCCTGAAGGTTTTGTGCCAATATTGACTAGTATTTGGAACTGTTCATAATTCCCTCTAGCTTAACTAAGACTCCAGTTATGGCTGAAGAAAAACAGCCCCAAAGCATGATGCTGCCACCACCTTGCTTCACTGTGGGTATGGTGTTCTGTTGGTGATGTGCAGTGTTGTTTTTGTACCAAACATGTCTTTTGGAATTATGGCCAAAAATTTCAACCTTGGTTTCATCAGACCATAACACCTTTTCCCACATGCTTTTGGAGACTTCAGATGTGTTTTTGCAAAATATAGCCTGGCTTGGATATTTTTCTTCGTAAGAAAAGGCTTTCATCTTGCCACTCTACCCCATAGCCCAGACATGAAGAATACGGGAGATTGTTGTCACGTGTACCACACAGCCAGTACTTGCCAGATATTCCTGCAGCTCCTTTAATTTTGCTGTAGGCCTCTTGGTAGCCTCCCAGACCAGTTTTCTTCTCATCTTTTCATCAATTTTGGAGGGACGTCCAGTTCTTGGTAATGTCACTGTTGTGCCATATTTTCTCCACTTGATGATGACTGTCTTCACTGTATTCCCTGGTATATCTAATGCCTGATACCTTTTAACAATTAGATCTCTCTGATGCTTTGAAAGCTCTCTGTGGACCATGGCTTTTGCTGTGGGATGCGACTAAGAAAATTTCAGGAAAGACGAACTAGAGCAGCTGAACTTTATTTGGGGTTAATCAGGGGCACTTTAAATGATGGCAGGTGTATGCTGACTCCTATTTAACATGATTTTGAATGTGTATTTTTTTGTTCTTTCTATGTTCCTAACTAGGCAAATGTAACAGCTTTCCAATTAACTCACTTTATCTGCAGGGGCTTGTTTCTCAGATTTCACTGAGGGTCACATGACCTGTGATGTCAGCTTCTCTCCCTGATCTGATAAAGGTCGTTTATAAACGAGATGTCACTGTGCTGCCCCCCCCCCCCCCCCTTCCCTGCTGTCTGCTCTCTCTCTCTTCTAAGATTCTTAACCCCTTCAGCTACACATACTGGCTAGCTGGAGCAGGCAGTGAGGTGACAATTCTTGGCACAGGATCTGACAGACTAGAGAGAGCATTGCACAAGAAGGTAGGGGGAAGATCCTGTGTGTATTAGCAGTGTCATTAGACAAGTGGGACTTGTAGTTCTACACATACAAGTTGCTGTTGATTCTCCCAGCACTCAGGGCAGCTATTGTATCCACTCCCTTAGCAGTGTCATTATACAGCTTGGACTTGTAATCCTACACATACAACATGCTGCTGAGCATCCCAGCAGGCAGACATGTCACTCAGGGCTGCTCTTGTATTCACTCCCTTAGCAGTGTCATTATACAGCTGGGACTTGTAGTCCTACACATACAACATGCTGCAGAGTCTCCCAGCAGGCAGACATGTCACTCGGGGAAGCTCTTGTATTCACTCCCTTAGCAGAGCAGGGGGAGGGGCAGAGATTGTTTTTATTGCATGTAAACAAAGGACCAGAAAAGAACCAGGGAAATGAGGAAATATATATTTTTTTGCATAAAACTTGCTTAGCTCAGTTATATATCAGATTTTCAGTGCTATATTATTTTTTTCATAACTCGGACAACCCCGTTAATTCTAAACACAGCTACATCCCCACTTATAAGAGGGTGTGCAACCACATTATTCTATTTTGTTTTTGTTTTCTTCCCTCCACCTAAAAGATTTCAGTTTGTTTTTTAATTGAGTGGTACAGTTTATAGGTCACTTTAAAGGTGGAAAAAGTTCTGAAATGATTTATCTTTGTCTCATTTTTTTTACAGCACAGAAACCTGACATTTTAACAGGGGTGTATAGACTTTTTATATCCAGTACATGTACTGTATATGTATATACAGTACAGACCAAAAGTTTCGACACGCCTTCTCATTCAAAGAGTTTTCTTTATTTTCATGACTATGAAAATTGTAGATTCACACTGAAGGCATCAAAACTATGAATGAGCACAGGTGGAATTATATACATAACAAAAAAGTGTGAAACAACTGAGAATATGTAATATTCTAGGTTCTTCAGTAGTCACCTTTTGCTTTGATTACTGCTTTGCACACTCTTGGCATTCTCTTGATGAGCTTCAAGAGGTAGTCACCTGAAATAGTTTTCACTTCACAGGTGTTCCCTGTCAGGTTTAATAAGTGGGATTTCTTGCCTTATAAATGGGGTTGGGACCATCAGTTGCGTTGTGGAAAAGTCAGGTGGATACACAGCTGATAGTGATACTGAATAGACTGTTAGAATTTGTATTATGGCAAGAAAAAAGCAGCTAAGTAAAGAAAAATGAGTGGCCATCATTGCTTTAAGAAATGAAGGTCAGTCAGTCCGAAAAATTGGGAAAACTTTGAAAGTGTCCCCAAGTGCAGTCACAAAAACCATCAATATCACGATCGGCGTGACTATCACATACGTGACACAGAGGGAGGGAAAGAGGAAGGCCCTGCCCAAGTGAGAGGGAAGGTGGTGACCCCTGACTCACCTTGCGGCTGGCACCTGGTTGCCCTGACGTCCCTAGACGGGTTCCTCACCCGTACGCCGATCACGTGCCTAAAACCCTGGCTTTCCCTAAGATGAGCCCTAGATAGTGAACAGGGCGGTGGGAACACTAGTCCGCACCACTAGCTCTAAAGGAAAACACCAAGGGGAGGACAGACAATACAGACTCAACATATAATCCCAGGTGGGCGACAACAGGAGACAACAAAAAGCCCAACAGGGATCCGGAGGGTAGCACTCTGGAACAACAACCAGGATTCACAGCTCCAGTGGGTCAGTATAGAAGTCCAGGCAGGAAGCTCTATAACTGGCAACTAGAGAAGTGTGAGAGGAGAATATAAGGAGGTTGGGAGTGGCAGACAAGAAACAGCTGAGGAGGAGAAGCTACGGATCCCTGAGTGAGACAAAAAGGATTGCAAGGCAAACACAGAAAACAATCACTAAGAAACAACGTGATCTTTAGACATAGAGCGCGCAGCCACCCGCTGCGACTTCCTGACCCCGGGTATAACGGAGTCAGACGTGGCTCTTGACACCCTCGTGACAATCAAGCGCTACAAAGAAACTGTCTCACATGCGGACCGCACCAGGAAAGGAAGACCAAGAGTCACCTCTGCTGCGGAGGATAAGTTCATCCGAGTCACCAGCCTCAGAAATCGCAGGTTAACAGCAGCTCAGATTAGAGACCAGGTCAATGCCACACAGAGTTCTAGCAGCAGACACATCTCTAGAACAACTGTTAAGGGGAGACTGTGTGAATCGGGCCTTCATGGTAGAATATCTGCTAGGAAACCACTGCTAAGGACAGGCAACAAGCAGAAGAGACTTGTTTGGGCTAAAGAACACAAGGAATGGACATTAGACCAGTGGAAATCTGTGCTTTGGTCTGATGAGTCCATATTTGAGATCTTTGGTTCCAACCACCGTGTCTTTGTGCGACACAGAAAAGGTGAATGAATGGACTCTACATGCCTGGTTCCCACCGTGAAGCATGGAGGGGGAGGTGTGATGGTGTGGGGGTGCTTTGTTGGTGACACTGTTGGGGATTTATTCAAAATTGAAAGCATACTGAACCAACATGGCTACTACAGCATCTTTCAGCGGCATGCTATTCCATCCGGTTTGCGTTTAGTTGGACCATCATTTATTTTTCAACAGGACAATGACCCCAAACACACCTCCAGGCTGTGTAAGGGCTATTTGACCATGAAGGAGTGTGATGGGGTGCTGCGCCAGATGACCTGGCTTCCACAGTCACCGGACCTGAAACCAATTGAGATGGTTTGGGGTGAGCTGGACCGCAGAGTGAAGGCAAAAGGGCCAACAAGTGCTAAGCATCTCTGGGAACTCCTTCAAGACTGTTGGAAGACCATTTCAGGTGACTACTTCTTGAAGCTCATGAAGAGAATGCCAAGGGTGTGCAAAGCAGTAATCAAAGCAAAAGGTGGCTACTTTGAAGAACCTAGAATATGACATATTTTCAGTTGTTTCACACTTTGTTATGTATATAATTCCACATGTGTTAATTCATAGTTTTAATGCCTTCAGTGTGAATCTACAATTTTCATAGTCATGAAAATAAAGAAAAATCTTTGAATGAGAAGGTGTGTCCAAGCTTTTGGTCTGTACTGTATAATAATATATATATTGTAGGAAGGCGCAAGGGACTATCGTTGACGGAAGGTATGTGTCACTGAGGTTCCTGGCCTCGGTGGAGTAAGAGCCAGTTTTCATGTGTCAGCAGCAGTTGCTGTTTGATGCCTTGCTATTTAGTATAGCTGCAATAGCTGATTCAGGATGGCTCTTACTGGGAGTAGTCAAAGTGCTGGGTGGGTGACTACTCCCCTTGTTCCAGGCCGGGTCTTGACAGGCCTATATAAAAAACACAGCCAGCAGTGTCAGCTGGTGGTAATTACCTCTTTCTCTGACAGAGGGGCTCTGGCAATCGCTGGATTGGGATCTGAGCCGTGTGCTAGGCTGGAGGCCTGAGTTTGGGAGGTCTGCTTTGTCCTTAGCCATTCCAATCGAGTGTGAACTAATACCTAGGATAACAGATGACTCTTTTGCTGTATGAACTGTCTAGGTGTGAGCGAACACCAGAGCTGCAAATGGACTGTCGCACTGTTTTGTTGCCATAAGTGTGAATAAAACACTGAAGTTTTTGAGTTACAAACTGGTCTTTGCTTCTATACTGTGTCCGCTTGTCCTGTCTACCGGAGAGAGTTCCCACAATTGGTGGAGGATGCATGCAAGAGCAGTGAGGCTGGAGTGAAAGCCAAAATATTTTTTGGTTTGCAGTTTTGGGCACGGTTGTATGTCATACATTAAACCAGCGGTATTACAACCCGTGTCCCACGACAAAATGGAGGCTGTTGTGAAGGTCCTCATGGAGGCTAATCTAACTAGCAGCAGCAAGAGATCAACCAGTTGCTGCCACAACACGTAATGGCTTTGCAGACAGCAGGAGCAACACGGAATTCAGTCCATGTGGCGATTCCTAAGTTGACACCCAACGAGACGACATCGAAACCACCCTGGCAATGTACGAGAAAGTGGCCACAAGGGAGAAGATACCCCGAGACCAGTGGGATGAGGTCGTCGCTCCATTTCTGGCATCTGATTCCCAGCTGGTATATTTCGACTTGTCGGATGATCAAGCGGCCGACTACCACAAAGTAAAGGGTGATATTTTGGAAGACTGGGGTGAATGTGTTGGTCTGGGCCCAGCCGGTACATCAGTGGATGTTTAAGCCGGCTGAGCCTGTGAGACCCCTGTATTATGACTTACTCCACCTTTTGCAAAAGTGGCTACAGCCTGATGTGCTGAGTCTTATGGCTATGCTGGACAGAATATTGGCTGATATGTTCTGGAGGGCTTTGCCACCCCCTCTCGAGCAATAGATTGGCCAGGTCTCTCCAGGTAATGTTTTTGAGATGGTCGACCTAGTGGAATGCTATGATACTACCCGGAATCTACAGGGAGGTTCTTTTGGGAGGGGGGCAGTCAAATCTCGTAAATCTCCACCTCTTGTGCCAACCAAACCCAACCGGGATGTACCACCTGTGGACCCGGCTCCGATAGTATGCTGACGGTGTCGGGAGCCTGGCCATGTTAGAACTGACTGTCCACATCAGGTGGAACCCATGGACACGAACTATGGCTTCCATCAGTCGTTATATGCCAGGAAACTCTAAATCACTTGTGCCAGGTGGAAGTGGGAGACACTCCAGCGAAGGAGCTGCTGGACTCAGGGAGACTGATGTCCCTAGTAAGGGCTCCCCTGGTATAGTCTGTTGAGTATACTGGCCGGAAAGTCGGGGTCATGTGCATTCATGGGGACTTAAAAGACTATCCCACAGCCCTGGTGTCTCTAACCGGTTTTGGCCCCTCTATCTGAAACAAGGGAAGCGGCTGCCACAGAAAGAATTGCTGACTAGAGATGGGTTTGCGGTTTCGCCTGGCGGTTGTTTTGCGGTGAACTTTGCTAGTTCGCGATTTGCCGAACATGCGAACATATGGCGATATTCGCACGTGCCATATTTCTTTGCATAGCGCCGAACGTTGACCCATGACACATCCATCAGGTGGAACAGGACAGCCAATCGAGACATTTCAGCACATGGACACACCCCCTACCCTATAAATAAACCCGATCTGGCAGCCATTTTACATTCTGTTTTTTGCCAGTGTAGGGAGAGGTTGCTGTGTGGAGCAGGGACAAACTGTTAGGGACACCAAATGCTAGCTAATAGGGCCACAAAAGTGCTTTTAAGGTCTGGTTTAGGTGTGCTATCGATAGGTGTGACATACTGAGGTGTGTGATATACTTACAGTATAATATACTTTCTAACATAGAAAGTATATTATAGTGCATTTGTATTATGCAGCAGTTGTGTGCAGCTAGATAGAGGGACAAACGCTATTGGAATAACTAATTGCAACTGGTGTGATACCTGTTGCCCCCCAAAAAATGAGTAAGGGGTGCGATATACCTTCTTCCACAAAATACTGATTAAGGGGTGTGATACACCTACTTCCACAAAATATTGAATGAGTGGTGTGATACACCAGCTACCACAAAATATTGATTGAGGCCTGCGATACACCGGCTTCCACCAACTATTGATCAAGGGGTCTAATATACTGGCTTCCAGCAAATACTCATTAAGGGGTTCTATACCTGTTTCCACAAAACACTGATAGAGGGGATTTATTTACCGGCTTCCACCAAATGTAGATTGAGGCCTACGATACACCGGCTTCGACCAACTATTGATTAAGTGGTTTGATATACCAGCTTCCACCAATTATTGATTGACACCTGCAATATACCTGCTTCCACAAATACTGCTCTTCTATAGGGACTTTGTCACAGGGTCATTTTGAAAATGACAGGCAGAGGAAAATGCAGGCCATTCCACAGGGGTGGTGGGGGTCGGGCAGGTGCACCAGGCCAGAGCCTAAGTGGGAAGTTGGAGAAGGTGCGTGCGATTACGTCAAAGGACGCACCAGAGTTGGTTGAGTGGCCCACTCAGCCTTCCGCTTCTGCACCCTCCTCATCCTCTGTATCTGCACCCTCCTCATTCTCTGCTGTGTTCACCCCAAAGACACCACCACCATAGCCCCTCCACTCGAGTCCATTTCCAGACCTTACCAATGCGCAGCCATTCTTGGCATCGGATCAGGAAGAGGAGGTAGCAACGGCCGCCACCCAGCAGTCTGACGACAGAACCTAAATCAGCCCAAGGACGGAGGTCCCCACTGTTGCTGCCTACTCCAAGATCTCTAATGTCAGTGGTGGTGAAGGTGACGATAATGACATGTTGATGGATGTCACAGGGGTGCCCACAAGAGAGGAAGAGGAGGAGAGTTCAGAGGGAGAGACAGAGCAGCAGATAGGGGGTAGAAGGAGGAGAAGCAGGCAGAACTCGTAGTGCAAAAGAGGCAAAAAGCAGACTGAGAAGGTATCTGGAGTCACATCTGATGCTCCCATGACGCCAGCACATGGCTCTGCAGACACAGTGTGGGCTTTTTTAATGTGTCAGCTGCTGACAATAGTGTTGCCATCTGCAGCCTGTGCTGTCAACGCATAAGTCGCGGTAAGCCCAACACTCACCTAGGGACGACTGCCTTAAGAAGGCACCTGGCCTCCCATCACCGAGCCCAGTGGTAGCAACATCATCAGAACCCACCAAGCCACACTCCCGGTGCTTCACGTCCTGCCTCTTCTCCTTCTCCTCCACTCCACCTTCCACTGTGCCATCATCGCGTTCATCTGGCAAAAGGCAGGCTTCCGTGGCCCAAATGTTTGAGCGTAAAAAGATAATGATGCCGGATAACCCTCTTGCCAAACGTCTGACCGCTGACTTGTTGTAACTGATAGCCCGCCAACTACTGCCATATAAACTGGTGGACTGGGAGGTCTTTAGAAAATTTGTTGCCATTGGCACACCACAATGGAAGCTCCCAGGAAGGAAATATTTCTCCCAGAAGGGCATTCCAGAGCTATATGGCCATTTTCAGCGGCAAGTGAATGTATCTCTGGCACACAGTGTCGGTGCCAAGATACATCTGACGACAGACACGTGGTCTAGCAAACACGGCAGCGAAGGTACATAACTTTTGCTGCCCACTGGGTGAACCTTCTGAAGGCTGTCAAGGATGCAACCCGTGGCACCATGTGGATTTGGTGTTGCCGCCACGGATTGCATGCAGGCCTGCCTCTTCTTCTCCTCCTCCTCCTACTACATCCTCCGTCTTCTACTCAGCTGACTCCTCCTTTTTGCACTGCTACTGCCTCTTCCGCTGCACCCCCCAAGCTTCCCATAACCTATTCGATGTGCCAGGTGAGACACTGCCATGCTGTGCTGCAGCTGTTTGGCCTGGAAGCCAAGAGCCACAGTGGTCCTACACTGCTTTCAGCTCAGCGTTCACAGGCCGCTCAGTGGCTAACCCTGCTGAATTTGACAGTTGGTAAAGTGGTGTGCGACAACGGTGCCAATCTGCTGATTGCGCTGAAACAGGGCAAAATGACACACGTGCCGTGCATGGCAGACTTCCTGAACTTAGTCATGCAGCGATTCATTGCCAAATACCCCGGGGTCCAGAACGTCTTACGGCAGGCCATGAAAATCTCTGGCCATTTTAGAAGATCTTACACAGCCATGGCTCGTCTGGCTGATGATCAGCGGTGACACCACCTGCCCGTAAGACGTCTGATTTGTGACAGCCCGACACGCTGGAACTCCACCTTGTATGTTTGATAGGCTGCTCAAGCAGCAACGTGCCATTAACGACTACCTGTACGAACTTTGTAGCAGAACAGGTTCTGGGGAGCTTGGTTTCTTTTCACCGCGCCAGTGGCACGACGCATGCAGACTTCTGCGGCCATTTGATGGGATCACCAAACTGGTCAGTCGCAGCCAGGGCACCATCAGCGACTTCGTACCTTATGCCTTCTTTCTGGAACGTGCATTGCGTTGTGTCATTGATCAAGCCATTGAGGAGCAGGAGCTGGAAGATGAGGAAGTTGCAATGCTGAATGAATTCCACGGGGGGCTACTCCATCTGAGACAAGTCAGCAGGAGTCTGAAGAGGAGGATGGTGGCTGGGGAAGGAGCAAGAAGAGCAGGCTTTAAACTTTTCAGGGATCCCTGGTGTTGTCTGTGGCTGGAGGGAGGAGACCGAGGACGACATTATCCTGGGCAATGAGCAGGAGCCAGGGTGCCCCACTGCTTCCAATTTAGTGCAAATGGTGGCCTTCATGCTCCAGTGTTTGAAGAGGGACCTCTGTATAAAAAGCATAAAGGCCAAGGACCAGGTGGTAATGTACTAAGGCCCCCTGTCATATATCTTCTATATAAAAAGAATCTTCATATAAAAGAGGATAAATATATATATATATATATATATATATATATATATATAAAATGATATGATCCTTCAGGCGGACATAAACGCCTCTAAGTTCTTTTATCGAGTATCTTAACTTGATTTGTGCAAGCAGTGAAACAAAGGGACAGTTGTATATGCAAAATATATATGTTGTTTATTATAAAACAGAGATTATAAAATCAATACAATTGCAACACACGGTGCCACACGGTGGTGCTAACACACCCCTATCTCACCAGCACAGTATAACTTAGTGATTTATGACAACCAGTGTCATACCTTTAACAAACAGACCAATAATTTATATACCAAGAGAAACTTAGGATCTTCTGTTCATCAAACAGGCTATAACAATAAAACACGGATTGTACAGGAAAATAAATGTTATCCCTTGACTCTGTTTTCCTATGACCAATCAAAAATATATGATATTAATATAATAAAAAATTAGCTCAGCAATCAGACTATGGAAAATAACTTTCCAAGGGTTTAGTCCTCTTTTCAAATAATGTCAGATCTTCCATTAACAATATGCATCTTTGCTAAGAGAATAATCAGCATTATGGAGGTGCCTAACACTATATATTCCCACAGTATGGAGACTCTTGGCTATATACCAAGAGAAATATCTTATTAATATCACGAGTAGTAAACACAATATACGTTACCGGGTAGACAGAGTTCAGATGGGACCAGTTCTCAAGAACTTTCCTAGTAGTCCAAAAAAATAATCCAAGTTTCTTCTGGTATAATATTCTTTTGAGATTTTCTTTTGATCTTGATTAAAAGGATGGCTGAATCTATATCTTGATGTTCTGCACAGAAATAATTATTCCCCACCTTATCTAAGAATCATCCCCTTAAGATTAGGGATTTCCAATCAGGTAAGCTGGATGTATTCACATGCTAATAACACAATGATGTCATATTAACCCTTGACATGGTATAAAACAAATGATAAAATAATATTGTCCATCTGCCTCCAGATGGCACTGTGGTACTGCAGATGAATATCACAACCTTAAACATTAATTCTAAACACCTAAAAAAATACATTCACATGACCTTCTTAACCTTTTTAATATACATCATTGAGGAAGGTCTTTTCCTTACACTTTTAATTACCTATAACCTAGACTTGGAGTCACTGTCTTCTCCTATCTTTTTGAATATACAATACAGACCAAAAGTTTGGACACACCTTCTCATTCAAATAGTTTTCTTTATTTTCATGACTATGAAAATTGTAGATTCACACTGAAGGCATTAAAACTATGAATGAACACATGTGTAATTATATACATAACAAAAAAGTGTTAAACAACCGAAAATATGTCATATTTTAGGTTCTTCAAAGTAGCCACCTTTTGCTTTGATTACTGCTTTGCACACTCTTGGCATTCTCTTGATGAGCTTCAAGAGGTAGTCACCTGAAATGGTTTTCACTTCACAGGTGTGCCCTGTCAGGTTTAATAAGTGGGATTTCTTGCCTTATAAATGGGGTTGGGACCATCAGTTGTGTTGTGGAAAAGTCAGGTACACAGCTGATAGCCCTATGGAATATAGAATTTAGAATTTGTATTATGGCAAGAAAAAAGCAGCTAAGTAAAGAAAAACGAGTGGCCATCATTACTTTAAGAAATGAAGATCAGTCAGTCCGAAAAATTGGGAAAACTTTGAAAGTGTCCCCAAGTGCAGTCACAAAAACCATCAAGTGCTACAAAGAAACTGGCTCACATGCAGACCGCCCCAGAAAAGGAAGACCAAGAGTCACCTCTGCTGCAGAGAATAAGTTCATCCGAGTCACCAGCCTCAGAAATCGCAGGTTAACAGCAGCTCAGATTAGAGACCAGGTCAAGGCCACACATTCTAGCAGCAGACACATCTCTAGAACAACTGTTAAGAGGAGACTGTGTGAATCGGACCTTCATGGTACAATATCTGCTAGGAAACCACTGCTAAGAACAGGCAACAAGCAGAAGAGACTTGTTTGGGCTAAAGAACACAAGGAATGGACATTAAACCAGTGGAAATCTGTGCTTTGGTCTGATGAGTCCAAATTTGAGATCTTTGGTTCCAACCACCGTGTCTTTGTGCGTCGCAGAAAAGGTGAAAGGATGGACTCTACATGCCTGGTTCCCACCGTGAAGCATGGAGGAGGAGGTGTGATAGTGTGGGGTGCTTTGCTGGTGACACTGTTGGGGATTTATTCAAAATTGAAGGGATACTGAACCAGCATGGCTACCACAGCATCTTGCAGTGGCATGCTATTCCATCCGGTTTGGGTTTAGTTGGATCATCATTTATTTTTCAACAGGACAATGACCCCAAACACACCTCTAGGCTGTGTAAGGGCTATTTGACCATGAAGGAGTGTGATGGGGTGCTGCGCCAGATGACCTGGCCTCCACAGTCACCGGACCTGAACCCAATCAAGATGATTTGGGGCGAGCTGGACCGCAGAGTGAAGGCAAAAGGGCCAACATGTGGTAAGCATCTCTGGGAACTCCTTCAAGACTGTTGGAAGACCATTTCAGGTGACTACCTCTTGAAGCTCATGAAGAGAATGCCAAAAGTGTGCAAAGCAGTAATCAAAGCAAAAGGTGGCTACTTTGAAGAACCTAGAATATGACATATTTTCAGTTGTTTCACACTTTTTTGTTATGTATATAATTCCACATGTGTTAATTCATAGTTTTGATGCCTTCAGTGTGATTCTACAATTTTCATAGTCATGAAAATAAAGAAAACTCTTTGAATGAGAAGGTGTGTCCAAACTTTTGGTCTGTACTGTATGTTAATTGATAACGATTTATATCGTTAACGGCCTTGATACTTGGCATTGGGACTTGTATATTTTACTTTTCTACATGAATGAATAACTATCATCTGAAATAACATTCTTCTCAGAAATCCAATTACCAGAAACTTACTTCAGTGTTTCTGTATCTTCTACAGGATACATTCTAATTGACACACACATATATACACACACACACACAAATCGATACATTGTTACACATAGACAATACTTTATATGAATTATTTGTTAAAATATGTTGTAAACTAAATATACCATACAGAAATATATATATAATATAATTATGAATATATGAATTGACCCTCATACAGCAGGTGTGCCTCAAGGATATGAATTCTTACCTCGTCATGGCTTCTCCATGAAACAACATTGTTCCCTTCTGACAGACATCTCTGAGGAAGCTAGTGTACTCCCCATAAATAAACCCATATCTTTAGCAATAACTTAAAATACATTGTCCATTCATGTTCACAATTATTTTTATATAAACTGAACTTGCCATGAACTCATCTTGGCTTCTTCAGGCACATAACAGAACTTTGGTTTAGGCTGATTTCACTTTTAAAGGCAATGAGCATTCATTTTGGCTATAATATCATTAGATAATATTGTATACTTATGTAAAATGCCTAACACCCCGGTACAAACACAAAAAGGCGGACATGTTACCAGCATCACAGAGGGCTGTCAGAATGCAGAATTTATGAAGAAATAGAAGTGGGGCACTCTCTAAAGTAAAGGGATCTTTAATTAGACATATCAAGCAATAAATTGACAATATATAATACAATAAAATTCAACAATATTAAAACAGCAGAGGATAAATGGTTAATAACAGTGGTGAGAGTTAATGGTATAATGAAAACTGAATAGATAAAATCAGGATAAATGTAGATCCCAATATACAAATTGTCAGGAATAATTTAAAAGCCAATAAAAATCTGAAAAATATTCGTAAGAACCAATTAAAATCGGAAGAATGTTCATAGGAATATATTATCCACTGGTGGTGAATGAATGCGATTTACACATACGGAATGTTCAATAATGTAAATAATCGCTTGCTGTCGATAAATTTGTGACCAGTCTGTTTGTGCACATAAACTTTCGTACTGTGGATGTTCGTTTTCTGCCGAATAGAATAGTCGGCTTGGCCAGTCTTTTAGAACATGAACATAGTGGTGGCCAAAGTTCGGAACATATATAAATTTCGATGATTTAGGCAGACAATATTACAGCTGCTTATAGGCACAGCGGCGTCCCGCTGTATTGGTTTGAAAAGCGATCGCTTACATAGAATGTGCGTAGTCTTACCAGAGGTCTTTACACTGGACAATGAGCCCTCGACTCGGCGTACTTTCCTTTACGGTTCCAGTCTTCAAGGGCTGTTTGTTCTGATTCAAATTTTCGCGCCAAAAGAATTATTTGCTGCATCCGATCTTTGTATCTTCCGTATAGTAGTGCTTTCTTAATTTGGCAATTCGTTATAATTATGATGAAGTCCTGTCCTCCTCAGTCTCGCAATATCCTTATTTCCTTAGTGGGGGAATTAACACCAGACGCGATTCGGGGATTTAAAACAATGACCCCTTCCTCAGTGGTCCACCACTTTATATGCTTTATATGTCTAATTAAAGATCCCTTTACTTTAGAGAGTGCCCCACTTCTATTTCTTCATATATTTATTTCTATCAGACTGGGTGTTGTCTGTTAGTGGGTGCACCTCTGCTGGACCTCCACCTCATCCTAGTGCGACATTACTTTATATTTACGAATGCAGAATTTACAGGCCTTGCCGCGAGAGATGCTGTATTCTGCTGTTGCGGGCACTGGCAGAGGAATTTCCACCCACAGCAAAACTGGTGCGGGTACCAATCCTACCGCGCCTGCAAGAAGAGGGTGGTTTGAAGATGTGTTGATCCCTTTGCATATAAGATCATTCTTGCAGCCAACCCATCAACAGCCCTCCCCTGATCCAGCCTCAAGGAACCCCTGCACTACTGGGTGTGCAGGCTTGACCTGTGGCCGGATCTGGCACAATTTGCCATGGAATTCTTGGCTTGCCCCTCGTCGAGTATCCTGTCCGAAAGGACGTTCAGCGCAGCAGGGAGGATCGTGAACAATAAGCGCACTCGCCTAGCTCACGACTACCTCACATTTGTAAAAATAAATGAGGCATGGATCTTGGAGGAATTCAACACCTGTGACGACCACGTTTAATTAAATTTCCTCATTCCAGCCCACACATATCCGCCACCACCCAGAACAAAGAATGGTCCCCGTCTTATATAAATACAGCAGCATAAAAAGCCCTTTTCTGTCCGGTAAATGCCTGATGTTTGGGGCCTGTACTCCACTGGCCTGCAGTAAAATTTATATCCAATGACCGTCTAATATACCTCCAGCCACATTATCACTTGATCTTTTCTTTACGGTGAATGCATAGTTTTTGGGGCTTGTAATCTAACTGGCCAACAGTAAAATTGTTATACGCTGACCGCCTAATGTACCTCCAGCCACATAATCACTTGATCTTTTCTGTACGGTGAATGCCTAATGTTTGGGGCCTGTATTCCACTGACCTGCAGTAGATTTGTTATCCAATGACCATCTAATATACCTCCAGCCACATACAGATGTAGCATCGCTAGCAGCGCGCTCGTCAGTCTCGCGTGAGCGCATAGTGATATCCAATTCCATTAGCAAACCCGAAGCGCGTAAATAGACTAGTGAGAAAATTCAGGCTACAATTTAGGTTTGTGAACACCAGATGGCGCATGGAACTACTGTCAGTGCTTAACCCTTCTCGCCACCCTGCTGCATTAAAACATAGTTAACTATATTTAATAATAAATGGGCATGAAAAAAGGAAAAAGAAAGGAAAAAGGAAAAAAGAAAGAGAAAATAGAAAAAAAAATTGCTATGTTAAAAATTAAGTATGTAAAATGTAGGGTATAAAATAGTTCATCGGTAGTACAGTTCCTGGTTACACCAGTGGAAGTCCATGGTTTACATTCACGAAGACTGAAATATATAGCGCACTCCTTAATTAGTTGCTGAGTTACATCGGACAATCTATGCTTTTATATTATTATATGGTCAGGACAATTATATATACTATACAGTACGTCGTTTCTCCAGCAAATTCAGCATTAGGGGCGACTACACCAGATGAAAGAGCGCTCCGCGATCTGATATCAAACACCAGTATGCCATATTCAGACAGGTGGAGATTCATCCCACATTGAGTGGGTTAATACAACAGCTCCAACAAATAAGGTACCGAAAAATTACCAACAACCAAGGTGGAGTACTGTAAGTGCAAATACTGTTCCCCGGCATCTTTGAGACTATTGTACTGAAAGGCATACAAATAATCATTCACCTGAATTCTATTTTGTTGTTATACATACGTGGACGCCCAAAAAAATATACAGCAAATACCTGTGGCACCTAACAAATACCTGCTGCATTCAACAAATATCTGCTATTTTGATTTTATTTATTTTTCTGACTTACATCGGGAAACAGGTTGCGCTGTCATTCACAGATAGCAAGCTTCCTGAAGGGGGGAGGGGGATGCAACCCTAATCAAGCCCCAGTAAAGTACATTTTTCAGAGGTAACATTGAATATATATGTGTATATATAAGTGAACCTAATAGATAAGTGAACTAAAGTGAACCTAAGGGACCGGCCTCCTTTCACACAAAAGACAGCGCAAACTATTCCAGCATTCACTGTTGGAGAGCTGCGATTCATCTCTGCAGTGCGGACCTGACAACCATTCTTTTATACTGCGGTTGATAAGGGAAGGGGGAGAGGAGGAGGAGGTGGGTTTTGTTTCCTAAGAACGGTTGGAGGGCGACAGGGAGTAGATCCCGTTAGGTGTAGCGTCGCTTCACACTGTCAGTCAGTCTATCACTCCCGCTATCTCCCTGGCTCTGTCTTTTCCGCTGCCGTTCTGTGCCTGCCCAATTCTAAACTATTATAGCACTTTCCCCTACATTTATTTTAAAGGAAAGGGGGTAAAATGGTTAATGTGCAGTCGGACTAGAGGTCAGGGGGACGCTCCAGAAGATCAAGAGTCAAGAAAAAAAAAAAAAAAAAGGACAGTATCTCGGCTTTAAACATAAAGGGGACTGGCATTTGCTTTTATGACTGGTCCTTATATTCCCCGGAGGTGTGTTTTCATTGGTTGCAGGAGTGACATGCCCTCCCCTGGCCAGTCACATTAATAAAACTAGGTTTCATTTAAAGAATACTGAATAGGTAGCCAATAGGATACATTTTCCTGTACTTCTGTGGCCTAAAATAAAAATTTTGAGAATTTCCCTTTAAGATGCATAAAAATGACCCCTGATTAAGTAAATATTTTTTGGGGGAATTTTTGTCATTGATCCCCCTCTAGTATGTCACTGTCCATGTTGTAGGACTATTTGTGCACTTCTAGTAAGTATTTGGTTGCTGCAAATATGACCTGAAGGTTTTCCTGGTTCACCTGCCAATAAAGTGAATGGGGCCTGCCGCGTACTTGCGGTTCGCTAACATTTGATCACGTTTGCGTAATCACGTTCGCGAACCGTCCCGGACGATGCTCGTCCATCACTATTGCTGACAGCATCTCCTCTTAGCAGGCTCAGGAGGCCATTGAGTTTATTAGCCAGAACACGGATGTTGGATCTGCCTGGACGCACTTCCACAATTCAGTATAACATTGTCACTGAGCCTCAGGCGAAAGTCTGGCTAAAACCATACCAGGTACCCGAGGCTCGGTGACAAGCCATCTCAGAGGAAGTGCAGATGATGCTGAAGCTAGACGTCATTGAGGAGTCTAAAAGTGGGTGGGCTTGTCCTATAGTGCTAATACCTAAGCCGGATGGGACACTCTGGTTTTGTAACGATTTCCGAAAACTAAATCGAGATCTCTAAGTTTGATGCATATGCCATGCCTCGGGTGGATGAGCTTATTGAGAGGTCAGGCCAAGCCCGATATTTTTCTGTTTTGGACCTCACCAAAGGGTACTGGCAGGTACCCTTGACGGAAGCTGCCAAAGAGAAAACTGCCTTCATCACATCAGAGGGGCTGTACCAATATATGGTGTTACCCTTTGGTCTGCATGTTGCCCCTGCCACTTTTCAGCGGTTCATGGACATTGTGCTGCGTCCATATCGTCGGTATGCTTCGGCTTACCTTGACAAAATTGCCATCCACAGTACCGACTGAGAAAGTCACCTACCCAAAGTGCAGGCTATAGTGGACTCCCTTGGGAAGGCTGGACTGACAACTAACCTAAAGAAATGTGTGATAGGGTTAGAGGAGACTAAGAGTTATCAAACCCCAAGTGAATAAAATAGAGGTGATTCGGCATTGGACCCGACCTGTCACCACGAGGCAAGTAAAGTCGTTCCTGGGAATGGTGGACTATTATATGAGGTTCGTTCCCCATTTTGCAACTTTAGCGGCTCCATTGACAGGGCTCTTGAAGGGACGGAAGTCCGTGATGGTCCGCTCGAATGACCAGGCGGAAGAGGCTTTTTCTGTGTTGAAGTCGGTATTGTGCGGGTCATCGGTTTTGATGACTCCCGACTTCAAGAGGGAGTTTGTGGTACAGACCGATGCCGATGTACTCTCTCAGGAAATCAATGGGGAGGAACATCCCATTGTTTTCTTGAGCCGCAAAGTCACCCCAGCTGAGACCAGGTACAGTATAGTGGGGAGATAGTGCCTGGCCATCAAGTGGGCACTCGAGTCTCTCTGCTATTATTTGTTGGGGAGAAAGTTCCGTCTAGTGACCGACCATTCCCCTCTCAAGTGGATGAGCCAGGCCAAAGAGAGCAATGCTTGGGTCAACAGATGGTTCACTGTCTGGCAAGTGTTCACCCACTCAGGGTTGAACAAAGGGGGGAGGTATATAGGAAGGCACAAGGGACCGTCGTTGATGGATGGTATATGTCATCGAGGTTCCTGGCCTCGGTGGAGTAAGAGCCAGTTTTCATGTGTCAGCACAGTTGCTGTTTGACACCTTGCCATTTAGTATAGCTGCAATAGCTGATCCGGGATGGCTCTTACTGGGAGTAGTCAGAGCTGGGTGGGTGGGCTACTTTCCATGTTCCAGGCGGGGTCTTAACTGGCCTATATTAAAAAATAAAATAAAAAAAAAGCTGTGTCAGCTGGTGGTAATTACCTCTCTCTCTCTAACGGAGGAGCTCTGGCAATCTCTGGATTGGGATCTGAGCTGTGTGCTAGGCTGGAGGCCTAAGTTTGGGAGGTCTGCTCTGTCCTGAGCAATGCTGATCAGGTGTGAACTAACACCTAGGATAACAGGTGACTCTTTTGCTGTATGAACTGTCCAGGTGTGAACGAACACCAAAACTGCAAATGGACTGTTGCACTGTTTTGTTGCCATAAGTTTGAATAAAACACTGAAGTTCTTGAGTTACAAACTGGTCTTTGCCTCTATACTGCATCCGCTTGTCCTTTCTACAAGAGCGAATCCCCACAATATAGATCTACACACAGGGCACTATTCACTGCTTACCACACAGCAGCACCCCATAGACATATGCTTCAAATTCTGAAGGGGAGGTTGAGTCCCTACCCTTCATTGCCCAATTACTAATAGCCTATTTCTTAGAAGCCAATGAGAGGTAGGAGGTACTGAACCCCCCTCAGAATCTGTCTATGTAATATTTTGTGTATATATACAGGTCCTTCTCAAAAAATTAGCATAGTGTGATAAAGTTCATTATTTTCTGTAATGTACTGATAAACATTAGACTTTCATATATTTTAGATTCATTACACACCAACTGAAGTAGTTCAAGCCTTTTATTGTTTTAATATTGATGATTTTGGCATACAGCTCATGAAAACCCAAAATTCCTATCTCAAAAAATTAGCATATCATGAAAAGGTTCTCTAAACGAGCTATTAACCTAATCATCTGAATCAACTAATTAACTCTAAACACCTGCAAAAGATTCCTGAGGCTTTTAAAAACTCCCAGCCTGGTTCATTACTCAAAACCGCAATCATGGGTAAGACTGCCGACCTGACTGCTGTCCAGAAGGCCATCATTGACACCCTCAAGCAAGAGTGTAAGACACAGAAATACATTTCTGAACGAATAGGCTGTTCCCAGAGTGCTGTATCAAGGCACCTCAGTGGGAAGTCTGTGGGAAGGAAAAAGTGTGGCAGAAAACGCTGCACAACGAGAAGAGGTGACCGGACCCTGAGGAAGATTGTGGAGAAGGACCGATTCCAGACCTTGGGGGACCTGCGGAAGCAGTGGACTGAGTCTGGAGTAGAAACATCCAGAGCCACCGTGTACAGGCGTGTGCAGGAAATGGGCTACAGGTGCCGCATTCCCCAGGTCAAGCCACTTTTGAACCAGAAACAGCGGCAGAAGCGCCTGACCTGGGCTACAGAGAAGCAGCACTGGACTGTTGCATGTCATTCGGAAATCAAGATGCCAGAGTCTGGAGGAAGACTGGGGAGAGGGAAATGCCAAAATGCCTGAAGTCCAGTGTCAAGTACCCACAGTCAGTGATGGTATGGGGTGCCATGTCAGCTGCTGGTGTTGGTCCACTGTGTTTTATCAAGGGCAGGGTAAATGCAGCTAGCTATCAGGAGATTTTGGAGCACTTCATGCTTCCATCTGCTGAAAAGCTTTATGGAGATGAAGATTTCATTTTTCAGCACGACCTGGCACCTGCTCACAGTGCCAAAACCACTGGTAAATGGTTTACTGACCATGGTATTACTGTGCTCAATTGGCCTGCCAACTCTCCTGACCTGAACCCCATAGAGAATCTGTGGGATATTGGGAAGAGAAAGTTGAGAGACGCAAGACCCAACACTCTGGATGAGCTTAAGGCCGCTATCGAAGCATCCTGGGCCTCCATAACACCTCAGCAGTGCCACAGGCTGATTGCCTCCATGCCACGCCGCATTGAAGCAGTCATTTCTGCAAAAGGATTCCTGACCAAGTATTGAGTGCATAACTGAACATAATTATTTGAAGGTTGACTTTTTTTGTATTAAAAACACTTTTCTTTTATTGGTCGGATGAAATATGCTAATTTTTTGAGATAGGAAATTTGAGTTTTCATGAGCTGTATGCCAAAATCATCAATATTAAAACAATAAAAGGCTTTAACTACTTCAGTTGGTGTGTAATGAATCTAAAATATATGAAAGTCTAATGTTTATCAGTACATTACAGAAAATAATGAACTTTATCACAATATGCTAATTTTTTGAGAAGGACCTGTATTGTAATATGGGGGGGGGGGGAGATCGCTCCAATAAACCATGTGCATGAGCCAGCCCAGGGTTAAAGAAAACAGATGTTTATTTTCCAAAACGAAAATACAGTGGGATGCGAAAGTTTGGGCAACCTTGTTAATCATCATGATTTTCCTGTATAAATCATTGGTTGTTACGATAAAAAATGTCAGTTAAATATATTATATAGGAGACACACACAGTGATATTTGAGAAGTGAAATGAAGTTTATTGGATTTACAGAAAGAGTGCTATAATTGTTTAAACAAAATTAGGCAGGTGTATAAATTTGGGCACCACAAAAAAGAAATGAAATCAATATTTAGTAGATCCTCCTTTTGCAGAAATTACAGCCTCTAAACGCTTCCTGTAGGTTCCAATGAGAGTCTGGCTTCTGGTTGAAGGTATTTTGGACCATTCCTCTTTACAAAACATCTTTAGTTCATTTAGGTTTGATGGCTTCCGAGCATGGACAGCTCTCTTTAAGTCACACCACAGATTTTCAACTATATTCAGGTCTGGGGACTGAGATGGCCATTCCAGAATGTTGTACTTGTTCCTCTGCATAAATGCCTTAGTGGATTTTGAGCAGTGTTTAGGGTCGTTGTCTTGTTGAAAGATCCAGCCCCGCACAGCTTCAGCTTTGTCACTGATTCCTGGACATTGGTCTCCAGAATCTGCTGATACTGAGTGGAATCCATGCGTCCCTCAACTTTGACAAGATTCCCAGTCCCTGCACTGGCCACACAGCCCCACAGCATGATGGAACCACCACCATATTTTACTGTAGGTAGCAGGTGTTTTTCTTGGAATGCTGTGTTCTTTTTCCTCCATGCATAACTCCCCTTGTTATGGCCAAACAACTCAATTTTAGTTTCATCAGTCCACAGCACCTTCTTCCAAAATGAAGCTGGCTTGTCCAAATGTGCTTTAGCCCACCTCAAGCGTCACTTTGGAGAAAAGGCTTCCTCTACATTACTCTCGCATACAGCATCTCCTTGTGTAAAGTGCGCCGAATGGTTGAACGATGCACAGTGACTCCATCTGCAGCAAGATGATGTTGTAGGTCTTTGGTGCTGGTCTGTGGGTTGACTCTGACTGTTCTCACCATTCGTCACTTCTGTCTATCCGAGATTTTTCTTGGTCTGTCACTTTGAGCCTTAACTTGAACTGAGTCTGTGGTCTTCCATTTCCTCAATATGTTCCTAACTGTGGAAACAGACAGCGGAAATCTCTGAGACAGCTTTCTGTATCCTTCCCCTAAACCATGATGGTGAACAATCTTTGTCTTCAGGTCATTTGAGAGTTGTTTTGAGACCCCCATGTTGCTACTCTTTTGAGAAAATTAAAAGAGGAGGGAAACTTACAATTGACCCCCTTAAATACTCTTTCTCATAATTGGATTCATCTGTGTATGTAGCTCAGGGGTCACTGAGCTTACCAAGCCAATTTGAGTTCCAATAATTAGTTCTAAAGGTTTTGGAATCAATAAAATGACAACAGTGCCCAAATGTATGCACCTGCCTAATTTTGTTTAAACAATTATAGCACACGTTCTGTAAATCCAATAAACTTCATTTCACTTCTCAAATATCACTGTGTGTGTCTCCTATATGATATATTTAACTGACATCGTAACATCGTAAATATATATATATATTTATCGTAACAACCAACGATTTATACAGGAAAATCATGACGATTAACAAGGTTGCCCAAACTTTCGCATTCCACTGTAGGTACAGCTTCCAGCAGCCAAGGTCCAAACAAACCCAACCTAAAGTCCCCTTAGTTCAGTACAACATAATCAATAGAACAGTCTGTTCAAAAATAAAGGTATTTTTACCCTGGGTTCTTTTCAGTCCGTGGTACATTCCAGTTTGCTTTCCTGCCAAACTTTCCACATGTCCTCAGTTTCCAGCTCTGTTCACAGCCAGCCACAGCAGTGTGTCCACCACACCACACACTCCCTCACTCACTTCCTTTTCTTCTTATCAGGAGAGTGAGTTAACCCTGTGGGTACCGGATCCTAGGTAGTCCTTTCTTAAAGGCACCACAACCCAAATAATGGTGATACATATCTGTCACTGAGGACCCAACCTTGGCGTCCTCTACAATATATATATATATATATATATATATATTAGTATAAGACCTCTTCTTGCTCTGTTATGCAGATGTGTAGCACAGTGATGGCACAGGTTCAAAAGTTGAGCCTGTGCCATCAGCTGTTGGTGTCAGCTATACATTTCTGAGGCTAGCAGCACTGGAGCTTGCTCCAGTTCTGCCATCTTAACCCTTTAGATGCTTCATGTGAACATAAACACAACGCACATAAAACGTACCCATACTGTTCTTCTAAAGGCTCATTAACACAGCCATAGCCATTTTTGCGGTCCGTGTGATGTCCACATCATCATTGGCAGGTACTTGGTGGTCCCGCTCCATAGCAAATGCTCCGGAGAAAATGGCATCTGGAAATGTGGTTTTCAACCAAGTGGCAACAAACTTGCAGGGATTGCTCCCTTCAGCCCTCTCTGAAAGTCTACTTTTCTCTCCAGAGAGGTGAGTTGTGCTGGAATAGGAGTTGTGCGGTCCTCTAGAGTAGTGACTCGATCTTCCGCCTCTTTTACTCTATCACGCAAGGTCTGCATGTCATAGCGCAGTAGGCCAAGGTATACCTTTACTTCCTCTAGTTTGCAAGAAAGAGTGGTTTGACAGACCTCCTTCAAGGTAGGTTCTGGTTCAGGGTATGAATCTCCTGAGGTGGCAGTCACGAGGCCCGAAGAACTGGCTGAGGTAGCATGGAGCTACGCTCCGGCACCATCTGGGATCTCAGAGCGGGCAAATTCTCAGAGCTTCTCTGCTACAGTAAGTTGTTTGTTGCGGGCCATCTTTGAGCCCTGGGAGAGTCCTGACTTTCCACCTGCTGGGTAGGGAATTTTGCCGGCTGTGAATAATCAGGATGATGAGGTATCAGGGTCTTCACACTGGAGCTCCGCTAACCACGCCCTCACATGACAGCTGCAGGCCACACCCCAGGCCAATTATGTTTTCTTTTTGATTATGTGGACAGCTGGATGTGTGCTGGATGGCACCACTATGCACTATAGGAAGAAGGGTAGCTGGTGGAGGCAGTTTGATGCTCTGGGAAATGTTCTGCTAGAAAATTTAGAGTTTAGGCATTTATGTGGATGTTACTTTATGTGGATGTACCACTTAACTAAACACTGTACAGAGTCAGATCAAGCACAATCCTTCATGGTAGTGGTATTCCTTAATGACAGTAGCGTCCTTTAGGAAAATAATGCGCCTTGCCACACTCCAAAAATTGTTTCCGAATGGTTCAAGGAAAAGAACACTGCCTTGAAACTTCCTGGTGGGCGGCCCAGCTTTCCTCATGGCCACCAGCCAGGTACAGAACTATTGGATGCTCCCACAGTTTATTAATACTCAGTAGCATCGGGTACTTATGAATCCTGAATTCAAATGTATTGCAGTCCTCACGATGGTGATTCAAGCTGAATACTCCAGCAGGGCACAGGAGCGATGGTTCCCTCTGCCACCGTTCACCTTCACAGGTCTCAGGCCTAGTAGTAGTCTTATGAAGCAGTAAATTGGCGCAGGTGGTTACGAATCAATGACATCATGGCAACTGCCTGTGCGAGGACACAATGATGTCAATGCAACCAGCTGCCTGTGCCAGGAGGAAGACATCTCAGACTGCAGTCCAGAGGAGGTGGCAGTGTGGAATGGGACTTGGGGAACACATAAGACATTACTGGGGGCACTATAGGGGGCATTATTATTACTGGGGCATTATAGGCTGTGTTATTGCTATGGTCACTTTGAGGGCATTATTACTGTTGGTGGCACTAGGAGGCATTATGAATACTAGGTGCATTATGGGGACATTATTATTACTAGGGAAATCATATTGGAGACTATCGGGGCATTGTTATTACTGGGGACACTATAGGGGCATAACTGTTTCATATGATTGAGCACCGGGGAAATGTGCTGGAAAAAGAAGTCTGATGCAAGTAGGCCCCAAATAAGGACATCTTCAGAGATCTTTTGGAGTATGTGCTTTGATGGTCACAGCTGTTTTGACCACATTAGAGTGACCTACCATACACAATATTAAGCAGGTGTTTTACTGTTATGGCTGATCTGTGTATAATATGTACAGAAAGACTACCAAAGGATTTATAGAAATGTGTATCTGCTGTGTTTTGCCAATGATCTGTTGCAAATGTGCTGTAGATCTAAAATCCCCATTTTCAGCAGCCTGTTAAAAGTGTATTCAAGGAGGCGAGCATGAGAGCGTCAGACTTGCGATGCTAGGCTCCGCCCACCGCCCCCCTGCACGCTGGCCGCCCGGACCATTTGGATCGCACATTCGCGGACCCTGCCATGTGAGTGCTACCGCTGTTTGAGACGCAGAGACGCTGAAGTTTGGGGATTCTCCTGCCGCATCCTCCGCCCTGCTTCCTAGCCTGCTGGCGCCCAGATCCGCCTGATGCCGAGGTCGTCGCTGCTGCCTATGAGCCACGGGGGTGGTGAGTTACTGAGTTGCTGAGGCTGACGGGGGCTGACGGGAGTGGAGTGGCGGTAAGGCGTGCTGATGATATGGGGGACCGTTGCAGGCGGTGTTGAACTGGAGGTCTTGGTACACCTGTAGTGCCTATATGAGTAGAGCTGGAAGAAAGAGGCTTCACTGTTTTTTTTATGGGACTTGTGGGGAGGTTGCTCCCACTGTTTGGCAATTACTTTATGCCGGTTAACACAGCTGCCCCCCCCCCCCCCCCCCTTGGTTTGATAAGCACTGCTGGAGATGCCTAAATGGGGGTGAAGAAAGATACGGATGGGGCTGAAAATTAGGCTGTGGATTGTGTAAGATGAAGGTGGTGCGGTGTCTCTAATATTGGTGGAACAAAGTAACGAAGAGAAAGAGGGGAGAGGGAAGGGAAGGGAAGGAAAGAAAGAGAAGAGAAGAAGAAAAAGGGGGGGGGGGAAGGGGTCCTGGGAGGAGGAAATATGGTGGTCTATCATATTATATGGTAGTTGCTCTAGCCATCGACTCCCCCAGCTTGACTGTGCTTAACCTCATGAAGAACTCCCCTTTATGGTACTAACTTTTAACCCTTCTAATATTTCCATCCCTAAACCCCTCCCAGACTAAACCAGGACTAAGGATCATCACCTTTACCTTCAGCGTTATTGAACTCTATCTTATGTTGAAGATTTAATAGATAAGTGGACATTAAGTCTCTGGCTTTTGGACTATATAGAAAGTATATTATTGGTATATAGCACCCCTGCTTCAATCAGTTTTTTGGGGGGGCAACTGGTAAATCCCACCAGTAGAAATTATTGGTTCCAATAGCGTTTGTCACTCTGTGTAGATGCGGTAACGCAGCAAAACCGCAAACAAATGCTGCACTACCTAAACGCACTATATAGAAAGTATATTATTGGTATATAACACCCCTGCCTCAATCAGTTTTTTTGGGGGGGCAACTGGTAAATCACACTAGTAGAAATTATTTGTTCCAATAGCGTTTGGCACTCTGTGCGGCTGCAGTATCAGCTGCAGAACCGCACACAACTGCTGCACAATACAATTGCACTATAATATACTTTCTATGTTAGAAAGTATATTATAAGTATATTACACCCCTCAGTATGTCACACCTATCGATAGCACACCTATAGCAGTCCTTAAAAGGACTTTTGTGCCCTATTAGCTGTCTGTCCCTGCTCCACACAGCAACCTCTCCCTACACTGGCAAAAGACTGAATGTAAAGTGGCGGCCAGATCAGGTTTATTTTTAAGGTGGGGGTATGTCCATGTGGGGAAACGTCTCAATTGGCTGTCCTGTACCACCTGATGGATGTGTCATGGGTCAAAGTTCTTCACAATGTAAAAGAATATGGCGGCGAACAGCAAACAAGCAAAGTTTGCAGCGAAACGACCGCCAGGAGAACCGCAAGGCCATCTCTACTTGGTGTGTTACAAGTGTTGTGATTCGTCAAATCATATGGCAAAAGACTGTAAAGCTATAATCAGGTGTGTAGAATGCAGCAGTGACAAGCATGTTACATCAATGCATCCTTCTTTGCCTCCAGACAACGCACCATCTCAAGCCGCAGCCAACGCTGTCGCACTTCATGGCGGGGAGCCACCAGCTCAAGAGCTAGCTACAACTGTCTCCTCTTTCTGTATGGAAATATGTGGCAAGGAGATTGGTTCCAAGTGCTGTGTAAAGGTGTGTTTGGTCAACGTCTACCCACAAGGGCAATCTGGAAAGGCCATCAGAATGTACGCCATTATAGATGGACAAAGCAATAGGTCTCTGGCAAAACCTAAATTATTTAAGATCTTTGGCATAACGGTTGAAGCAACACCATACACCATAAACACTTGTTGTGGTCGTGTAGAGACTTATAGTAGTGGATACTTTATCTCCTCCATTAAAGGGAATGTTCATATACTATTGCCTACTCCAGAAGCTGCATACCATCATTCCCACTTGAAACATCTAGCTAGTGAGATTCCTCTTATGGGCATGAATGCTGACATCCTACTCTTGCTAGGGAGAGACATTCTGGGAGTCCACAAGGTGCTGCAACAATGCAATGGTCCTAACAATGCCTCATATGCAGAGACTCGACTTAGGCTGGGCGATTGTGGGCGATTTATGTATAGATAGAGCCACAATCCATCTCAAGTGAACTCCTTCAAAACATTTGTGCTCAAAAATGGTCACACAACTCGCTTTAAGCCATGTGTTCATCATTATGAGGTAAAAGAAAAGCATTCTAACCTCCTTAAATCAATCCTACCCTTTATGACAACTTAGGAAGATAAGTGTTTGTACTACACCAGAGGACAACAGATTAGCCATAGATGACAGAGATTTTATTAAAATAATAGACAATGAAATCTTTAAAGATGCATCTAACCACTGAGTTGCGCCTTTACCTTTCCGTGCTGTAAGAGCCAGACTTCCAGACAAATGGGAACAGACACTATCTAGATTCATCAACTTGCAATGTACGTTTAAAAACAAGCCTGAAATGAAAAATCATTTTGTGGCCTTCATGGAAAAGATATTACACAATGACCATGCAGAGCCGTCTCCACCTTTGCAAGAGCATGAAGAATGCTGGTACCTTCCCTCCTTTGGAGTATATCACCCACGGAAACAAAACCAATAAAGGTGGCATTCGACTCAACTGCCAAACATAATGACGTATCTCTGAACCACGTCCTTCTTACCGGTCCAAACCTGATCAATAATCTGGTAGGAGTACTTATGAGATTCAGAAAGGAGTCAGTTGTCATTACTGCAGACATTGAACAAATGTTCCATTGCTTTATCGTATGCTAAGACCAAAGAAATTATCTCAGGTTTCTTTGGCACAGAAACAATGACACCAGCAAGGAAATGGTTGAATACCGCATGAAGGTGCATGTGTTCTGTAACAGTCCTTCGCCTGTTGTTGCTACATATGGCCTATGTAGTGCTGCCTCTGATGGTGAGTCAGAGTTTGGGAAAGATGTGTGAAACTTCGTTGAAAGAGACTGCTACATGGACGACGCACTCAAATCCTTGCCCACAGCGGAACAACTGGATATGATGTCATTTATCCTCCCCAAAATGCTTTACCTATTACAGACTTTGCCCATATTCGTACCAGAATCCTTCTTTCTGGCTACATGCAGAACCTTTTCAGCTTTCATTTGGAAGCAAGCGCGGCCAAGACTGGCTTATTCCTCACTGGTCCTACCCAAGCACAAAGGAGGATTTGGACTACCAGACATTACTGTATACTAATAGTCCATTCAACTAAGACTTCTTGTCGAGTTAGTTAATCCCCACATTGCCAAATTGGGTTGTCAGATAGCACACTCTCTGTTGTCCCCCTCTGAATACTCACGTTTGGAGGGTTCAGTCCAACCCGGTCATAGGTGCAGAATTCCAGCCAACCCTTAAGGGGGTCCTCAATACTTGGATTAAAGTTTTGACTACCTTTAACCTCCCTCCCAGCCCTTCGCCTTTCATGCCTCTGCATCTTCTGCCATACTATCTAAACTCATGCTATTCAGATGAAGCAGGTATTTGGTCTTCCTTTGGTGCCTCCTCTGTGGGTGACATACTGAAAAACCTTTAGATTCCTTCTCTGCTGGACCTCCAGGCATCACATCAGGCTACAAAATGGACGCCATTTCATTACTCTCACTTTCGTCTGATATGTCAAAAATATCTACTTATGGCCAATAAGAATTTTCTTCCCTCTTGGTATGAGGTTCTTGTTGACTCCCCCAGTCTGGTGAAAAAACCCATCTCACTTTTTTATAATAAAATACTAACACATAATTGTCCTATCAAACCACCATTTATTCAGCAATGGGAGAAGGAGCTGGGTCTATCGCTATCTGACAAAGAGATCTCCTTGATCCTTAGGAACTCACATGGTTTTTCGAGATGCATAAGGGTACAAGAGAATTCATTTAAATTGACCACAACGTGGTACCGCACTCCAGATTTACTCCACAAGATAGACTCATTGCTCTACCTAGTTTGTTGGAGATGCCATGAAGAGAGAGGCACGGCACTGCATATTTGGTGGTCCTGCAAGAAAATCTGGTGTATATGGTGTTACTTTCATCAAAATGACAAATAAAGATTTGATTTAAAATAAATTATACATGTACATTATATAGACGTATTAACATATACAGTATAGCACACTATCAATTATCTGTAAATTTTAAAGCTGTATTATTGGTGTGTGTATAGTGCATAGTGACTAGAAAATGTGTAATTCATGTGCACAATGTGCATGTGCCTGCTTCATATGTACATGTATGTATCATATACATGTGCATATTTTATATACAGTATTCAGAAGTGCATATACTGTGTGCATGTTTACAGATGTTTACATTATGTTTTTTAGCAGATTTTAAATTTTAATAAAAAAAATTCTGCAACACATCAAGGGTTAACAGCCAAACAAAACTCAAAATCTATTACCCTGATTCTGGAGTTTACAGAAACACCCCATATGTGCTCAAAAACTGATGTATGGGCACACAGCAGGCTTCAGAGTGGAAGGAGCACCATATGGCTTTTGGAGAGTGGATTTAGCTGGAATGGTACTTGGGAGTAATGTCGCATATGAAGTCACCATGGAAACAAACAAAAAAGTTGCTTAATACCCACATTTTTCACTTTCCCAAAGAGTAACAGGACAAAATGCACCCCACATTTTGATCGCCACCATCCCATATTTGCTCAAAAAATTATGTATGGGTGCACAGCAGGCTTCAGAGTGGAAGTAGAACCATATGGCTTTAGAAGAGCAGATTTAGCTGGAATGGTACTTGGGAGCTATGCTGCATATGAAGACATCATGAGTTGGCCCTACAGTGGAAACCCCCAAAAAGTGACCCCATTTTGAAATCTACACCCCTCAAGGAATCTTTCAAGGTGTGTAGTGAGCACTTTTATCTCAAAGGTCTTTCCTAGAATTAGGAAAAACTTTGCAGTTAAAATGGAAAATTGCTTTTTTTTTCACAAAAAAGTTGCTTTACACCCAGATTTTTCACTTTCCCAAAGGGTAACAGGACAAAATGCACACCACATTTTCATCCCCATTTCCCCTGAATACGCCAACACCCGATATGTGCTAAAAAATAATATATGGGTGCACAGCAGGGCTCAACAATCAAACAGCAAAATATGGATTTTGCTGACCTGAATTGGCAGACATTGATTTTAGGTGTAATGTTGCATTTAAAAAATTCCAGAGGTCCCCAGAAATTAAAAACCCCAAGAAATGAGCCCATTTTGTAAAGAGCACCCCCGTATGAACATTTTGAAGGGATTGAAAGGGCACTTTTGACCTAGGTGTTTTACAGAAAAAAATATGTAGTGGTTGGTGAAAAGTGGATCTGTAAGCTATGCGGACTAAATCAGAGTTGGTAAAACTACAGGGTACATCATGGATGAAATTAAATTAATACTCCATGGATTTTAAAATACTCCTCCATGCACAGGCCAGGTTTTTCAGGGAAGGTTTTTCAGTGGTAAATGGTGTCTTTTCTTATCCCCCTTTTGTAACAAACCCTGCATCTTTTTTGGGTCATACCCTTCCTTGTAGTCTGGCGGACTTGACCTGTAAAATGTTGTCCTGGTAAAAAATGGGCACCATGACTTCCAGAAGAACTGGGACCCTCCCTGGCCAGGCTTTGAAAAATTAGGGCCTTGATAACCACCTCTTGGAACTGAAGGAAAGTTCCTCTGTGGCCTGAAGATTGAAATAGCACGTACAATGTGTACGGCTAGCTTTTTATACCACAGTTTTTCGTGTGGCACTATAGGGCTTCAGAAGTTGATCTGAAAGATGCACCCCTCCCATGTGCCTGTTGTAGTCCAGGATAAAAAAAGGTTTGGGGGTAGTGGTTGTGGTATATCATACAGGAGCAGGGGAGCTGGTGTTAGTGTGAATGGTGGTCAGTACAAGGATATCCCTCTTGTCCTTGTACTTAACAACCAGCCTGTTCTCATGGAGGAGAGCCCTACTTTCACCCATTCACAGTGGTTTCCCTACCAGGGATCTAGGGAGGCCTCTCTGATTTTTGTGCACTGTGCTGCAAGCCACAGTACCTCTGGCAGTTAGGGACATGAATAGGGGTATACTGGTATAATAGTTATCCACATAGAGGTGGTAACCCTTATCCAGCAGTTGGTGCAGTAAGTCCCACACGATCTTCCCACTAACTCCTAGGATGGGGGGCATTCTGGGGGTTCTATCTGGGAATATTTCCCTTCGTAAATTCGGAACTTGTGGCTGTACCTGGAGCTAGGAGCTACTCTCACAAAGTTTGTATATCTTTATGCCATACCTTGCCCATTTGCTAGGCAGGTACTGCCGGAATCTAATTCTTCCTTTGAAAAGTAATAGGGAATCATCTACACTGACATTTCTATCTGGGTTATACACCTCAGAAAACTTGGTGTTAAAGTGGTCAATGACAGGCCTAACCTTGAACAGACAGTCAAATGGTGGGTCGTTTTGCGGTGGGCACTGTGCATTGTCGTTGTAGTGTAAGAATGTAATTGGAGTCTGGTAAAAAAATGTCCGAACTCCAATATTGTCTAACGTTTGGCTTCTTTACAACGCCCATATGCAGCACGAGTCCCTAAAACTTCATCATCTCTGCTGCACTTACTGGGTCCAACCAAAGTGTTTACCATATGCTGATGTAGGTGTCATGGCCAGTGGTATGTTTTGTGACACTTTCCTTCACTTGGTTGCCTGTGGCAACGTGTGGTGTGTGCATGTGGTGGCAGTGTCTCAGCCCTATGGCTAATCCCCAGGACATGATTGCCACGCATGCCGTTGCCCACGGCAACAGGTGAAGTGTGTTTGTTTATGTGTGTATTCCCCTTTAAGTGGCCGTCTTCCCTTGCCTTGTGTTGGAAGGGTTAATTCCCTTCTGTGTGTGTGAACACTGGGTGTGTCTATGTGGCTGTGGCTACTTGGGCCTATAAAGCCTCAGTAAATATCACTAGTCTGAGGGGTACTTCAGCCATGGTTAGCTGGAGCAGCCTCCTCTGTTATTCCATCTGCCAGTGGGGGCCACCCTTGTGGTCATAGGTTTATGTATGGTGTTTAGAAGATGTTTGTTTGGTCTATTTGTTATTGCAGCATATGGTTTCCTGGGTTCCCGTGTGATGTCTGTTGTGTGCTGTGTCCTTTGTGTTTGTTGTGGACAGCAGCACTTGCACGTGGGTTCCAGGTTGTGTGTCTGTGGCAGGTAAGTTTGGTACTAGTCTCACTTACTTGTCATTGCCATATGTCTGTTCATGTTCCCCTTTCTATGTAGCTTGGCCATTGAGACTCCTGTTCCTCCGTGTCTAGGAGGAACAGGTCGTCTTACCCTGCTCCTAGTCCAGGGCCACCCTGAGGGCTAGCAGGAATATCAGGTTCCGGAGTATGATCCCTCCTACCTTCAGGGTTGGCTCATACGGATAGGAGACAGGGTCAGAATTAAGGATGTGTAGGAGGTGACCTGCTCCCTGATTCCTGTCCTGGCCTGGCATTGACCATCCGCCTTCTGATACCGCATGGCTGAGGGTTTTCCCCATCCTCAGCTGTGACAGTAGGGTTCTGATCAATGAATTGTTGGGCATAAAAATTGGTTTGGGCCACAATCTAGTTCGGTGAAGCCTGCACAGTCTATCTGTATTCTGGATTTGCCCCCAAAATCCGAAATTTGGGTCTAATAATCGTCAGGGGGTGGGGTCCATAAGGGTTCACTCTGGGGAACTGCCTCCGTTGCTACCCTGGGGTGCCTTCTAGAGGGTACCTCATCAGCAGATGATGATGATGAGGAGGAGGTAGAGGAGTATAGGAAAGTGGCATCCTCTTCTCCCTCACTGGCAGACTCAGTATCGTATGCCTCTTCAGCTGAGTATACTCGCTGGGACGGACGGGCCATTTTTATTGGGGTGTGACGTGTGAAATGTGTAAACCTTTATTTCATGTGAGGGTGTATATATTGTGTTTTCACACATGAAGGGGCTTGTAATACATTTTAAGTAAAATTTAGAAGAAAAAAAGAAAAAAAAATTGTAAAATAAAAAGGCTTTTCTGTAAAAATAGGGACAGAGACCGAATGTGGTTCCAGATGTTCAGCAATTCCAGATGTTCTTCTTTTTTCTTTCAGTAGGAAAAGTTGAAATCGCAGTGGTGGTGCACCACAAGTTCCAGCAAGCCAACAAGCAGCACAGAAAAGCACATAACCTATCTGCATGCAGTCACCAGCTAGAATGGCTGCATGCAGGGAGGTTAAGCCCTTTCCTGTGCACCTATAGCGCTGCCATTGGCTGGAGGATTGTTCCAGCCAATCGCAGCGATGGCAGGGGATGCCAAACACTGGTGTCCTCTGCCTCACCTCAGGGGAGACTGGTGCTTACCGGTTCAGCACTGGTCACCTCCCCCTGTAGCTGTCCAGCTGGGACCTGTCCTAGGTTGCTAATATAGCTTATATGTGTATACAATTAAACCTGCTAATAACCTTAACGCCCCAGGACGAGAATGATCGTCCTCAAACGCCACTTAGCGCTCGAGGACGAGCGCTCTTGTCCTGGAGTCGTTCCTCCCCCCCGCGTGCGGTCCCCCGGTCAGCAGCAGAGCATCGGCAGTAACGCCGATGCCGGTGGGTTAACCCCTCATATGCCGCAGTTAGCGCTGACCTCACCTGATGGATCGGGTCCCAGCTGTGCTGTGGCGGGGACTCGATCATTGCCATCGCAGCCCCAACCCATTCCGAGACTTGGGGCCTCTTAACTAGGGAAGCCTAAGAGGCCCAGCCCCCAGGCTGGATCTCCTAGGCAACTGTTAGTGTCTTACAGTGTAAGACACTAACAGTTCAATACAGCACAATACAGATATAGGTTGAAGTCCCATAGTGAGACCAAAAATAAAGTGAAAAAAAGTTAATAAAATTAAAGTTTTACAAAAAAAATAAAGTTTCAAGTAAAAAAAAGCGTAATTTTCAAAAAATAAAGTAAAAATTAATTAAAAAAAAATAGGGAAAAGACATATAGATATAATAGGTATCGTTGCATCCGTATCGACTAGCTCTATAAACATATCACATTACCTAACCCCTTAGATGAACACCGTAAAAAATAAAAACTGTGCTAAATAAACAATTTTTGGGTCAACTTACATCACAAAAAGTACAACAGCAAGCGATCAAAAAGGCGTACGCCCACCAAAATAAGACCATCTAACTGTCACCTCATCCCAAAAAAATGAGCCCCTAATTGAGACAATCGCCCAAAAAAAAAAATATGGAGAATATGGAGACACTAAAACATTATTTTTTTTGTTTTAAAAAAGCTGTTATTGTGTAAAACTTACATAAATAAAATAATATACATAGTAGATATCGCCGCGTCCGTATCGACCGGCGATATAAAAATATCACATGACCTAACCCCTCAGATGAACACCGTAAAAAAAATATATAAACTGTGTAAAAAAAGCCATTTTTCGTCATCTTACATCACAAAAACTGTAATAGCAAGCGATCAAAAAGTCATATGCACCCCAAAATAGTGACACCGTCATCTCATCCCGCAGAAAATGAGACCCTACCTTAGATAATTGCCCAAAAACTGAAAAAACTATGGCTCTCAGACTATGGAGACACTAAAACATGATTTGTTTGTTTCAAAAATGAAATCATTTAGAAAACTTACATAAATAAAAAAATTGTATACATATTAGGTATCGCCGCGTCCGTGACAACCTGCTTCTATAAAAATACCACATGATCTAACCTGTCAGACGAATGTGGTAAATAACAACAAAAAAACGCGTGCCATAAAAGCTATTTCTTGAAACCTTGTCTCACAAAAAGTATAATATAGAGCAACCAAAAATCATATGTACCCTAAACTAGTACCAACCAAACTTCCACCCTATCCTGTAGTTTCTAAAATGGGGTAACTTTTTTGGAGTTTCTACTCTAGGGGTGCATCAGGGGGGCTTCAAATGGGACATGGTGTAAAAAAAAACAGTCTAGCAAAATCTGCCTTCCAAAAACCGTATGGCATTCCTTTCCTTCTGCGACCTGCCGTGTGCCCATACAGCAATTTACGACCACATATGGGGTGTTTCTGTAAACTACAGAATCAGGGCCATAAATATAAAGTTTTGTTTGGCTGTTAACCCTTGCTTTGTTACTGGAAGAAATGGATTAAAATGGAAAATTGAAAAAAAATTGAAATTCAGAAATGTCATCTCTATTTGTCAATAACTCTTGTGGAACAGCTAAAGCGTTAACGACGTTTGTAAAATCAGTTTTGAATACCTTGAGGGGTGTAGTTTCTTAGATGGGGTCACTTTTATGGAGTTTCTACTCTAGGGGTGCATCAAGGGGGCTTCAAATGGGACATTGTGTCAAAAAAAAACCAGTCTAGCAAAATCTGCCTTCCAAAAACCGTATGACATTCCTTTCCTTCTGCGCCCTGCCGTGTGCCCATACAGCAGTTTATGACCATATATGGGGTGCTTCTGTAAACTACAGAATCAGGGCCATAAATGTTGAGTTTTGTTTGGCTGTTAACCCTTGCTTTGTTACTGGAAAAAATTGATTAAAATTGAAAATTTGCCCAAAAATTGCAATTTTGAAATTTCATCTCTATTTGCCAATAACTTTTGTGGAACACCTAAAGAGTTAACGACGTTTGTAAAATCAGTTTTGAATACCTTGAGGGGTGTCGTTTCTTAGATGGGGTCACTATTATGGAGTTTCAACTCTAGGGGTGCATCAGGGGGGCTTCAAATGGAACATGGTGTCCAAAAAAAAGTCTAGCAAAATCTGCTTTCAAAAACCGTATGGCATTCCTTTCCTTCTGCGTCCTGCCATGTGCCAGTATAGCAGTTTACGACCATTTATGGGGTGTTTCTGTAAACTACAGAATCAGGGCCATAAATATAGAGTTTTGTTTGGCTGTTAACCCTTGCTTTTTAACTGGGAAAAAAAAAAGATTAAAATGGAAAATCTGCCAAAAAAGTGAAATTTTGAAATTGTATCTCTATTAATTCTTGTGGAACACCTAAAGGGTTAACAACGTTTGTAAAATCAGTTTTAAATACCTTGAGGGGTGTAGTTTCTAGAATGGGTGGTTTCTATCATGTAAGCTTCACAACGTGACTTCAGACCTGAACTGGTCCTTAAAAAGTTGTTTTTTTGAAAATTTCTGAGAAATTTCAAGATTTACTTCTAAACTTCTAAGCCTTGTAACATCTGCAAAAAATTAAATATTATTCCCAAAATGATCCAAACATGAAGTAGACATATGGGGAATGTAAAATAATAACTATTTTTGGAGATATTACTATGTATTATAGAAGTAGAGAAATTGAAACTTAAAAATGTTAAAATTTTTCCAAATTTTTGGTAAATTTGGTATTTTTTTATAAATAAAAATGAATTTTTTTAATCCATTTTACCAGTGTCATGAAGTGCAATATGTGACGAAAAAACAATCTGAGAATGGCCTTAATAAGTCAAAGAGTTTTAAAGTTATCACCACATAAAGTGACACTGGTCAGATAAAAATGGCTTGGTCCTTAAGGTGAAAATGAGCCCGGTCCTTAAGGGGTTAAAGGCATCCCAAACATAATGTTCGTGAGTAGTGCCAACATTAAAATTCCAGAATTCTTCCAACTCCCTCACTATGTCTCCCTGTTCCTGAAGTATATTGAACCAATGAGGGTTCAGTCTAAAAGTACGAGGCCTTCCAACACCCTCCCACCTTTTCATTACTAGGAGAATTGGAGAGTGATCTAATATCGAATGTGACTCATATTTCATACGAACAATCCTTTCAATAAAGTTAGCCGTTGTAAAGGCCAGGTCTATCCTGGACAGGGCAGTACAGGACCGGCTGAAGCAAGAGTATGTTCTTGCATCACCATGCAGGTGTCGCCAGATATCTATTAGCGCCATTTCCTGACATATATTGGCTAGTGGCGACACTCCTCCTGTTCCCGAACTCTTCCGAGATCCCGAGGAAACCCTGTCCAAACCGCGGTCCATAACCTTATTAAAATCATCTAACAATATAATTGGACAGATATCCCTTTGGCTTACAAAGTCAAAGAGTTGGGAGATAACATACAAAGAGAAGGGTGGAGGGATGTAAACAAACGCTGTGGCGAAACCAACCTCGCCATGGTGTTTTGGAGGGGGCTGTTTACCAGCCTCCTGCCCTGGGATTATGGTCCCTTAAGTTATTGGGTTTTAAGGCACTTGGGACGGAGCCCTCTGTCCCTGGATTGCATCCTTTGCCTTACTTGCTTGGATGAAGCACATGGTGAGAACAATAGATAGCGGCCATTTTAGCTCACGAACACTGTTTGACCCTCAACACGGAGCCTTGTCTCGTTATTGGGGGGATTCCCTGTATGCTGTTAGAGACTGATTGCCAGGAGTGTAAGCCGATTGGATGCTTTTCCTGTTCGTCTGCTGACAGCTATTTGTGAGGTTCCAGTTTGGAGTGCTATTTTGTATCCAGTTCGGGAGGTTGGTGTTCTGCAGTAGCTGTGCCTGTCTCTCGGAAAGGGGCATATCGCCTAAACGGATTTTAACCCCTTGTCTGCTGAAACGGTCCGTTTCAACCGCCAATATACATATTGTCTGGGACCATCTGCAGTGGAGAAACACAAACCTGCCCTCCTTATCTATTCTTTGTCCAATAGGCTCATACTGTACTTTATTATGTATATACACACTGACCCCACGGGAGAAAGAAGAGAGACAGGAGTGATACTCAGCCTGTGCCCACCTTTTTTTCATGCATGGCACTTTCTCAGGAGTCAGGTGCATTTCAACTAGGCACACAATCACTGGAAGATGTTTACTTATAATATCAGCCACAATCACTCTTTTAGTCCTGTCCGCTAAACCACGGACATTCCATACAAAAGTCTATGTCATTAGTTTGTGACTGTCCTGATTCTAGGTCAGTCCTTAATAGTACTGCCTCTCCAGCCTGTCCGCCATAGTTATGCCCCCAGACAACGAACCCCCTCCCAACCTCCCAGCATTGTCCTTGAGCGGGGGGCACCCGGTGGCGGTTTTCTAGCTGGAATCCTGTGCGCCCTCTCCATACAGAAAGAGGACGAAAAGGATTCCTTTCCAATATTATTTAATAGCCAGCCCTGCATAAACTCCTCCGCCGCATCACCCTCGACCCCCTCCGGGAATCCTATCAACCTTAAATTAGATCTCCTGGACGTGTCCTCCAGGGAGGCCAATTTATCCTTCAGTATTTTATTCTCAGATTCCAAGACATTGGCTTTCCCTGAGGTCACGTCCAGGTCATTTTTCATTTCCTTAGTAACATCCTGCAGCTCCTTAACTTTGTCTCTTATTTTATTCATGTCATCTTTTATGATGGAGATGTCAGATTGTACCGAGGCAACCTTTAGAGAAAGGTCCCTTAATGATTGATTAGACAATTGGACCGCAGCCAAAATGTCTGCCAATTTATTATCAATCACCTCCATCTTATTTTCTCCCCCCGTAATCCCTTCCATCTCAGTCCTCAGGTCTATTTTATCTGAGATACCAGGGGTTTCCTGGGATGGCTGTAATTTCTGAGCCTGCCTTGTCTTATGCGGGGAAGCTTTTTTTTTTTTGAAATCTATCTATTTTTGCTGAAGGGATACTCGGGCCTGAGCTTTTAGGTGATGAGTGCCCCGTAAATTTCCTATTGACCGACTTTGGAGGCATCTTCCCTTTATGATATCAGACCATCAGAATATAAAGCTTATGACAATCAAAGAAAATACAAAAGATGATCTTAGTCACGATATTCCACCTCCTCCTCTACAGGAGGGGGGTGGGAGGGGGGGGGGACAGAGGGAGACCAGTAATGTTCTAAGTACCTGCAAGAAAATGTATTGTTAAACAAGACACAGAGAGTGGTGCACTTTGATAAAATAATACTCTAATATCTGGACACAATAATATCAAATGTCCAACTCTCGTTACAACTCCTGTACAGAATTCCACGCATATAAATTCATGAATGCTAATAAAGTAAAAACTAATAAGGTAGATAAACAACCGGGGAAGAAGAGAATTAAATGGCAAAGTCACCGATCAATAAAATATTAGTTATCGGGGGTCCGGCGATGGAAGAGTTTGGCAAAGATAACGCTCTACTTTTCCGAATATAGTGATATTATCCAGCAATACTACGTGCATTAATGCTGGTAGATTTCTGTACCCCTTTCAGTTTATATAGCCATCCGTCCATCAATGTGGACTCCGCTTACAGTACAGCTCCAACACAAAAAATCCCAAGCAAATACACTCATAAAAAATATTTGAATGAGAGGTTAGGAGAGTTAGTGGATTAGTAGATGCCAGGAAAATTGAAGATTACAGAGTTAATACAGTTACGGAGTCAGCATTCCGGGTTCCCGATACTCCAAATATACGTTACTCACGATACTTCAGCTGAAAAGGGTGAGTCCATGTCTTTTTTTTTCTCCTTAAACTTCCATCCAGAGCTTGCACCGGTTCAAATAGTTCCCAATGGGAGCATCTGCTGGTAAATAGTAGATTGATTACAGCAAAATTTGTAACTGACTTTAGTTAATTATGGCCCCAGTCAGAACTCCAGCCGGTCTTCTAATCGAGAGCCACAAGGAGGCCTCCCGTCCAACTCGCATCTCATCCCACTGATCCTTCCCCCAAAACAAGCCCAAGACATGACGCTAAGGCTACTTTCACACTTGCGTTCAGAGCGGATCCGTCTGGTGTCTGCACAGACGGATCCGCTCCTATAATGCAGACGATGGGATCCGTTCTGAACGGATCCGTCTGCATTATAGTTTAGAAAAAATTCAAAGTGTGAAAGTTGCTCAGACGGATCCGTCCAGACTTTACATTGAAAGTCAATGGGGGACGGATCCGTTTGAAAATGTAGCCATATTGTGTCAAATTCAAACGGATCCGTCCCCATTGACTTACATTGTGAGTCTGGACGGATCAGTTTGCCTCCGCCTGCTGAGCGGAGCAGAGGACAAACGGTGCCAGACTGAGGCATTCTGAGTGGATCCGCATCCACTCAGAATGCATTAGAGCAATGGGGATGCATTCGGGGCCGCTTGTGAGAGCCTTCAAACGGAACTCACAAGCGGAGCCCTGAACGCTAGTGTGAAAGTAGCCTAATATGGCTAATAGGGCTGTCTGTTTAAATAAGAAGAGCAACACAGAGTTAATGGCAGATGGAGAAACAATTTAGGAATTTCTATTTTTTGAAAATTTTCCATTTTAACCCTTACTTTATTACTGGAAAAAATGGGTTAACAGCCAAACAACACTCAAAATGGGTTGCCCTGATTCTGTAGTTTGCAGAAACACCCCATATGTGGTCGTAAACTCCTATTTGGCTAAATGGCAGGACAGAAGAGGGGGAACGCCATATGGTTTTTGGAAGGCAGATTTTGCTGGACTGGTTTATTTACACCATGTACCCTTTCAAGCCCCCTGATGCACCCCTAGAGTAGAAACTCCATAAAAGGACCCCATCTAGCAAACTAAGGCTGCTTTCACACTAGCGTTCGGGTTTCCGTTCGTGAGCTCCGTTTGAAGGAGCTCACGAGCGGACCCGAACGCAGCCGTCCAGCCCTGATGCAGTCTGAATGGAGGCGGATCCGCTCAGACTGCATCAGTCTGGCGGCGTTCAGCCTCCGCTCCGCTCGCCTCCGCACGGACAGGCGGACAGCTGAACGCTGCTTGCAGCGTTCGGGTGTCCGCCTGGCCGTGCGGAGGCGTGCGGATCCGTCCAGACTTACAATGTAAGTCAATGGGGACGGATCCGTTTGAAGATGCCACAATGTGGCTCAATCTTCAAGCGGATCCGTCCCCCATTGACTTTACATTGAAAGTCTGGACGGATCCGTCCCAGGCTATTTTCACACTTAGCTTTTTTTAGCTAATATAATGCAGACGGATCCGTTCTGAACGGAGCCTCCGTCTGCATTATTATGGGCGGATCCGTTCAGAACGGATCCGCCCGAACGCTAGTGTGAAAGTAGCCTGACATGATAAGGTGGTTGTTGTTTTGGGACTATCTTAGGGTGTGGTGAAACCAACCTCACCACTGGGTTTTGGAGGGGCCTGTTTGCCAGCCTCTTGCCCCAGGATTATGGCCCATACTAACTTTGAAGGAGAAGACAGCCCGGCCGCACAGCTTATATCTGTGGAACTGTTTTGGGCAGGAAAGCCATGCTTGCGGCCGGTCAAATGTGACTTCCATGGAATTCGGGAACCCCTGCTCGGATCTGGGTGAATTTTGGATATGTTGTTCACCCAGATCAGAGCTATCCATGGATGTATAGATTATGGGGATATGTGGGGTTTTGAGGTGTTTTCTGTGTTTTGGGAAAAATGTGTGTGTTCTGTCTGTGATTGATTAAGTTAGCCCATTATGCTTGGTAATTGTATTTTGTTGATTGCGTCTCAGACAATGCCAGTGTGTTAGCTAATTGCGTATCAGACAATGCCAGTGTGTTAGCTAATTGCGTCTCAGACAATGCTCATTGTATTTTGTTGATTGCATCACAGGCAGAGGGGAGGATTTTGTGTGGGAGTGTCTGAGTGTATTGTACGTGGTTATTGGCTGTTTTTACAAAACCCTGTGGGTGGTAACCTTGTTGTAAGATGTGTATAAATCATTGCTTGAGTGTTCAAATAAAGAGTTCCTGTTTTACCCTTTACCAAGTTGAGGCTGGTGTTTGGGTAACTGATCGACACTGGGGGATTGCTATACGCTGAAGATTTGCTATACTCCCCTGGCATAACTACTAGCTCTAGTAAGAGCTGTACCTGCTCTCTGTATGTAGGAGAGGTTCACCCACTGGAGCCTGGAGCCTTGTTGTAGGTCCAGGGTGGGTAGGAGACGGTGAGACCTCAACCAAGCTTCGGTAGTTCGTGGGGTCTGCAGTGCGTACGGTGTCAAGTGGAGTGCTTGGAGTCCTCAGAAAGCACTAGGAGCATCTATCGACGGTGTTACCCGGTCGGGGTGCCAGGAGATCCGTTACATTGGTGGCAAGCAGTGGGATGGCATCCTAGTGTGAGGAGAAGCAGCTCGGAGACACTGTTCGTGGATTTACAAAATTGAGGGCAACGCTAGTATCCATACAGCACCTCTGATTACAGCAGGATGGAATCGGCTAGTCTTGAAACAGCGTTCCACTACGAGGAGGAGGATGAACCGGACTGGAGGGATGCAGTCCGGAAAGGCGTCTGGCACGAGGCCCTGGAAGATGTACAGTGTCAGCGGGGTGAGTGTCTCCCCAGTGAGGAGCAGCAGTTGCGGATGCGAGTGGCCCTGCGAATGCCCCTTCTGGGAGAGTAGCCCCTGGATGAGTGGGTGACAGAACTGGAGAGCCTGGTATGAAAGGAGCTTTGGCTAGACAATGCCTACCAGGCACTCTGGTGGTATGTGATTCGGCACTCCCTCTGGATGGCTGAGCACAAGAGACCCGAGGGTGGGGATTATGATGGCCCTGGCCTGTTGTTTGAGGCCTTCACAGAATCGATGTTCAGAGATGCTGGAGAGTCCCGATTCTGGGATATCTATGACTACAGGGAGGCTATGCATGATTGGGCTACAGCGAGAGAGGTGAGACAAGACCTGGCATCTCTAGTGTCAAAGGAGTGGGAGCTGGAGCAGGATTACCAATACCTCTTCAGCTCAATTCGGTCCCAATATACACTGCCAGAGAGCTGGGTGGCAGTCCCAGACCTACAACCCTACAGCTGGGAAGACCCGACTGAAGTATCCCCTGCTTCAATACCAGCTACAGAGATAGGGGACCTCATAGACTGGTCCTGGGGGAAAACCCATATGGCAGGTGGAGATGGGACCGAGATCTCTCCACCGGTCCTACAGGGATGCTGGGCAGTCGGCCCAGATCCCCAACGGCAGCCGGAGATTCAGGGAGTAGGGACAGTTGGTCCTGCTCCCCAGCGGCAGTATGCTTTGCAGGGAGAGGAGAGCATCGTCTCCATTCCCCAGCGGCAGTGTACTTTGAAGGGAGAGGAGACAACCGGTCTCTCTCTCCCCAAACACAGGGGGACAGCACCCCTAACTCCAATGGTGCAGATGCGACCGCAGTCTCTGCACCAGACCTATCGGGATCCTGGCCGGCCAGTACAGTGTCCCCACCAACCCCGCAGGAATGCCAGGAGGAGGAGGTAAGCAATCCCTCCTCTCTACAGCTGATTCGCGACAAGGTCCTGGGGGTAGGACTCCCTGACCTCATCCCAGCGGAGGAGCTGGCATCTGGGCAGAGCGCAGTTGGCCTCTGCCCTCCTCTATCCTCTTCTCCAGAGGCTGGACTTCCCACAGGCTATCCCAGCAGAAGAGCTGGCATCTGGGCAGAGCGCAGTTGGCCTCTACCCTGCCCTATCCTCTTCTCCAGAGCCGGACTTCCCACAGGCTACCCCAGCGGAAGAGCTGGCATCTGGGCAGAGCGCAGTCGGCCTCTGCCCTCCCCTATCCTCTTGTCCAGAGGCTGATTCCCCATTGGCTACCACATCGGAAGAGCTGGCATCCGGGCAGAGCGCAGTCGGCCTCTGCCCACCAAGTACCTACAGCTCCAAGCTAGAGAACACCAAGGAAGCAAGGAGTAGCAGATGCCCACTCAACAGCTGGGGACGTATAGAACAGAGCCAGGCCCCAAAATTCAACAGGTCAAGTATTTGGTTGTGGGTGGACTGCCAGACTAACTCAGGTACCAACCGGCATGAGGTCAGGTACCTGGTTAGTCTTCCCTGGGAGGGGGAGATGTGTGGCGAAACCAACCTCACCACTGGGTTTTGGAGGGGCCTGTTTGCCAGCCTCTTGCAATACTAACTTTGAAGGAGAAGACAGCCGGGCCGCACAGCTTAAATCTGTGGAACTGTTTTGGGCAGGAAAGCCATGCTTGCGGCCGGCCAAATGTGACTTCCATGGAATTCGGAAACCCCTGCTCGGATCTGGGTAATTATTGGATATGTTGTTCACCCAGATCAGAGCTATCCATGGATGTATAGATTATGGGGATATGTGGGGTTTTGAGGTGTTTTCTGTGTTTTGGGAAAAATGTGTGTGTTCTGTCTATGAGTGATTAAGTTAGCCCATTATGCTTGGTAATTGTATTTTGTTGATTGCATCTCAGACAATGCCAGTGTGATAGCTAATTGCGTCTCAGACAATGCCAGTGTCTTAGCTAATTGCGTCTCAGGCAATGCTCATTGTATTTTGTTGATTGCATCACAGGCAGAGGGGAGGATTTGGTGTGGGATTGTCTGAGTGTATTGTACGTGGTTATTGGCTGTTTTTACAAAACCCTGTGGGTGGTAACCTTGTTGTAAGATGTGTAAGAGATCCATTACATAGGGTAAATATGATTTTTGGTTGCTCTATATTGCACTTTTTTGAGGCAAGGTAACAAAAAATGTAAATTCTAAAATTGTTTCTACATTCGCTATTTAGTTTTGTGGAACACCTAAAGGGTTAACAAAGTTTGTAAAGTAACTTTTGAATACCTTGAGGGTGTAGTTTCTTAATGGGGTCACTTTTTAGGAGTTTCTAGTCTAGGCTACATCAGGGGGGGCTTCTAATGGGACATGGTGTAAATAAACCAGTCCATCAAAATCTGCCTTATGGAGACCATATAGCGTTCCCTTCGTTCTATGCCTTGTCGTGTGGCTATATAGCCATTTGCGACCACATATGGGGTGTTTCTGCAAACTACAGAATCAGGGCAATAAATATTTAGTTTTGTTTGGCTGTTAGCCCTTGCTTTATTACCGGGAAAAAAATTGAAATTTTGACAAAAAATTGGTGTTTTGTCATCGTTTTTATTTTATATTTTTAACGCTGTTCATCCGAGGGGTTTCAAATGTTATTTTTATAGGGCAGATTCTTACGGACGCGGCGATACCTAATATGTCTACAGTTTAACATTTTTTTAGATTTTACACTATATTATCATTTTAGGAACCCAAAAAAAATTATTTTTGTATCTCCATAGCCTGGGAGCTACAGTTTTTTTTTTTTGTTGGGCGACTATCTAATGTAGGGGCTCATTTTTTGCGGGATGAGATGGTGGTTTTATTGGCACTAAATGGGCGTGCATATGACATTTTGATCACTCGCTATTACACTTTTTGTTATGTTAGGTGACAAAAAATGGCTTTTTTTTACACTTTCGCTGTTCATCCGGGGGGGATGGGTTAAATGTTATTTTTATAGAGAAGATTTTTACGGACGCGACTATGCACAATATGTATGGCGCTAAGACTTTGGAGACATTAAGCAGGCATCCTCAATCTGCGGCCCTCCAGATGTTGTAAAACTACAATTCCCACCATGCCCTGCTGATGGCTGTAGGTTGTCTTGGCATGCTGGGAGTTATAGTTTTACAACATCTGGAGGGCCGCAGTTTGAGGATGCCTGCACTAAAACTAATATTTTTGGAAAAAAAATATATTGTTTCCGTGTCTCCAAAGTCTGAGAGCCATAGTTTTTTATGTTCTCTAGGGGACTGTTGGGGATTATAAAAATGTAGTACTCCATGGAAGTGTGATACTCCCTGAAGCAATCGATAACGCAGAGGCCTGGATGATCGGGGCAAGTGTCACATTGAGTTGTGGTGTCCTTCCGTATCCCCCTCTTGTGACACACTGTGCATCTTTTTTGGGTTCGTCCCTTCTTTCCAGTATGGGGGACCACACCTGGAAAATGATCCGGGCGCCTCCAATTCCCGAGGTACTCCGGCCTGCTCTTTCCCGGTCTGAAAAAATCAGGTCCTTGAGGACTGCCTCATAGAATTGGAGGAATGTCCCTGTGCTCCCAGCGCTTTGGAATAGTACAAAAGAGTTGTACAAGGCAACCTGTACCAAGTAGACCGCAACTTTTTTGTACCATGGCCAGGTTTTGCGCATGGCATTATATGGCTTGAGGACCGTTGCCGCGGTACCTCGCACAGGGACAGGGGTGATGCCATAACCGTGGGTTGTGGACATTACAAGGACATCCCTCTTGTCCTTATACCTGACCAGCAACAGGTTCCCACTGGTAAGGGCACGGGTCTCACCCCTGGGGATAGGTACCTGGAGGGGGTGGGCAGAGAGGCCGCTGATTTTTCCGCATGGTCCCACAAGCAAAGTGGCAGGGGGGGTCTAGGGTCTCAAAGCTAAAAAAACAATAAGTTTAGATAAAGCTTTTTTGTTTTGTTTTGTTTTGTTTTCCTAACTAACTTTTCCCTTCTATCCCTGCCTAACGGTGCCTCTCCCTCACTGACCCTAACCTACCTGGAGGGTGATGGGTGCAGGAGGGTGATGGGTGCCGATGGGGGATCGCAGGAGCCTGGTGAGGATGGTGCTGGACAGTGCAGGTGCTGAACAGGAAGAGGAGGGGAGAGAGGAGTGCTGGAAGTTTGAATCTTGCGCCTCTCTCCCCGCACCAATCAGCACCCTGGACAGCGGCATTCAGTACCACGGCCAGCACCGCCTCTCCCAAATGCTCGGACTGTGATTGGTGGTGTGTAATCACACCACCGATCACAGTCCTTTTCCGGTTCATCGGGTCACTGGAGACGCGAATGGACCGGAAAACGCAGAAAACCGCAGGTCTGAATTGACCTGCGGTTTGCTGCGATCGCCAATCACATGACCCTCCCCCCCGGCATTGTGACAGGATGCCCGCTGAATGATTTCAGCGGGCATCCTTTTCCGATTAACCCCCACCGCACCGCAATCGCGTTTTAAACTCATGACGTACCGGTACGTCATGTGTCCTCAAGGACTCGGGAAACATGCCGTACCGGTACGTCATGTGTCCGTAAGGGGTTAAAACAGTTATATAATGTTCATATTTTTAGTATTGTGTTTAGAACTATATACTGAACTAGATATACAGGTCCTTCTAAAAAAATTAGCATATTGTGATAAAGTTCATTATTTTCTGTAATGTACTGATAAACATTAGACTTTCATATATTTTAGATTCATTACACACCAACTGAAGTAGTTCAAGCCTTTTATTGTTTTAATATTGATGATTTTGGCATACAGCTCATGAAAACCCAAATTTCCTATCTCTAAAAATTAGCATATTTCATCCGACCAATAAAAGAAAAGTGTTTTTAATACAAAAAAAGTCAACCTTCAAATAATTATGTTCAGTTATGCACTCAATACTTGGTCGGGAATCCTTTTGCAGAAATGACTGCTTCAATGCGGCGTGGCATGGAGGCAATCAGCCTGTGGCACTGCTGAGGTGTTAAGGAGGCCCAGGATGCTTCGATAGCGGCCTTAAGCTCATCCAGAGTGTTGGGTCTTGCGTCTTTCAACTTTCTCTTCCCAATATCCCACAGATTCTCTATGGGGTTCAGGTCAGGAGAGTTGGCAGGCCAATTGAGCACAGTAATACCATGGTCAGTAAACCATTTACCAGTGGTTTTGGCACTGTGAGCAGGTGCCAGGTCGTGCTGAAAAATGAAATCTTCATCTCCATAAAGCTTCTCAGCAGATGGAAGCATGAAGTGCTCCAAAATCTCCTGATAGCTAGCTGCATTGACCCTGCCCTTGATAAAACACAGTGGACCAACACAAGCAGCTGACATGGCACCCCAGACCATCACTGACTGTGGGTACTTGACACTGGACTTCAGGCATTTTGGCATTTCCCTCTCCCCAGTCTTCCTCCAGACTCTGGCACCTTGATTTCCGAATGACATGCAAAATTTGCTTTGATCCGAAAAAAGTACTTTGGACCACTGAGCAACAGTCCAGTGCTGCTTCTCTGTAGCCCAGGTCAGGCGCTTCTGCCGCTGTTTCTGGTTCAAAAGTGGCTGTAGCCCATTTCCTGCACACGCCTGTACACGGTGGCTCTGGATGTTTCTACTCCAGACTCAGTCCACTGCTTCCGCAGGTCCCCAAGGTCTGGAATCGGTCCTTCTCCACAATCTTCCTCAGGGTCCGGTCACCTCTTCTCGTTGTGCAGCGTTTTCTGCCACACTTTTTCCTTCCCACAGACTTCCCACTGAGGTGCCTTGATACAGCACTCTGGGAACAGACTATTCGTTCAGAAATTTCTTTCTGTGTCTTACCCTCTTGCTTGAGGGTGTCAATGATGGCCTTCTGGACAGCAGTCAGGTCGGCAGTCTTACCCATGATTGCGGTTTTGAGTAATGAACCAGGCTGGGAGTTTTTAAAAGCCTCAGGAATCTTTTGCAGGTGTTTAGAGTTAATTAGTTGATTCAGATGATTAGGTTAATAGCTCGTTTAGAGAACCTTTTCATGATATGCTAATTTTTTGAGATAGGAATTTTGGGTTTTCATGAGCTGTATGCCAAAATCATCAATATTAAAACAATAAAAGGCTTGAACTACTTCAGTTGGTGTGTAATGAATCTAAAATATATGAAAGTCTAATGTTTATCAGTACATTACAGAAAATAATGAACTTTATCACAATATGCTAATTTTTTTAGAAGGACCTGTATGTGTTTTCTTACAGTTCCACCAATTGCAACCATACAATTGCAAATACAAATTGCAAGCATACAAACCCGATTCCATGCAAATTGCATACAAACTGAGAACTGCTCATACCAGATCATAAGCAATTGCATACTGCAAACCAAGTTGAGCAAGCAGAACTATTAGTTAGACCTCATATATACCTCTCAGAGAGATTATAAAGTGCTTAAATAACTTAAACTGAGAGTACAGATAATCAAGAGAGAAATATATCCACCATTTCATGTTGAATGACAAGATTGAACAGTTGAACTACCATCTTATGCATACCGCCATTTTGTGATATCTTTCCAACAAGTGTTTTGTACATGGACTATCTGCTGCGGAGGCGGCAGTGTTATATGAAGAAAATTTGAAGTTATTAAAGAAGTTATTTCAAGAATGTGGTGTGCTCTTTAAACCTACTGTTTCCATAGAACTGCGCTAGAGGAATTACAGAGTAATAGACAGTCTGGTTAGACTAAAAGTCAGAGATACCAAAATTCTTCTGATGCTACAGCGCAAAAGGCACTTCATAGTGCTGCACCTGCCACAGTGGAACTATAGCCCTCAGAGGGCAAAGTGATAGCGCTCCTCAACTTGCACAGAAAAGAGTGCATTAGAGCAGCGGAGCGCCAGCATATACAGCCACGCAGCAACTGTTCCCTGAGTGGGCAAGCAAAGACAACTGAGCGGAGCTACCATAAAGACCATGTGTACATTAGTCAAACTGCAGCCGACTATTAAAGTGGCAGAACAGCAAAGGCAAGATAGTCAAAGAAAGAGCGTCAACCCTCTTGCGATCCCTAGAGAGTGAAAGAGATGCATGGTGGAAGGCCAAAGTCCACAGCTAGAGTGCCTGGACTGCTATCCAAGGCACCACGTACTGCAGCCAGCTAGTTTCCCACCACTAGGCCCAAAGCCTGCAGCAGCGTATCCAAGCCAGCACATCGTAAATCATCACAGATCATCGCAAGTCATCACAGATCATCGCAAGTCATCACAGATCATCCCATGTCTGCACAGAGCATCGCAACTCAGCGCAGAGCATTGCAAGTCTGCACAGAACATCGCAAGTCAGGGCAGAGCATCACATCAAGAAAAGACAAGTCTCCTTTAAAACAGACATTTGCTCCAGGAACCTTCAGATCGCAGTAGTCTGCTCTTCAGAATAAGGTCAGAGCTTTCCTTTTAATACTTATCATTGCATATAGGCTTTGGGGAGCAAGAAGCAGCATTAAAAGGAAAAAAGTTCGCGAGAATGTATGAGAAGTGGAAATCATACATTAAAGACATTCGTAGAAAGCTAAAGCAAGAAAGTATAAAAAGGAACTTGAGTGATATGGTAGAGACGGTAGAAGAATCTGAATCAGAGCTTATTGCAGCATATGCCAATCTGCGGTTACTTACAACACCTTCCTAGGATATTGTAAGGAACGTGGACACATGTACTGTGGTCACTAAAGATTTAGTAAAGCTCATGAGACAACTAATTTCTTCAGCAAACTATGATGAAGTTAAAGCAGGTTAAAGAAGTAGAATGAATGAGCTTTATATGAGAGACTATGCCAGGTACTTAGGCAGTACCACAATCTCAAGTGTGACTTCCTTCGCTAGCAGAAGTGCCACCCACATATCAGAATCCTGAAATACTTCAGCCAAAAGAAAGGAATTAGCTGAACAACTTGCTATCAAGAGAGCAGAAATTGAGATCGGAAGCTGCCATCAAGGCGCAGCGCCAACTGATGGCTGAAAAGGATGCACAATGCCATCAGATGGAAACTGAAAAGGAGGCACAGCGCCATCAAATGGAAGCTGAAATGGAAGCACAGCGCCAACAGATGAAAAGTCTGGAAAGGCAGAAAGAAGTTAAGATCATAGAAGCCAGACTCAGCGTACATGAGGAAAATATGAGACAGAGTAGCCATAGGTTCAAATCTGTACTAAGTGAAGAGAAAGACTCCTATCTTCCTTCATACGCTCAAGAGAATGAAAGGAAATCTTTAGCTTGTAGTGAGGAAATAAGTTATTATTCTTTCATCACTGCTCATAAAAACAGTGGCCTAGTCCAGTGTTAGGAAAAGGTGTGTGAATTTACCCTCTATCTCTACCAGAAAAGATAAAGAATAGGACCTAATTCAGAACTAAGTGAGAAAATAGAACCGGCTGATTCCATTCCTAGATGTCACAGCAATGCTCAGGAGAGTGTTACAACTATTGTCCCAAAAGGACAACAGAGAACAGTCCTCGCTAGACTTTCCGTGCCGGAACCCACTGCATTTTCAGGAGATGTACTGAAGTTCATAGAGTGGAAGGCAAGTTTTGAAATTATCATTGAGCATTATTGCTTCAGTCCAATTGACAAGTTATTCTACCTTTAGAGATATGTTGGTGGGGAAGCAAAGAAAGTTCTTGAAGGTAACTTCTATAGAAAAGATGAAGAAGCCTACACGCAAGCTTGGGAAAAATGTAATGCAAGATATGGTCATCCTTTCTTAGTAAAAAGAGCTCTTAGAGAGAAAATTAATAACTGGTCTAAAATATGTCCTAAAGAACACTTCAGACTTCAAGAGTACGGTGACTTCCTGCAAACATGCAGCAATCCCATCCCACACGTTCAAGGATTGGAAGTACTGAATGACTATCTAGAAAACCACAGGATGCTAACTAAGCTACCTGAACAAGTGGCTTCTAGATGGAAACGCTATGTGACTGAACAGTTAGATCTAGGCAAAAACTTCGCAAGTTTTAAAGAGTTCTCTGAGTTCGTCAATAAAGAAGCACGGATAGCATGTAATCCAGTAACATCATCTTATGTCTTAAAATCCTTAGAAGAAAAGCCTGCAAGAGAGATAAGACGTGCAATAGCAACTAGCTTTGCAACCAACCCAGCAGCTAAAGGTTCAGATACCTACGAGAGTAAGTTCAAAGTCACTACTGGGATCAGTAGAGAGACAGAACCGACAAATCTTCAAACTACCTTCAAGTGTATGTTCTGTGGAGAGAACCACTCCATACAGAAGTGCCAACAATTAAATGAGAAGTCCCCAGAAGAAAATAAAAAATTTGGACTTGAGAACCAACTGTGTTTTGGTTGTCTAAGAAAAGGCTATGTTACTAAGGAGTGTAAGAAAAAAGCCACAAGCAGCATTTGCAAAGGACGCCATCCTACACCACTACATGAAGAACGTCCAAAGAAAGATAAATCCTCAATGCCTAAAGATACTGAGGAAGGAAATAAAGTATCAGTATTCTCTTGCAAAGTGAGGGAAGGAGAAAGCAATGGCACATCGATGGTTGTACCAGTGTGCATATTAAATCCTAAAAGGAGGAACAAGAAGGTATATGCCTATGCGCTACTGGATGCCCAGAGTGATGTCACCTTTATTGATCAAGAAATCTGCAAGAAATTACAAGTGGCTACAGAACCAGTGAAGCTCAAACTCACCACAATGACGGGGAGAGACACATTAATGAACAGTCAACGAGTAAAAGGACTGAGAGTTAGAGGACTTAATTCAAACTGCACATTAGATCTAACTCCAGCTTATACAAAAGAAGATATACCTCTAGATCGAGATTGCATACCTACCTGTGAAACAGCCAATGAATGGGAGCACCTATCTGTCATATCCAGGGTGGATAAAAATCAATGATTTTTTTTTAAAAAATTGAAAAAATCCGATTTTTTTATTTAAATCTGATTTTTTTTTTTAAATCCGATTTTTTTATATAAAATGCTTTTTGAGGAAAATATATTACCATCCAAAGGTTATTTCATTATGAAATAAAGATTACTTTTTTAATTATGTAGAATAAGGCTGTATATGTTTATTTTTTTGTTAAATTCCATTAGTCCATTCACAATGTCATGCTCTTCCAGAGGTTTTTGTAAGATTACTGGGTAGTTTCTCTGCCTACAAGATATTATCACAGATGCTTGGTTTAATTTTGGAGTTCTCAAAACTGAATTTATAACATGAATAGAGTTGAGAAAAAGATCTTAATACTAACTTCTACAAATCTTTAAATACAGAATCAACCCCTTCAGTGCTAAGTTTAAAGTTCAGTGAATAGAATACAAACAATATTTTTCTGATTGTTTGGAGTGGAATAGATCTGCACAAGAAGAAAGTGAAACTAAGTGTAAGGAGGAAAAGGCAAGCAGACAAGCAGTACTACAAAATGAAAGTGAAACTTTCTGAGCACAGTACTGCACAGCCACAGACAGACAAGTCTTTGGGTCTTTTTGTGTGTATGACCTGAGGTTTATCACATTCTTTCCTTGGAGGAAAAAAACTATAATGGCAGCAGATCGTAAAAGAGACTCAGTTTGGCAATATTTTAATGAAGTTCCTTTACCTATCTGTAAGGCAGACATGCGTGCAAAATGCAAACACTGCAACAAACATGGATGTTTAAGCAAATAACATGCTGTAATGTTATTGTTTCAGTTAAATAAATCCTATTTAAATTGTTATTATTAAGGTAATGATTATTTTTCTCCTTCCTAAGTACAACAGAAAAATTGTCCAAAGATGAATCTTTATGTAAAAAACTATGATTTAAATCAAGCCTTACTGACTAGTGATTTAAATCGTGATTTAAATCGTGATTTAAATCGGTTTGAATTAAATCAAATCCACCCTGGTCATATCTCATGAAATGTCCCCGCTGAAGGAGTTTGGTGTTGGACTGGTGATTGTCCCGAAGCCTTGGTACCACGAAGGGTAATCACAGGGGGTAAGGGTGAAACCTACGCTGTTCAAACTGATCTAGGATGGGGTGTTGTTGGAGGAAAACAACAGATCGCAAACTTAAGACAGGTGGCAGGTTTGTGTCATCTAATATCTATCCAAGAGTTACCAACTGTAAGTCCAGCAAAAGTAATCAAGATCCTTGAATCCGACTTTGCAGACATAAGTTCTAAAGAAAAGAGTGTATCTCAAGAAGACATAAAGTTCGTACACACTCTAGAAGAAAGTATTCAGCAGAATCAATAAGGTCATCTTGAAATGCTCTTACCTTTTAGAGAACGACCTCGTCTGCCAAATAACAGAAATCTCGCCCTAGACTAGCATAATTGAAATGTTTGTAGAAAAAGATGAGAAGAGATCCCAAATTCAAGCAGGATTATTTGAAATTCATGGTAGGCATCCTCGAAGAAGGACATGCAGAGAAAGTTAATAACCACCTAAAGAATGAGAAGTGTGGTACATCCCACATCAAGGTATCTACCACTCAAAGAAACCAGATAAGATTAGAGTAGTATTTGATTGCTCAGCAAAGCACAATGGTGTTGCATTGAATGATCATCTACTAAAAGGACCAGATGTTACTAACACTCTGCCTGGAGTACTCTGTAGATTCAGAAAGTATCAAATAGTGGTCATGTGTGTGACGTTGAAAAGATGTTCCACCAGTTTCATGTGAAAAATGAAGATTGAGACTTCCTGAGGTTTCTATGGTGGGAGGACGGAGATACAGATACAGAGCCAGCAGAATGCAGAATGAAAGTACACTTGTTTCGAGCAGCATCATCTCCAGGTTGCGCCAATTATGGTATGAAGTACCTGGCTAATCAGAATGAAAAGGATTACCCATCAGCAGCAAATTTCCTGAAGAAAACCTTTTATGTAGATGATTGTCTCATGAAGTCCAGAATCTACAGAATCTGCAATCAAACAAGTGAAAGAAAGCCAAGAGTTATGCGTAAGAGGAAACCTGCGCCTTCACGCATTAATCTCAAACAACAGAGAGGTACTGGAATCCATCAGTGACTCTGAACGTGCAGCAACAATGAAGAATGTAGATCTTAATTATAATCATCTTCCATTTCAGAATGTACTTTGATTGGGATGGAATGTAAAGAACAACAAGTTCTTCTTTGAAGAATCTATTGAAGAGAAGGTTGCAACTAGACGAACCATTCTTTCCGCAGGGGCTTCTATATTTGATCCATTGGGATTTTTGGCCCCCGTAATCCTCAGAGCAAAAAAAATACTGCAAGAATTATGCAGACAGAAGTTGGAATGGGATGAGCCCATATCTGAAAATTTGAGGCCAAGGTGGTAGAGTTAGATCATTTCGGAAAGTACAAGAAAATAGAACTTCATCATTTTTCAGATGCCAGTAGTTATAGTTATTGTCAGTGCTCCTACATCAGAGTAATAGGAGAAGAAAAGATACACTGTGCCCTGGTTATGGGGATGGACAGATTTGCACCTACCAGTATTCAGACAGTACCAAGACTTGAACTGACAGCAGCCGTAGTTTCAGCATCAGTAAGCAAGTTTCTGAGAGAAGAATTGGAATTGAAAATAGATAAAGAATATTTTTGGACACACTTGCAAGTTGTCCTAGGATACATAAGCAACAAAGCTTGAGGATTCCATATCTTTGTCGCCAACAGAGTTGAGAAAATTAGGGAAATAACAAATCTGGAACATTAGCATCACATTGACACAAAACATAACCCAGCAGATCATGCTTCAAGAGGCCTGAATGTAACAGAATTGGAAAATTCAAACTGGTTCCCTGGTCCAGAGTTCCTTTGGGAAAAGGAAATCACGCCCAGTAAAGGTTACACAGAATTGTCTATGGGTGATCCAGAAGTAAAAGTTGTACAAACATTCAGCACTGCTGCCAAGAGTTAAGATGACATACTTGAAAGACTAGCCAGATGTTCAAAATGGAATACAGTCATAAACGTAGTGGCTCGAATTCAATGTTTGGCAAAGGGAATCAGAAAGAAGGAATTATTGAATGTAGAAGAAAGAATGAAAGCTGAAGAAACAGTCATAAGACTCATTCAACAGAGATTCTACAGTGAAGAGTTGAAGAGACTTAGTCAAGAACCTAAAAGGCTTCCAAACAACCACCCATTGTACAAGCTTAATCTTGTTTTGCAGGATGGTATACTGGAGGTGGGAGGGAGACTGGAAAATGCATCATTACCTAGCAGAGTGAAGCATCCAGCAATTCTACCCAAAAACTCTACCTTCACAAGATTGATTATTGATCACTACCACAACATATCCTTGCATCAAGGAAGAAGCTTTACCCAAAGCTGTTTGAGAGAAGGTGGTTACTGGATTGTGAAAGGAAGCAAGTTATAGCAAAGTATATAAGTAAATGTGTAGTCTACAGAAAGGCACGTAGACCTACAGAAGAACAAAGAATGGCAGATTTACCGGCAGATCATGTAAACCCATCACCACCATTTCTTTATAGCGGAATGGATTGCTTTGGCCCATTCATCACTAAGCAAAACCGCAAGGAGTACAAGAGATATGGACTAATATTTATGTGTCTGAGTTCCACAGCAATTCACCTGGAAATGTTAGAAGATATGTCAACTGACACAGCAGTCCCCAACCGCCGGGCTGCGGCCCAGGACCGGGCCCTGGAAGATGGTTTGCCGGGCAAGGCGATCAGGGCAGTCTTTAACGCTGTACTAATGAAGCGCTTCCATTATGGAAGCGCTTCATTAGTACAGAAGAACCAGGAAGTGGTGAAGGATCTGTACTCACCGCTTCCTGGTCCACGGCTCGGCTATCGGCTGTGCAGGGCTGCGCACAGCGTGAGGTCTCTCTGTGACCTCACACTGTGCACCGCTATACACAGCCGACAGCAGAATGAAGAGGATCGCGATGGTGACCAGGAGCAGGAGAGGTAAGTGTTTTATTTTATTTAATTTTATTTGCACTGGGGGCTGATGGCTGACCTGGGGGACATGGGGCAGAAATGAGGGGCTTATGGCTGACATGAGGGGCTAATGGGGGGCTTATGACTGACATGAGGGGCTAATGGGGGGCTTATGGCTGACATTGGTGGGCTAATGGGGGCGTATGGCTGACATTGGGGGCTTATGGCTGACATTGAGGAGGTTTATGGCTGACATGGGGGGGGTTTATGGCTGACATTGGAGGGGTTATGGCTGACATTGGGGAGGCTTATGGCTGACATTGGGGAGGTTTATGGCTGACATTGGGGGGGTTATGGCTGACATTGGGGGTCTATGGCTGACATTGGGGAGGTTTATGGCTGACATTGGGGGGTTATGGCTGACATTGGAGAGGTTTATGGCTGACATTGGGGGGGTTTATGGCTGACATTGGGGAGGTTTATGGGTGACATTGGGGGCTGATAGATGGCTAAAGGTTTGGGGGTTGATCTGAGCCATTGGGGGTCTGATCTGAGGTCTGATTAACATTGGGGGTCTGATTGCTGGTCTGACCTGAGGTGCAATGTATAATATTTTTTTCTTATTGTTCTCCTCTAAAACTAGGTGCATCTTATAGGACGAAAGATATGGTACAGTGCAGCAGAGACCAGTGCAGCAGAGACCAGTGCAGCAGAGACCAGTGCAGCAGAGACCAGTGCAGCAGAGACCATAGTCAATTTATATAGTCGATATATAGTGTTATATATTTTAATATGCACCTTGTGTTTTGTTATGCGCGGGAATCAGTCAGCCCCGCCCACCCCCTAAGCCCCACCCCAGAACCCCCGCCCCTCCCCCCCACCCACTCCCTGGGAAAATTGTCTTGCATGAAACTGGTCATTGGTGCAAAAAAGGTTGGGGATCACTGAACTGACGCATTCATCAACGCCTTAAGATTAGGGATGAGCGAACTCGAACTGTATAGTTCGGGTTCGTACCGAATTTTGGGGTGTCCGTGACACGGACCCGAACCCGGACATTTTCGTAAAAGTCCGGGTTCGGGTTCGGTGTTCGTCGCTTTCTTGGCACTTTTGTGACGCTTTCTTGGCGCTTTTTGAAAGGCTGCAAAGCAGCCAATCAACAAGTGTCATACTACTTGCCCCAAGAGGCCGTCACAGCCATGCCTACTATTGGCATGGCTGTGATTGGCCAGAGCACCATGTGACCCAGCCTCTATTTAAGCTGGAGTCACATAGCGCCGCCCGTCACTCTGCTCTGATTAGCGTAGGGAGAGGTTGCGGATGCGACAGTAGGGCGAGATTAGGCAGATTAACTCCTCCAAAGGACTTCACTTGATTAATCGATCGATCTGCAGCTGTGCATCATTGAGCTGCTGAAATTCAAATGCTCACTCACTGTTTTTAGGCTGCCCAGACCGTTTGTCAGTCACTTTTTTCTGGGGTGATCGGCGGCCATTTTGTGTCTTGTGCGGTGCTGCGACCAAGTGCATCCAAGCTGCGACCAAGTGCATTTAACCCTCAATGGTGTGGTTGTTTTTTGGCTAAAGCCTACATCAGGGTGAAGCTGTCACACCAAGTGCATTTAACCAGCAATAGTCTGTTCATTTTTTGGCCATATACTAAATCAGGGGCAAGCTGCGCCTGTCACCAAGTGCATTTAACCCTCAATGGTGTGGTTGTTTTTTGGCTAAAGCCTACATCAGGGTGAAGCTGTCACACCAAGTGCATTTAACCAGCAATAGTCTGTTCATTTTTTGGCCATATACTAAATCAGGGGCAAGCTGCGCCTGTCACCAAGTGCATTTAACCCTCAATGGTGTGGTTGTTTTTTGGCTAAAGCCTACATCAGGGTGAAGCTGTCACACCAAGTGCATTTAACCAGCAATAGTCTGTTCATTTTTTGGCCATATACTAAATCAGGGGCAAGCTGCGCCTGTCACCAAGTGCATTTAACCCTCAATGGTGTGGTTGTTTTTTGGCTAAAGCCTACATCAGGGTGAAGCTGTCACACCAAGTGCATTTAACCAGCAATAGTCTGTTTATTTTTTGGCCATATACTACATCAGGGGCAAGCTGCGCCCGTCACCAAGTGCATTTAACCCTCAGTAGTGTGGTTGGTCAAGCTGTGACACCAAGTGCATTTAACCAGCAATAGTCTGTTCATTTTTTGGCCATATACTACATCAGGGGCAAGCTGCGCCCGTCACCAAGTGCATTTAACCAGCAATAGTGTGGTTATTTTTTGGCCATATCCCAGTCTAATTCTGTCACTAAATCCATACCGGTCACCCAGCGCCTAAATACTAGGCCTCAAATTTATATCCCGCTAAATCTCTCGTTACCGCTGTCCTGTTGTGGCTGGGAAAGTTATTTAGTGTCCGTCAAAGCACATTTTTTGTTCTGGGTTGAAGTACAATTCCCAATTTAGCAATTTCATAATTTAGTGGTTCCTGCTATATCAGAGCTATTTGAAATCTATCCCTAAAAGGGTATATAATATTCAAGGTGCACATAGGGTCATTCAGAATAACTTCACACACACCCGCTACTGTGCATTTCCAAGTCTAATTCTGTCACTAAACCCATACCTGTCACCCAGCGCCTAAATACTAGGCCTCAAATTTATATCCCGCTAAATCTCTCGTTACCGCTGTCCTGTTGTGGCTGGGAAAGTTATTTAGTGTCCGTCAAAGCACATTTTTTGTTCTGGGTTAAAATACAATTCCCAATTTAGCAATTTCATAATTTAGTGGTTTCTGCTATATCAGAGCTATTTGAAATCTATCCCTAAAAGGGTATATAATATTCAAGGTGCACATTGGGTCATTCAGAATAACTTCACACACACCCGCTACTGTGTATTTCCAAGTCTAATTCTGTCACTTAACCCATACCTGTCACCCAGCGCCTAAATACTAGGCCTCAAATTTATATCCTGCTAAATCTCTCGTTACCGCTGTCCTGTTGTGGCTGGGAAAGTTATTTAGTGTCCGTCAAAGCACATTTTTTGTTCTGGGTTGAAATACAATTCCCAATTTAGCAATTTCATAATTTAGTGGTTTCTGCTATATCAGAGCTATTTGAAATCTATCCCTAAAAGGGTATATAATATTCAAGGTGCACATTGGGTCATTCAGAATAACTTCACACACACCCGCTACTGTGTATTTCCAAGTCTAATTCTGTCACTAAACCCATACCTGTCACCCAGCGCCTAAATACTAGGCCTCAAATTTATATCCTGCTAAATCTCTCGTTACCGCTGTCCTGTTGTGGCTGGGAAAGTTATTTAGTGTCCGTCAAAGCACATTTTTTGTTCTGGGTTGAAATACAATTCCCAATTTAGCAATTTCATAATTTAGTGGTTTCTGCTATATCAGAGCTATTTGAAATCTATCCCTAAAAGGGTATATAATATTCAAGGTGCACATAGGGTCATTCAGAATAACTTCACACACACACGCTACTGTGCATATCCCAGTCTAATTCTGTCACTAAATCCATACCTGTCACCCAGCGCCTAAATACTAGGCCTCAAATTTATATCCCGCTAAATCTCTCGTTACCGCTGTACTGTTGTGGCTGGGAAAGTTATTTAGTGTCCGTCAAAGCACATTTTTTGTTCTGGGTTGAAATACAATTCCCAATTTAGCAATTTCATAATTTAGTGGTTTCTGCTATATCAGAGCTATTTGAAATCTATCCCTAAAAGGGTATATAATATTCAAGGTGCACATTGGGTCATTCAGAATAACTTCACACACACCCGCTACTGTGTATTTCCAAGTCTAATTCTGTCACTAAACCCATACCTGTCACCCAGCGCCTAAATACTAGGCCTCAAATTTATATCCTGCTAAATCTCTCGTTACCGCTGTCCTGTTGTGGCTGGGAAAGTTATTTAGTGTCCGTCAAAGCACATTTTTTGTTCTGGGTTGAAATACAATTCCCAATTTAGCAATTTCATAATTTAGTGGTTTCTGCTATATCAGAGCTATTTGAAATCTATCCCTAAAAGGGTATATAATATTCAAGGTGCACATAGGGTCATTCAGAATAACTTCACACACACACGCTACTGTGCATATCCCAGTCTAATTCTGTCACTAAATCCATACCTGTCACCCAGCGCCTAAATACTAGGCCTCAAATTTATATCCCGCTAAATCTCTCGTTACCGCTGTACTGTTGTTGCTGGGCAAGTTATTTAGTGTCCGTCAAAGCACATTTTTTGTTCTGGGTTGAAATACAATTCCCAATTTAGCAATTTCATAATTTAGTGGTTTCTGCTATATCAGAGCTATTTGAAATCTATCCCTAAAAGGGTATATAATATTCAAGGTGCACATTGGGTCATTCAGAATAACTTCACACACACCCGCTACTGTGTATTTCCAAGTCTAATTCTGTCACTAAACCCATACCTGTCACCCAGCGCCTAAATACTAGGCCTCAAATTTATATCCTGCTAAATCTCTCGTTACCGCTGTCCTGTTGTGGCTGGGAAAGTTATTTAGTGTCCGTCAAAGCACATTTTTTGTTCTGGGTTGAAATACAATTCCCAATTTAGCAATTTCATAATTTAGTGGTTTCTGCTATATCAGAGCTATTTGAAATCTATCCCTAAAAGGGTAGATCATATTGAAGGTGCACATAGGGTCATTCAGAATAACTTCACACACACCCGCTACTGTGCATTTCCAAGTCTAATTCTGTCACTAAACCCATACCTGTCACCCAGCGCCTAAATACTAGGCCTCAAATTTATATCCCGCTAAATCTCTCGTTACCGCTGTCCTGTTGTGGCTGGGAAAGTTATTTAGTGTCCGTCAAAGCACATTTTTTGTTCTGGGTTGAAATACAATTCCCAATTTAGCAATTTAAAAATTTAGTGGTTTCTGCTGTATCAGAGCTATTTGAAATCTATCCCTAAAAGGGTATATAATATTCAAGGTGCACATAGGGTCATTCAGAATAACTTCACACACACGCTACTGTGCATTTCCAAGTCTAATTCTGTTAGTAAATCCATACCGGTCACCCAGCGCCTAAATACTAGGCCTCAAATTTATATCCCGCTGAATTTGAATACAATACATTGGGCCAAATAATATTTTTGTTGTTGTGGTGAACCATAACAAAGAGAAAAACATCTAGTAAGGGACGCGGACGTGGACATGGTCGTGGTGGTGTTAGTGGACCCTCTGGTGCTGGGAGAGGACGTGGCCGTTCTGCCACATCCACACGTCCTAGTGTACCAACTACCTCAGGTCCCAGTAGCCGCCAGAATTTACAGCGATATATGGTGGGGCCCAATGCCGTTCTAAGGATGGTAAGGCCTGAGCAGGTACAGGCATTAGTCAATTGGGTGGCCGACAGTGGATCCAGCACGTTCACATTATCTCCCACCCAGTCTTCTGCAGAAAGCGCACAGATGGCACCTGAAAACCAACCCCATCAGTCTGTCACATCACCCCCATGCATACCAGGGAAACTGTCTCAGCCTCAAGTTATGCAGCAGTCTCTTATGCTGTTTGAAGACTCCGCTGGCAGGGTTTCCCAAGGGCATCCACCTAGCCCTTCCCCAGCGGTGAAAGATATAGAATGCACTGACGCACAACCACTTATGTTTCCTGATGATGAGGACATGGGAATACCACCTCAGCATGTCTCTGATGATGACGAAACACAGGTGCCAACTGCTGCGTCTTTCTGCAGTGTGCAGACTGAACAGGAGGTCAGGGATCAAGACTGGGTGGAAGACGATGCAGGGGATGATGAGGTCCTAGACCCCACATGGAATGAAGGTCGTGCCACTGACTTTCACAGTTCGGAGGAAGAGGCAGTGGTGAGACCGAGCCAACAGCGTAGCAAAAGAGGGAGCAGTGGGCAAAAGCAGAACACCCGCCGCCAAGAGACTCCGCCTGCTACTGCCCGCCGCCATCTGGGACCGAGCACCCCAAAGGCAGCTTCAAGGAGTTCCCTGGCATGGCACTTCTTCAAACAATGTGCTGATGACAAGACCCGAGTGGTTTGCACGCTGTGCCATCAGAGCCTGAAGCGAGGCATTAACGTTCTGAACCTGAGCACAACCTGCATGACCAGGCACCTGCATGCAAAGCATGAACTGCAGTGGAGTAAACACCTTAAAACCAAGGAAGTCACTCAGGCTCCCCCTGCTACCTCTTCTGCTGCTGCCGCCTCGGCCTATTCTGCTGCTGCCGCCTCGGCCTCTTCCTCCGCCTCTGGAGGAACGTTGGCACCTGCCGCCCAGCAAACAGGGGATGTACCACCAGCACCACCACCACCACCTCCGTCACCAAGCGTCTCAACCATGTCACACGCCAGCGTTCAGCTCTCCATCTCACAAACATTTGATAGAAAGCGTAAATTCCCACCTAGCCACCCTCGATCCCTGGCCCTGAATGCCAGCATTTCTAAACTACTGGCCTATGAAATGCTGTCATTTAGGCTGGTGGACACAGACAGCTTCAAACAGCTCATGTCGCTTGCTGTCCCACAGTATGTTGTTCCCAGCCGCCACTACTTCTCCAAGAGAGCCGTGCCTTCCCTGCACAACCAAGTATCCGATAAAATCAAGTGTGCACTGCGCAACGCCATCTGTGGCAAGGTCCACCTAACCACAGATACGTGGACCAGTAAGCACGGCCAGGGACGCTATATCTCCCTAACTGCACACTGGGTAAATGTAGTGGCAGCTGGGCCCCAGGCGGAGAGCTGTTTGGCGCACGTCCTTCCGCCGCCAAGGATCGCAGGGCAACATTCTTTGCCTCCTGTTGCCACCTCCTCCTTCTCGGCTTCCTCCTCCTCTTCTTCCACCTGCTCATCCAGTCAGCCACACACCTTCACCACCAACTTCAGCACAGCCCGGGGTAAACGTCAGCAGGCCATTCTGAAACTCATATGTTTGGGGGACAGGCCCCACACCGCACAGGAGTTGTGGCGGGGTATAGAACAACAGACCGACGAGTGGTTGCTGCCGGTGAGCCTCAAGCCCGGCCTGGTGGTGTGCGATAATGGGCGAAATCTCGTTGCAGCTCTGGGACTAGCCAATTTGACGCACATCCCTTGCTTGGCGCATGTGCTGAATTTGGTGGTGCAGAAGTTCATTCACAACTACCCCGACATGTCAGAGCTGCTGCATAAAGTGCGGGCCGTCTGTTCGCGCTTCCGGCGTTCACATCCTGCTGCTGCTCGCCTGTCTGCGCTACAGCGTAACTTCGGCCTTCCCGCTCACCGCCTCATATGCGACGTGCCCACCAGGTGGAACTCCACCTTGCACATGCTGGACAGACTGTGCGAGCAGCAGCAGGCCATAGTGGAGTTTCAGCTGCAGCACGCACGGGTCAGTCGCACTACAGAACAGCACCACTTCACCACCAATGACTGGGCCTCCATGCGAGACCTGTGTGCCCTGTTGCGCTGTTTCGAGTACTCCACCAACATGGCCAGTGGCGATGACGCCGTTATCAGCGTTACAATACCACTTCTATGTCTCCTTGAGAAAACACTTAGGGCGATGATGCAAGAGGAGGTGGCCCAGGAGGAGGAGGAGGAGGAGGAGGAGGAAGAGGGGTCATTTTTAGCACTTTCAGGCCAGTCTCTTCGAAGTGACTCAGAGGGAGGTTTTTGGCAACAGCAGAGGCCAGGTACAAATGTGGCCAGACAGGGCCCACTACTGGAGGACGAGGAGGACGAGGATGAGGAGGAGGTGGAGGAGGATGAGGATGAAGCATGGTCACAGCGGGGTGGCACCCAACGCAGCTCGGGTCCATCACTGGTGCGTGGCTGGGGGGAAAGGCAGGACGATGACGATACGCCTCCCACAGAGGACAGCTTGTCCTTACCCCTGGGCAGCCTGGCACACATGAGCGACTACATGCTGCAGTGCCTGCGCAACGACAGCAGAGTTGCCCACATTTTAACCTGTGCGGACTACTGGGTTGCCACCCTGCTGGATCCACGCTACAAAGACAATGTGCCCACCTTACTTCCTGCACTGGAGCGTGATAGGAAGATGCGCGAGTACAAGCGCACGTTGGTAGACGCGCTACTGAGAGCATTCCCAAATGTCACAGGGAACAAGTGGAAGCCCAAGGCCAAGGCAGAGGAGGAGCAAGAGGTCGCCAAGGCAGCTGTGTCAATGCCAGCTCCTTTGAGGGCAGGGTTAGCATGGCAGAGATGTGGAAAACTTTTGTCAACACGCCACAGCTAACTGCACCACCACCTGATACGCAACGTGTTAGCAGGAGGCAACATTTCACTAACATGGTAGAACAGTACGTGTGCACACCCCTCCACGTACTGACTGATGGTTCGGCCCCATTCAACTTCTGGGTCTCTAAATTGTCCACGTGGCCAGAGCTAGCCTTTTATGCCTTGGAGGTGCTGGCCTGCCCGGCGGCCAGCGTTTTGTCTGAACGTGTATTCAGCACGGCAGGGGGCGTCATTACAGACAAACGCAGCCGCCTGTCTACAGCCAATGTGGACAAGCTGACGTTCATAAAAATGAACCAGGCATGGATCCCACAGGATCTGTCCGTCCCTTGTCCAGATTAGACATTAACTACCTCCCCTTAACCATATATTATTGGACTCCAGGGCACTTCCTCATTCAATCCTATTTTTATTTTCATTTTACCATTATATTGCGAGGCTACCCAAAGTTGAATGAACCTCTCCTGTGTCTGGGTGCCGGGGCCTAAATATATGCCAATGTACTGTTCCAATGTTGGGTGACGTGAAGCCTGATTCTCTGCTATGACATGCAGAATGATTCTCTGCTGACATGAAGCCAGATTGTCTGTTACGGGACCTCTCTCCTCTGCCTGTGTGCTGGGCCTAAATATATGCCAATGGACTGTTGCAGTGGTGGCTGACGTGAAGCCTCATTCTCTGCTATGACATGCAGACTAATTCTCTGCTGACATGAAGACAGATTCTCTGTTACGAGACCTCCCTCCTCTGCCTGGGTGCTGGGCCTAAATATATGCCAATGGACTGTTGCAGTGGTGGCTGACGTGAAGCCTCATTCTCTGCTATGACATGCAGACTGATTCTCTGCTGACATGAAGCCAGATTCTCTGTTACGAGACCTCCCTCCTCTGCCTGAGTGCTGGGCCTAAATATATGCCAATGGACTGTTGCAGTGGTGGCTGACGTGAAGCCTCATTCTCTGCTATGACATGCAGACTGATTCTCTGCTGACATGAAGCCAGATTCTCTGTTACGAGACCTCCCTCCTCTGCCTGGGTGCTGGGCCTAAATATATGCCAATGGACTGTTGCAGTGGTGGCTGACGTGAAGCCTCATTCTCTGCTATGACATGCAGACTGATTCTCTGCTGACATGAAGCCAGATTCTCTGTTACGGGACCTCTCTCCTCTGCCTGTGTGTGTGCTGGGCCTAAATATATGCCAATGGACTGTTGCAGTGGTGGCTGACGTGAAGCCTCATTCTCTGCTATGACATGCAGACTGATTCTCTGCTGACATGAAGCCAGATTCTCTGTTACGGGACCTCTCTCCTCTGCCTGTGTGTGTGCTGGGCCTAAATATATGCCAATGGACTGTTGCAGTGGTGGCTGACGTGAAGCCTCATTCTCTGCTATGACATGCAGACTGATTCTCTGCTGACATGAAGCCAGATTCTCTGTTACGGGACCTCTCTCCTCTGCCTGTGTGTGTGCTGGGCCTAAATATATGCCAATGGACTGTTGCAGTGGTGGCTGACGTGAAGCCTCATTCTCTGCTATGACATGCAGACTGATTCTCTGCTGACATGAAGACAGATTCTCTGTTACGGGACCTCCCTCCTCTGCCTGGGTGCTGGGCCTAAATATATGCCAATGGACTGTTGCAGTGGTGGCTGACGTGAAGCCTCATTCTCTGCTATGACATGCAGACTGATTCTCTGCTGACATGAAGCCAGATTCTCTGTTACGAGACCTCCCTCCTCTGCCTGGGTGCTGGGCCTAAATATATGCCAATGGACTGTTGCAGTGGTGGCTGACGTGAAGCCTCATTCTCTGCTATGACATGCAGACTGATTCTCTGCTGACATGAAGCCAGATTCTCTGTTACGGGACCTCTCTCCTCTGCCTGTGTGTGTGCTGGGCCTAAATATATGCCAATGGACTGTTGCAGTGGTGGCTGACGTGAAGCCTCATTCTCTGCTATGACATGCAGACTGATTCTCTGCTGACATGAAGACAGATTCTCTGTTACGGGACCTCTCTCCTCTGCCTGTGTGTGTGCTGGGCCTAAATATATGCCAATGGACTGTTGCAGTGGTGGCTGACGTGAAGCCTCATTCTCTACTATGACATGCAGACTGATTCTCTGCTGACATGAAGACAGATTCTCTGTTACGGGACCTCCCTCCTCTGCCTGGGTGCTGGGCCTAAATTTATGACAATGGACTGTTGCAGTGGTGGCTGACGTGAAGCCTGATTCTCTGCTATGACATGCAGACTGATTCTCTGCTGACATGAAGCCAGATCCTCTGTTACGGAACCTCTCTCCTCTGCCTGGGTGCTGGGCCTAAATTTATGAAAATGGACTGTTGCAGTGGTGGGTGACGTGAAGCCTGATTCTCTGCTATGATATGAAGACTGATTCTCTGCTGACATGAAGCCAGATTCTCTGTTACGGGACCTCTCTCCTCTGCCTGTGTGTGTGCTGTGCCTAAATATATGCCAATGGACTGTTGCAGTGGTGGCTGACGTGAAGCCTCATTCTCTGCTATGACATGCAGACTGATTCTCTGCTGACATGAAGCCAGATTCTCTGTTACGGGACCTCTCTCCTCTGCCTGTGTGTGTGCTGGGCCTAAATATATGCCAATGGACTGTTGCAGTGGTGGCTGACGTGAAGCCTCATTCTCTGCTATGACATGCAGACTGATTCTCTGCTGACATGAAGCCAGATCCTCTGTTACGGGACCTCTCTCCTCTGCCTGTGTGTGTGCTGGGCCTAAATATATGCCAATGGACTGTTGCAGTGGTGGCTGACGTGAAGCCTCATTCTCTGCTATGACATGCAGACTGATTCTCTGCTGACATGAAGACAGATTCTCTGTTACGGGACCTCCCTCCTCTGCCTGGGTGCTGGGCCTAAATATATGCCAATGGACTGTTGCAGTGGTGGCTGACGTGAAGCCTCATTCTCTGCTATGACATGCAGACTGATTCTCTGCTGACATGAAGCCAGATTCTCTGTTACGAGACCTCCCTCCTCTGCCTGGGTGCTGGGCCTAAATATATGCCAATGGACTGTTGCAGTGGTGGCTGACGTGAAGCCTCATTCTCTGCTATGACATGCAGACTGATTCTCTGCTGACATGAAGCCAGATTCTCTGTTACGGGACCTCTCTCCTCTGCCTGTGTGTGTGCTGGGCCTAAATATATGCCAATGGACTGTTGCAGTGGTGGCTGACGTGAAGCCTCATTCTCTGCTATGACATGCAGACTGATTCTCTGCTGACATGAAGCCAGATTGCTCTGTTACGGGACCTCTCTCCTCTGCCTGTGTGTGTGCTGGGCCTAAATATATGCCAATGGACTGTTGCAGTGGTGGCTGACGTGAAGCCTCATTCTCTACTATGACATGCAGACTGATTCTCTGCTGACATGAAGACAGATTCTCTGTTACGGGACCTCCCTCCTCTGCCTGGGTGCTGGGCCTAAATATATGCCAATGGACTGTTGCAGTGGTGGCTGACGTGAAGCCTCATTCTCTGCTATGACATGCAGACTAATTCTCTGCTGACATGAAGACAGATTCTCTGTTACGGGACCTCTCTCCTCTGCCTGTGTGTGTGCTGGGCCTAAATATATGCCAATGGACTGTTGCAGTGGTGGCTGACGTGAAGCCTCATTCTCTGCTATGACATGCAGACTGATTCTCTGCTGACATGAAGACAGATTCTCTGTTACGGGACCTCCCTCCTCTGCCTGGGTGCTGGGCCTAAATATATGCCAATGGACTGTTGCAGTGGTGGCTGACGTGAAGCCTCATTCTCTGCTATGACATGCAGACTGATTCTCTGCTGACATGAAGCCAGATTGTCTGTTACGGGACCTCTCTCCTCTGCCTGTGTGTGTGCTGGGCCTAAATATATGCCAATGGACTGTTGCAGTGGTGGCTGACGTGAAGCCTCATTCTCTGCTATGACATGCAGACTGATTCTCTGCTGACATGAAGCCAGATTCTCTGTTACGGGACCTCTCTCCTCTGCCTGTGTGTGTGCTGGGCCTAAATATATGCCAATGGACTGTTGCAGTGGTGGCTGACGTGAAGCCTCATTCTCTGCTATGACATGCAGACTGATTCTCTGCTGACATGAAGACAGATTCTCTGTTACGGGACCTCCCTCCTCTGCCTGTGTGTGTGTGCTGGGCCTAAATATATGCCAATGGACTGTTGCAGTGGTGGCTGACGTGAAGCCTCATTCTCTGCTATGACATGCAGACTGATTCTCTGCTGACATGAAGACAGATTCTCTGTTACGGGACCTCCCTCCTCTGCCTGGGTGCTGGGCCTAAATATATGCCAATGGACTGTTGCAGTGGTGGCTGACGTGAAGCCTCATTCTCTGCTATGACATGCAGACTAATTCTCTGCTGACATGAAGCCAGATTCTCTGTTACGGGACCTCTCTCCTCTGCCTGGGTGCTGGGCCTAAATTTATGAAAATGGACTCTTACAGTGGTGGGTGACGTGAAGCCAGATTCTCTGCTATGGGACCTCTCTCCAATTGATTTTGGTTAATTTTTATTTATTTAATTTTTATTTTAATTCATTTCCCTATCCACATTTGTTTGCAGGGGATTTACCTACATGTTGCTGCCTTTTGCAGCCCTCTAGCTCTTTCCTGGGCTGTTTTACAGCCTTTTTAGTGCCGAAAAGTTCGGGTCCCCATTGACTTCAATGGGGTTCGGGTTCGGGACGAAGTTCGGATCGGGTTCGGATCCCGAACCCGAACATTTCCGGGATGTTCGGCCGAACTTCTCGAACCCGAACATCCAGGTGTTCGCTCAACTCTACTTAAGATGCTTCATAGCCATTAGAGGTACTGTCAGAGAGCTTAGATCTGATCAAGGATCTAATTTTGTCAGAGCAAAGAATGAATTGAAGAAAGCTCTAAAAAAGATCGATAAAGAAAAAGTAACTGAGTATTTGTTAGAGAAACAGTGTGATTTTCGTATGAATGCTCCACATGCAAGCTATACAGGAGGAGTTTGGGAAAGACAGTGTTGAAAAAGAACGCCGTAAGAACAGATGATGCTTTACTTAGGACCCTATTCTATGAAGTAATGTCTATTGTTAACAGTCGTCCACTTACAGTTAATAATCAACGTCTAACAAGTTTGGGCCCTTTAACGCCCAACTATCTACTTCACCTTAAGTCGGATTACATACAGCCACTGCCTGGCAAGTTCACCAAAGAGGATTTATATGCTAAAAGTAGATGGCGAACAATTCAATATCTATCAGAACAGTTTTGGAATAGATGAAGGAAAAATTACTTAGCCAATCTTATGTTAAGAAGTAAATGGCAAACACCCAGAAGAAATGTCCCAGTTGGTGACATAGTGTTAGTGAAATAAAAATATTTACCTAGAAGTCAATGGAAATTGGCCAAAGTTCTAGAAGTTCAAAAGGATGAAGACAAACTAGTAAAAAGAATGTTGTTACAAATAGGAGACTCAAAACTTGAAAAAAAAGGAAAATGTCTCACTACTCCACTCAAGTTTGAACGTCCTATTGAGAAGTTACTTGTTCTACTTGAGAGCGATAAAAGACACTTGGGAGTTGAGAACCTGATGCAAAATTCCCCAAATTCATGTTCAAGTCCTACGACTAAGAACATATAATTATAGGTAATTTTGGTGGGAGTGTAGCTGGACAGCTAGGACCTGTCCTAGTTTGCTAGTATAGCTTATATGTGAATATAGCTGAACCTGCTAATAACCTTAATACAGTCCCTATGTTTATGTGTTAAAGACAAAAGCAGATTTATTTACTGTGACATTATGGTTTGGATGTCATATAACTGTTATATATTTTGTGTTCACAGAAGCAGAAAAAGATTATATGCCTTTAGGATTCATTTCTGACACAGCAGAAACAACAGAAAGTATAGTGTTAATCTGTTGTTACTGGGCAGAAGTCTAGACCAATCACAGCCAGCTTCTCACGCAGCAAGAGTTTTCACCAATCATAGCCAGCCTCACACACAACATGTCTGGGAATTCCCCCAGCTCCTGCTGCTAGAATCATTATTCACCAGAGACAGGAGCTGAAGAGACATTCACTCCACTGAGGGCTGAGTTTTATGGGAACAAGAGGCCAATATAGGTATTTAAAACTGTTATATAATGTTCATATTGTTAGTATTGTGTTTAGAACTGTATACTGAACTAGATATATATGTGTTTACTTACAGTTCCACCAATTGCAACCATACAATTGCAAATACAAATCGCAAGCATACAAACCAGATTCCATGCAAATTGCAAACTGAGAACTGTTCATACCAGATCATATGCAATTGGATACTTCAAACCAAGTTGAGCAAACAGAACTATTAGTTAGACCTCAGATATACCTCTCAGAGAGATCATACAATGCTTAATTAACTTAAAGTGAGAGTACAGATACTCAAGAGAGAAATATATCCGCCATTTTATGTTGAATGACAAGATTGAACAGTTAAACCACCATCTTATGCATACTGCCATTTTGTGATATTTTTTCAACACGTGTTTTGTACATGGACTATCTGCTGCGGAGGCGGCAGTGTTATCTAAAGAAAAGTTGAAGCTAATAAAGAAGTTATTTCAAGCATTTTGTGTGCTCTTTAAACTACTCTTTCCATAGAACAGCACTAGAGGAATTACAGAGTAATAGACAGTCTGGTTAGACTAAAAGACAGAGATGCAAAAATTATTCTAATGCCACAGCGCAAAAGGCACTTCATAGTGCTGCGCCTGCCACACCCTCTGAACCCCCCTGTTCCGCCCCGCAGCCTACTTCTGCTTCCGGTGCTGCAATGTGCCGGTCTTCAGTGACCGGCCAATTGCAGCGCTTGGAGCTGCAGGGCGGCGGTGCTGCACCATGCTGCCCTAACATGGCATGGATGACTGACAGTAAGAGCAGGATTCCCTCCCAGCACCTGGCAGACCTTGTGCCGTACATGTATGTCACTGGTCCTCAAGTCACGTCCAGCTGTGACGTACATGTACGGCAAGGGTCCTTATCGGGTTAAATAGCATCTGTCAGCAGATTTGTACCTTGATTGACAGTGCCAAGCATGATGATGTTTTCACTGCCTGTCCCTTTCAAAGTGCACAGGGCACAGGCAGTTGCATAGAGAGCAGAGTAATGTCAATGCCCCCATTGCCCCTAGAGGCTCATTTGCGTATATTAAAACTTCATTTTTCTCAGCAATGTGGGCACATATGAACATGGGACCAACACAGATGCCTTCACCTGCCAAGTGCACATGCAGCAGGTCAGACAGTTTTATAGATAGATGCCCTTTAATGTTTTGTGTATTTTATATAAACTTGTGTATGTGTGTATAGATGCATGATTGTTTATAGATGTTTACATTATGTGTAAATGTATGTTTAATGCGTGTGTATATTTTATACACAAACCGGATTCCAAAAAAGTTGGGACACTATACAAATCGTGAATAAAAACTGAATGCAATGATGTGGAGGTGCCAACTTCTAATATTCTATTCAGAATAGAACATAAATCACGGAACAAAAGTTTATATTGAGTAATTGTACCATTTTAAGGGAAAAATATGTTGAATCAGAATTTCATGGTGTCAACAAATCCCAAAAAAGTTGGGACAAGGCCATTTTCACCACTGTGTGGCATCTCCCCTTCTTCTTACAACACTCAACAGACGTCTGGGGACCGAGGAGACCAGTTTCTCAAGTTTAGAAATAGGAATGCTCTCCCATTCTTGTCTAATACAGGCCTCTAACTGTTCAATCGTCTTGGGCCTTCTTTGTTTCACCTTTCTCTTTATGATGCGCCAAATGTTCTCTATAGGTGAAAGATCTGGACTGCAGACTGGCCATTTCATTTTGTTGAAAAATGCAGGGTCTTCCCTGAAAGAGATGACGTCTGGATGGGAGCATATGTTGTTCTAGAACCTGAATATATTTTTCTGCATTGATGGTGCCTTTCCAGACATGCAAGCTGCCCATGCCACACGCACTCATACAACCCCATACCATCAGAGATGCAGGCTTCTGAACTGAGCGTTGATAACAACTTGGGTTGTCCTTGTCCTCTTTGGTCCGGATGACATGGCGTCCCAGATTTCCAAAAAGAACTTCGAATCGTGACTCATCTGACCACAGAACAGTCTTCCATTTTGCCACACTCCATTTTAAATGATCCCTGGCCCAGTGAAAACGCCTGAGCTTGTGGATCTTGCTTACAAATGGCTTCTTCTTTTCACTGTAGAGTTTCAGCTGGCAACGGCGGATGGCAAGGTGGATTGTGTTCACTGACAATGGTTTCTGGAAGTATTCCTGAGCCCATTCTGTGATTTCCTTTACAGTAGCATTCCTGTTTGTGGTGCAGTGTCGTTTAAGGGCCCGGAGATCACGGGCATCCAGTATGGTTTTACGGCCTTGACCCTTACGCACAGAGATTGTTCCAGATTCTCTGAATCTTCGGATGATGTTATGCACAGTTGATGATGATAGATGCAAAGTCTTTGCAATTTTTCGCTGGGTAACACCTTTCTGATATTGCTCCACTATCTTTCTGCGCAACATTGTGGGAATTGGTGATCCTCTACCCATCTTGGCTTCTGAGAGACACTGCCACTCTGAGAAGCTCTTTTTATACCCAATCATGTTGCCAATTGACCTAATTAGTGTTAATTGGTCTTCCAGCTCTTCATTATGCTCAAATTTACTTTTTCCAGCCTCTTATTGCTACTTGTCCCAACTTTTTGGGGATTTGTTGACACCGTGAAAATTTGAATCAACTTATTTTTCCTTTAAAATGATACATTTACTCGGATTAAACGTTTGATCTGTCATCTACGTTCTATTACAAATAAAATATTAACATTTACCATCTCCACATCATTGCATTCAGTTTTTATTCACAATTTGTTTAGTGTCCCAACTTTTTTGGAATCCGGTTTGTATATGTGGATATGTTTATGCCATTTGTGTAGGTTATATAATGTGTAAATGAGTACAGAAGTTATATGCATTTATATATTTGTATTTTATGTATGTGTGTCTACAGTCGTGGCCAAAAGGTTTGAGAATTACATAAATATTGGAAATTGGAAAAGTTACTGCTTAAGTTTTTATAATAGCAATTTGCATACGCTCCAGAATGTTATGAAGAGTGATCAGATGAATTGCATAGTCTTTCTTTGCCATGAAAATTAACTTAATCCCCAAAAGAACTTTCCACTGCATTTCATTGCTGTCATTAAAGGACTTGCTAAGATCATTTCAGTAACAGTCTTGTTAACTCAGGTGAGAATGTTGATGAGCACAAGGCTGGAGATCATTATGTCAGGCTGATTGGGTTAAAATGGCAGACTTGACCTGTTAAAAGGAGGGTGATGCTTAAAAATCATTGTTCTTCCATTGTTAACCATGGTGACCTGCAAAGAAACGCGTGCAGCCATCATTGCGTTGCATAAAAATGGCTTCACAGGCAAGGATATTTTGGCTACTAAGATTGCACCTCAATCAACAATTTATAGGATCATCAAGAACTTCAAGGAAAGAGGTTCAATTCTTGTTAAGAAGGCTTCAGGGCGTCCAAGAAAGTCCAGCAAGCGCCAGGATCATCTCCTAAAGAGGATTCAGCTGCGGGATCGGAGTGCGACCAGTGCAGAGCTTGCTCAGGAATGGCAGCAGGCAGGTGTGAGCGCATCTGCACGCACAGTGAGGCGAAGACTTTTGGAAGATGGCCTGGTGTCAAGAAGGGCAGCAAAGAAGCCACTTCTCTCCAAAAAAAACATCAGGAACAGATTGATCTCCTGCAGAAAATATGTTGAATGGACTGCTGAGGACTGGGGCAAAGTCATATTCTCCAATGAAGCCTCTTTCCGATTGTTTGGGGCATCAGCAAATAGGCTTGTCTGGAGAAGAAAAGGTGAGCGCTACCATCAGTCCTTTGTCATGTCAACAGAAAAGCATCCTGAGACCATTCATGTGTGGGGTTGTGTGGGGTCATGTGTGGGCTCACTCACAATTTTGCCCAAAAACACAGCCATGAAGAAAGAATCGTACCAAAACACCCTCCAACAGCAACTTCTTCCAACAATCCAACAACTTGGTGAAGAACAATGCATTTTTCAGCACGGTGGAGCACCGTGCCATAAGGCAACAGTGATAACTAAGTGGCTCGGGGACCAAACCATTGACATTTTGGGTTCATGGCCTGAAAACTCCCCAGATCTTAATCCCATTGAGAACTTGTGGTCAATCCTCAAGAGGCAGGTGGACAAACAAAAACTCACTAATTCTGACAAACTCCAAGAAGTGATTATGAAAGAATGGGTTGCTATCAGTCAGGAATTGGCCCAGAAGTTGATTGAGAGCATGCCCAGTCGAATTGCAGAAGTCCTGAAAAAGAAGGGCCAACACTGCAAATACTGACTCTTTGCATAAATGTCATGTAATTGTCGATAAAAGCCTTTGAAACATATGAAGTGTGTGTAATTATATTTCACTACATCACAGAAACAACTGAAACAGAGATCTAAAAGCAGTTTAGCAGCAAACTTTGTGAAAACTAATATTTGTGTCATTCTCAAAACTTTTGGCCACGACTGTATATAGTAGGAGGACTTGAAGGGAGGGGCCCAAAAACACATCCTGTGCAGGTGCTCACTGCTGTCAGTGTCCGCTCCTGCAGAGATTACTATAGGATGGTAGTCATAAGGAAGGAATTGTTCTATTTTAGATTCCTATCTTACGGAACAGCAAAGTGTTCATTCCATATTAATAAAATTGAGATATTGTAGATAGACCCTGGATAGTGGCAGGAATATAAGTATAGAACTGCGTGGATACAGTTGAAGTATAACAAGTGAAAGGGTGACACCTTGTGTCCAATATCTGTCACTGTCTGTAATTTTCCAAGGTGATGCACTTAGATACCTTACATTGATAGATGGATGTAAATTTACGACAGACTACCTAACTTGTGATCAAAATTGTCACTTAGTCTCATTCAAAATAAAGCAGGGGTGTTGCATTCCAAGGCCCCAATATACTTGTCCTCGGGACTGCAATACAGTTGAATCACTGAGAGGGGACATGAGCCAAGAAGTTTACATTTCAGATTAGATTTTAAATGACTAAAGATATCATAAACTGTACTTGCTGTAATAACTCCATTACATGATAAACAGATACTGTAGCATGTTACACAACTCCATCTATAATGACAATACGTTCTGATAAAAATCTATCTGCTCCTTTTATCCAGCACCAAGAAGAGAATTAGGGGATTTAAGGTACCTTTATGCAAGTCGATTATCATGTAAATTATCGTTAAATTGAGCAAAACTGCACGATCGTCGAGCATTCTAAAAGCAATGAATGATAGAGTGGCAACCCACAATCGGTAGATTTTTTGCTGGTTCGATCATTTGTGTGGGCACAAAAATCATCATTGGATGTTAACAAATTCATACGTGTAAACAGAATTCGTTCACTGCACGCCACTCAAATTTAGCTTTGTGTAAAGGTATCAGTCTGCTTTACAAATAATTGAATATGCAATCGAAATTACGATTTTGTGAACGATAATTGGCGCGTCTAAAGGGTCATTGTTGAAACGTTCACTACACCAAGAAAGACTCATTTGTTGCTCAATCGGTACGATCATCATTCATGTAAATGTACTTTCAGTCTTCAGATGATTTGCTCTGATTTTATTTACTTTTTTAAATAGTGTAAATATTTTTTTTTTGTCTCCGCTTCAAAAATCTTCTTCTGAGCAGAAATCTAACGGACCCTATTATAGTCTAAGGGGTCCTTATCTTCCGTTAGGCTAAGTTATGTGCCAAATCTGTCCTTTCCGTTCTGCTCCTAAACGGCCTCTCACAAAAGGGGTTTACTCTAACAAACCTACCTGTCTGCATTCCCAAAATGTCTGTCTATGCCCGCTGCTCAGTGTTCCACTTAGGAGTGTCAGTCAGCAGATAAATCAGTAGAAAGTATTATTAACCTACAACAAGGCAGCTCTGTCAACTAGGACAGCTATAGTAACCACTTGTACCAAATCCAGAGTAAACTAAAAACCAAACAAGTGGAATATTGTATCAAAAAATATCATTTATTATAAAATATAAAAAATGGAGAACAACGGGATGTTATAATACAGTACACGGAGAAGCACAGGGTAAGTCAGTTCAAAAGGAACACCATGGAACTGCGCAAGATAATGCTCAACTAGGTACGGTCAAGAAGTAAGGCTAAAGCTAAGGCTCTGGGAAACCAAAGAGATTTCACATATGGTAGTCACCCCAATAGGGGTATGGTACACACGGTACCACAGACAAAAGGTGAACCCAAAGTCGTAGCTAGCATACACTGGTAGTATAGGCGTCACAATCAGCCCAATATAATAATTGAATGATAACTAGGCTGGGATAGAAATAATACAGTTGGTTTGCGCCTAAGTGCATGGGACCCAGCGAGGACACATACAGGGGACCCCCACACACAATCTAAACCATACTAAATACGGACCGTACCTGAGGACATGGTGGCAATTGGAAAGACAGACCCTGGGCGCGGGACCTCGACGCGCGTTTCACCTCACGGCTTCGTCAGGAGGTACTATACATTGCATGAGCAGGGTATATATAGGACATGATGGGGGTGGGACGATGGACCGAAATTACCTGGATTCGGCACATCTGAGGACCACACAACCGGGCGCGGGAAGCTCCATGATAGGCGGCGCCATCTCTCAGCGCGTCCACATCTGCGCACCGCGCATGCGCGGCAACAATAGCAGATGTTACGGAGCGCATCGAGATGGCGTCACCCAGCGCATGCGCACCCCGCGACCCCCGTGGAACGCAGGTGAACCGCAATCCATGTCTCCAACAGAGACAAGAGGGTGAGACATGGTCGCGCAATTGCCACAATGCTGTTGGTACACACCTGTCGTGTCTTCACCAGGCCCCATGCTCACAGGAGATATCATATAAAGGGGAGACATCAATGGACACATAAAATGAATCGGGGAATAATAACCGATGACATGATCATTAGTGTAACAATTAGTGACGTGACTTCCTGATATGCACCTATAGTGACATATCATATGAAAAAGTGACATGTAAGGGGTTCCATGTGAATAGAACCATAATAGTGACAACTATGGCATAGCCCTATAGTTCATACATCATAATAATAATAATAGACATACAATGTGCTAGGGGTTCATAGCAATAGAACCACATTAATAACCAATACCGTAATCATACAGTTGATCTAGTGATATCGTGCATGGAAGAAAGAAAGGATCTTATCAATAAAAAATATTATTACATGTATAAAACAGTGCTATCAATAATATGCATACAGTCATTAGTGTACATGATCCAGAATGTGTCCAATCCAGTCATGTGGGTCAACATTGCCAGTAAAACCGTGATGCACCCATCGTTAAGTACAATCTTCGTCTCCTTTTTAAGGTTGATCTAGTGATATCGTGCATGGAAGAAAGAAAGGATCTTATCAATAAAAAATATTATTACATGTATAAAACAGTGCTATCAATAATATGCATACAGTCATTAGTGTACATGTGGGTCAACATTGCCAGTAAAACCGTGATGCACCCATCGTTAAGTACAATCTTCGTCTCTCTCTGTTGGAGACATGGATTGCGGTTCACCTGCGTTCCACGGAGGTCGCGGGGTGCGCATGCGCTGGGTGACGCCATCTCGATGCGCTCCGTAACATCTGCTATTGTTGCCGCGCATGCGCGGTGCGCAGATGTGGACGCGCTGAGAGATGGCGCCGCCTATCATGGAGCCTCCCGAGCCCGGTTGTGTGGTCCTCAGATGTGCCGAATCCAGGTAATTTCGGTCCATCGTCCCACCCCCATCATGTCCTATATATACCCTGCTCATGCAATGTATAGTACCTCCTGACGAAGCCGTAAAGTGAAACGCGCGTCGAGGTCCCGCGCCCAGGGTCTGTCTTTCCAATTGCCACCATGTCCTCAGGTACGGTCCGTATTTAGTATGGTTTAGATTGTGTGTGGGGGTCCCCTGTATGTGTCCTCGCTGAGTTCCATGCACTTAGGCGCAAACCAACTGTATTATTTCTATCCCAGCCTAGTTATCATTCAATTATTATATTGGGCTGATTGTGACGCCTATACTACCAGTGTATGCTAGCTACGACTTTGGGTTCACCTTTTGTCTGTGGTACCGTGTGTACCATACCCCTATTGGGGTGACTACCATATGTGATATCTCTTTGGTTTCCCAGAGCCTTAGCTTTAGCCTTACTTCTTGACCGTACCTAGTTGCGCATTATCTTGCGCAGTTCCATGGTGTTCCTTTTGAACTGACTTACCCTGTGCTTCTCCGTGTACTGTATTATAACATCCCGTTGTTCTCCATTTTTTATATTTTATAATAAATGATATTTTTTGATACAATATTCCACTTGTTTGGTTTTTAAATCAGTAGAAAGGACAGAGCAGCCAGTCTGAGAGCCTGGCAGGAATGATCTGCTCTGCTGGTCAGCCAGGGTCCGTTAGGCCTTATTTACACATCTGATTATTTTGCATCTGATTGTCAGAGTTTTATTCACTATGGTTGGTCTGTTTATTGCATTCATGGAAAACTACATGCTTTTTTTTGTAAAAAACTTTGTATGAATATTCGTGTCACAGTCCCTCAGGTGACTGATGTCAGGAAATCAAGGCTATTGGCTGAGCGTGGAGGAATCTAACAGCCTCCTTGATTTCTCTTGATTCAGTGTTGATAGGGTTAATGACCACTTCCCTTTTCTCAGCTGTTGCTCAGTGGTCATCACTTCTACCCTTTATAGTCTCACCCCACCCTTCTGACTATGCAGGTTGATAGCTTAATTTGGGTTTGGCTGAGCTGGTGTGAGATCCTCTCTGGTGTTCCTGTTCTTCCATCTCTACAGAAGTTAAGTGTCACGCTTTTTTGTATTTGTTATATTCCCTGTTGTTGTATCTGGGCCTGAGACAGAGACTTCCATTCGTCCATCTGGGGAGGAATGGGTTGTCTCTGGTCCTATACTTATTCCAGGGCCTTATAGGGAAATCAGGGCCTAGGTATCCTGCTTATGAATATTCCTACCTTCAAGGTCTATTCATATTGATAGGTAGTCAGGGCCCGGATTAGGGTTGTCTAGGAGGTGACCTGTTTCTTCCCTAGTTTCCAGGCCCAGTTACTGTTCCCCTTCCCTCCTGTGTTCAGTGTGGAGTTCCCCCCCCCCCCCCCAGACTGATCGTGACATTATCAACCACCACAAAAACCGCCATTTCGTTCAGGTCAGTGCAGCTATGGATCCTATGTCTGTACTGGTCGAACAGCTGCAGGACTGTCTTTGGAGGTAGCTGACCTCCGCGCGACAGTCTTACGGATTCAGAGACCACAGGCAGCTGGTTCTGATGGTGGGTACCAGGCCTGCCCTGAACCTAAGGTGGTCCCTCCCAGACAGATTTTCTGGGGGTAGTGACAATTTCATTCGGTTTAGGGAATCGTGTAAGTTGTACTTTAAGCTGCGTCCATACTCTTCTGGGGATGAGTGTCAACGTGTGGGGATGATCATTTATTTGCTTAAGGATGATGCACAGTCTTGGGCTTTTTCTTTGCTGAACAGATCACCATCCCTCCAGTCGGCAGATGAATGTTTTAGAGCCTTGGGTATTGTTTATGATAGCCCGGATCTCTCAGGCTGAGACCTAGCTACGTGGTTTACGGGAGGGAGAACACAGAGCTCTATTGCTCTGAATTTGGCTACGGATACAGAGTGGAATGATCCTGCTCTCCGTAGCCAGTTCTGTCAGGATCTATCTGAGAGGCTGAAGGACGCGTTTTCCTTTCATGAAAAACCTGAGTCATTGGAAGCAGCCATGTCATTGCTGTATGTCTGGATAGACGCCTGAGGGGGAGATCTAAGGGTCCTCATCCTCAGGAAGCACTGTCAAATAAGGTGGTGGCTTCCTTTGACACTTATGGTAAAGAGACACCTGTGGTTATGCCTTGTGAGGAGCCTATGCAGCCACTCCTGGGACTGCTGGTAAGAGCTCTGGTCTTATGAAGGGAGTCTGTTTTTGTTGTGGAAAGAAGGGACATTTTGTGAATATTTATCCATACATTCAGCGTCAAGGTGTAAACAAAAAAAATGCTTAATCCCCAAATTACTATTAGTGGTGTGGGTGGGAAGCAAGAAAACTTACTTTTGTCATTTACCGGTAGTACTCGATTTCTCTTGTCTGCCGAGGTGGAGCTAGAGTCTAAAACTGTGGAAATCGAGGTATCTATCGACAGTGGGGCTGGGGTTAACCTGATTGATGGACAGTTTGTTCGCATTCATGGGTTGACTACTAGTGCACTAGAGAGAAGCATTTCTGTCTTTGCAATTGATTCTGCACCTCTTACCCAAAAATGCCTATCGCAGGTGGTAAATGACATCCATTTAAGAGTGGGTGATTTCCATCAGGAATCTGTCTCGTGTTATGTGTTGGAAGGTCTGCCTGCTCTGATGGTTTTGGGCTTACCATGGTTAAGTAAACATATCCCTACCATCGACTGGCAAGCGAGACAGATGCATGGACAAATGTCTTAATGCGTCTTTCTCTGTGGTCACCACTAAAACTGTACACTCGTTCATTTCCGAATTTTCTGATGTGTTTTCTGAGAGTGGTAAGCAGGAGTTACCCCCACATCGGGAGTATGATTGTCCCGTCAATCTTATTCCTGGAGCTAAACTTCACAAATCTTGGTTGTATAATCTTTCGGAGCCCGAAAGAAAGGCTATGCGAGAGTATATCACAGAGAGCTTGGCGAAGGGTCATATCAGACCATCCAAATCCCCAGTGGCTGCTGGGTTGTTCTTTGTAAAAAAAAAAGATGGTACCCTTAGACCATGTCTGGACTTCCGCAAGCTCAACCGTATTTCCGTCCGTGATCCTTACCCCATTCCTTTGATTCCAGGCTTGTTTAGTCAGATTGTCGGTGCCAAGGTGTTCTCTAAATTAGATCTGAGGGGGGCATATAATCTAGTAAGGACCAGTAAGGGGAATGAGTGGAGGACTGCATTTAATACCCCTGAGGGTAATTTTGAAAACCTGGTCATGCCCTTTGAGTTAAACAACGCTCTAGCAGTTTTTTAACACTTTATCAATGACATATTTCATCAAATGGTGGGTAGATTTCTTATTGTATATCTGGATGACATACTAATTTATTCTCCAGACATGGAGACTCATAAGGATCGTGTGAGACAGGTGTTACAGATCCTAAGAGAGAATAAATTGTATGTGAAGATGGAAAAATGTGTTTTTGCTGTTCAGAAAGTACAATTCCTGGGTTACCAGCTTTCACCCTCAGGTTTTCTTATGGATACCGAGAAAGTCTGTGCCGTGTTGGACTGGGATCGACCCGAAAATCTGAAAGCGCTTATGTGTTTTTGGGGATTCACCAACTTCTACCGTAAATTCATCTTGAACTATTTAACTGTAGTTAAACCTTTAACAGACATGACTAGAAAGGGGGACGATTTCTTTGTTTGGAGCATTACAAGTTTTTTCTGCTGTGAAGGAATGTTTTGCTTCAGCCTGTATTCTGGTGCAACTGGACGTGTCTCAGCCATTCATTGTGGAGGTTGACGCATCCAAGGTAGGGGTGGGAGCAGTTTTGTCGCAAGGTCCTTCACCTAGTAAATGGCGCCCATGTACTTTTTTCTCTAACAATTCATCCTATTACGGTAATTACTGATCACAAAAATCTGGCTTACCTTGAGTCGGCTAAACGTCTGAATCCAAGGCAGGCCAGATGGTTGCTGTTTTTCACCAGATTTAACTTAATTGTCACCTATTGTCCTGGGGTTAAGAACATCAAGGCGGATGCTTTTTCAAGCAGCTTTCCTGGTGATTCTAAAGATACTATTCCAATTTTGTCTGAAGGGGTAGTCATATCTGCCCTATATCCGGATCTTGAGGCTAAGGTGTTGGAGGCCCAAGTGGATGCTCCGGACTCTTGTCCTTCATGGAAATTGTTTGTTCCTTCAGACTTACATTATAAGGTAGTTGAGGAACATCACTGTACTGTCTTGGCTAGACACCCTTGGAGTAGATCCACTGTCGATCTCATCTCGTGCAGATTTTGGTGGCCGGGGCTGTGTAAGTGTGTTGAGGACTATGTGTCAGCCTGTTGTACCTGTGCTCGTGCTAAGGTGACACATACTCTGCATTCTGGATCTCTTTTTCCGTTACCTATCCCGTCCAGAACTTGGACGCATTTGTCCATGGACTTTATCACGGATTTGCCGAATTCTTCGTGAAAAAACTTGATCCTGGTGGTAGTTGATCGGTTTAGCAAAATGGAGCATTTTATAGCATTGCCTTATCTACCTAATGCCAGGACTCTTGCACAGATGTTTGTTGATAACATCGTGAAACTACATGGTGTTCCCTCTGATGTGGGCGTCTGATTGGGGGACTCAGTGTGTTTCGAGATTCTGGAAAGCGCTCTCTACTCGACTGGAGGTATATTCCTTTTTATCGGCTTTTTATTCTGAGTCGAACTGACAGACGGAGCTCACCAATCAGAACCTGGAGACTTACTTGAGATGTTTTGTTTCGGAGAACCAAGGAAGAGTGGTCTTTATTTTTGTCGTTAGCTGAGTTTGCCATTAATAACCATAGACAGGAGTCACCGTTTTTGGGGGGCATATGAATTCCATCCACAGTTTGACACATTTTCTGGTTCTCAAACTTCTGGTATTCCTGAGGAGGAACGATTTTCCTCTTCTTTGTCTTCGATTTGGAGGAAAATTCAAAATAACCTGAAAAAGATGGGCAACAGGTATAAGCGTGTGGCTGACAAAGGTATGAATGGTCCGGACCTGAGAGTGGGTGATTCTGTGTGGCTGTCCACAAGAAACATTAAGCTTAAGGTACCTTCTTGGAAGTTGGGCCCAAGATTTATTGGTCCATATAAGATCAATGCCATTGTTAACCCTGTAGCCTTCCGTTTTGAACTTCCTCAGGCTTGGAAAATTCATAATGTATTTCATAAGTCGTTGTTGAAGAAAAGTGTCGAACCTGTTGAGCCGTCCTCCTTGCCTACCACTCCTGTCATGGTGGACGGTAATTTAGAATTTCAGATCAGCAGGATTCTCCGTAGATCCCTCCAGTAGCTATCCACTGGAAGGGTTACGGAGCAGAGGAGAGGATGAGGGTTCCCGCGGCCGATGTTAATGCGAATCATCTGGTGAAGGCCTTTCACAGAGCCCATCCTGATAAGGTCGGTCCTGGTTGCCCAGAGGTTGCCCGTAGAAGGAGGGGTACTGTCATGGTCCCTCAGGTGACTGATATCAGGAAATCAAGGAGATTGTCTGAGCGTGGAGGAATCTAACAGCCTCCTTGATTTCTCTTGATTCAGTGTTGATAGGGTTAATGACCACTTCCCTTTTCTCAGCTGTTGCTCAGTGGTCATCACTTCTACCCTTTATAGTCTCACCCCACACTTCTGACTATACGTTGATAGCTTAATGTTGGTTTGGCTGAGCTGGTGTGAGATCCTCTCTGGTGTTCCTGTTTTTCCATCTCTGCAGAAGTTAAGTGTCGTGTTTGTATTTGTTATATTCCATTCATCCATCTGGGGAGAAATGGGTTGTCACTGGTCCTATACTTATTCCAGGGCCTTATAAGGGAAATTAGGGCCTAGGTATCCTGCTTATGAATATTCCTACCTTCAAGGTCTATTCTTATTGATAGGTAGTCAGGGCCCGGATTAGGGTTATCTAGGAGGTGACCTGTTTCTTCCCTAGTTTCCAGGCCCAGCTACTGTTCCCCATCCCTCCTGTGTTCAGTGTCGATTTTCCGCCCCCTACACTGATTGTGACTAGGGTTGAGCGAACTCGAACTGTAGGGATTTTTTTTTTTAGGATTTTTGCACCCTGGACCCGAACCCGAACATTTCAGTAAAAGTTCGGGTTCAGGTTCAGTGTTCGGCGATTTGCAGAGCAGCCAATCAACAAGTGTTTAACTCTGTGCCCTTAGAAGCCATCACAGCCATGCCTACTAATGGCATGGCTGTGATTGGCTAGTGCAGCATGTGACCCAGCCTCTATATAAGCTGGAGTCACGTAGCGCTGCACGTCACTCTGCTGTGCTTAGTGTAGGGATAGGATGCTGCTGCTGTGAGGGAGAGAATAGGAAAGAAACTTAAATCAGAACTGCAATTGAACTCAGTGATACATAGATTTTGTTGTGTGGGTGCAGTGCACAATCTTTTTACCCTGCCCTGAGCCCAGTGACAGAGAAAAATAACTTTTATCCGTCTGTTAGGTGGGCGGCGGCCATTTTATGCAAGCTCAGTGCACCAGCACTGCATATGTGCTTTTGTGACATTGAAATCCAAGCTTGAAATACTGCAATAATAATCTGGGTTTAAAAGAACACAATTTTTGGGCAATATCCTACATCTGGTGCCTTTGCAGCATTAGTCAGTGTGCAATTTAAGCTAGAAATACAGCAAAAAATTTTGGGGTTTTAAAAAACACCCTTTTTGGGCAAAATACTCAATTTTACAGCCCTTTCTGCATCTGTATGTGTGAAATTCAAGCGCTATATATACTGCTGTCATATTCTGGTTTTAAAAAAACACCCATTTTGGGCAAATTAATTAATATTGCAGCCTTTTCTGCATCTGTGATTGTTAAAAACAAGCTTGAAATACTTCAATAATTTTCTGGCTTTGAAAAAACACCAATTTTTGGTAATACCCTCCATCTGGGGCCTCTGCCGCATTAATCAGTGTGTAATTTAAACTAGAAATACAGCTATAATTTTCTGGGTTTTAAAAAACACCCTTTTTGAGCAAAATACTAAATTTTACAGCCCTTGCTGCATCTGTACGTGTGAAATTCAAGCATTAAATACTGCTGTCATATTCTGTTATTCAAAAAACACCCATTTTGGGCAAAATACTTAATTTGCGGCCTTGTCTGCATCTGTACGTGTGAAATTCAAGCGTTATATACTGCTGTCATTTTCTGTTATAAAAAAAAAACACCCATTTGGGCAAATACTTAATATTGCAGTATTTTCTATTTCTGTGATTGTTAAAAACAAATTTAAAATACTTCAATAATTTTCTGGCTTTGAAAAAACAAAAATTTTTGGCAATACCCTCCATCTGGGGCCTCTGCCACATTAGTCAGTGTTCAATTTAAGCTAGAAATACAGCTATAATTTTCTGGGTTTTAAAAAAAAAAAACCTTTTTGGGCAAAATACACAATTTTAATGCCCTTTCTGCATCTGTGCGTGTGAAATTCAAGCGTTATATATACTGCTGTCATATTCTGTTTTAAAAAAAAAACACCCATTTTGGGAAAAGTTATTAATATTGCAGCTTTTTCTGCATCTTTTCTGCTTGAAATACTTCAATAATTTTCTGGCTTTGAAAAAACACCAATTTTTGGTAATACCCTCCATCTGGGGCCTCTGCCGCATTAGTCAGTGTGCAATTTAAGCTAGAAATACAGCTATAATTTTCTGGGTTTTAAAAAACACCCTTTTTAGGCAAAATACTCAATTTTACAGCCCTTTCTGCATCTGTACGTGTGAAATTCAAGCGTTATATACTGCTGTCATATTCTGTTATTCAAAAAACACCCATTTTGGGCAAAATAGTTAATTTGCAGCCTTGTCTGCATCTGTACGTGTGAAATTCAAGCGTTATATACTGCTGTCATATTCTGTTATGAAACAAAACAACATTTTGGGCAAATACTTAATATTGCAGTCTTTTCTGTTTCTGTGATTGTTAAAAACAAGCTTAAAATACTTCAATACTTTTCTGGCTTTGAAAAAACACCAATTTTTGGCAATACCCTCCATCTGGGGCCTCTGCCACATTAGTCAGTGTTCAATTTAAGCTAGAAATACAGCTATAATTTTCTGGGTTTTAAGAAAACACCTTATTTGGGGAAAATGCCCAATTTTAAAGCCCTTTCTACATCTGTGTGTGTGAAATTCAAGCGTTATATATACTGCTGTCATATTCTGTTTTTAAAAAAACACCCATTTTGGGCAAAGTAATTAATATTGCAGCCTTTTCTGCATCTGTTATTGATAAAAACAAGCTTGAAATACTTCAATACTTTTCTGGCTTTGAAAAAACACCAATTTTTGGCAATACCCTCCATCTGGGGCCTCTGCCACATTAGTCAGTGTTCAATTTAAGCTAGAAATACAGCTATAATTTTCTGGGTTTTAAAAAAACACCCTTTTTGGGCAAAATACACAATTTCAAAGCCCTTGCTGCCTCTGTGCGTGTGAAATTCAAGTGTTATATACTGCTGTCATATTCTGTTATTCAAAAAACACCCATTTTGGGCAAAATACTTAATATTGCAGTCTTTTCTGCATCTGTGATTGTTAAAAACAAGCTTGAAATACTTCAATAATTTTCTGGCTTTGAAAAAACACACATTTTTGGTAATACCCTCCATCTGGGGCCTCTGCCGCATTAGTCAGTGTGCAATTTAAGCTAGAAATACAGCTATAATTTTCTGGGTTTTAAAAAACACCCTTTTTGGGCAAAATACTAAATTTTACAGCCCTTGCTGCATCTGTACGTGTGAACTTCAAGCGTTATATACTGCTGTCATATTCTGTTATTCAAAAAACACCCATTTTGGGCAAAATACTTAATTTGCGGCCTTGTCTGCATCTGTACGTGTGAAATTCTAGCAGTATATACTGCTGTCATATTCTGTTATGGAAAAAAAAACATTTTGGGCAAATACTTAATATTGCAGTCTTTTCTGTTTCTGTGATTGTTAAAAACAAGCTTAAAATACTTCAATACTTTTCTGGCTTTGAAAAAACACCAATTTTTGGCAATACCCTCCATCTGGGGCCTCTGCCACATTAGTCAGTGTACAATTTAAGCTAGAAATACAGCTATAATTTTCTGGGTTTTAAGAAAACACCCTTTTTGGGGAAAATACCCAATTTTAAAGCCCTTTCTGCATCTGTGTGTGTGAAATTCAAGCGTTATATATACTGCTGTCATATTCTGTTTTTAAAAAAACACCCATTTTGGGCAAAATACTTAATATTGCAGCCTTTTCTGCATCTGTGATTGTTAAAAACAAGCTTGAAATACTTCAATAATTTTCTGGCTTTGAAAAAACACACATTTTTGGTAATACCCTCCATCTGGGGCCTCTGCCGCATTAATCAGTGTGCAATTTAAGCAAGAAATACAGCTTTAATTTTCTGGGTTTTAAAAAAAACACCCTATTTGGGCAAAATATACAATTTCAAAGCCCTTGCTGCCTCTGTGCGTGTGAAATTCAAGCGTTATATCCTGCTGTCATATTCTGTTATTCAGAAAACAGCCATTTTGGGCAAAATACTTAATATTGCAACCTTTTCTGCATCTGTGATTGTTAAAAACGAGCTTGAAATACTTCAATAATTTTCTGGCTTTGAAAAAACACCAATTTTTGGTAATACCCTCCATCTGGGGCCTCTGCCGCATTAGTCAGTGTGCAATTTAAGCTAGAAATACACTCACCTAAAGAATTATTAGGAACACCATACTAACACGGTGTTGGACCCCCATTTGCCTTCAGAACTGCCTTAATTCTACGTGGCATTGATTCAATAAGGTGCTGATAGCATTCTTTAGAAATGTTGGCCCATATTGATAGGATAGCATCTTGCAGTTGATGAAGATTTGAGGGATGCACATTCATGGCACAAAGCTCCCGTTCCACCACATCCCAAAGATGCTCTATTGGGTTGAGATCTGGTGCCTCTGGGGGCCATTTTAGTACAGTGAACTCATTGTCATGTTCAAGAAAACAATTTGAAATGATTCGAGCTTTGTGACATGGTGCATTATCCTGCTGGAAGTAGCCATCAGAGGATGGATACATGTTCTCATTCTGTTTACGTCAAATTCGGACTCTACCATTTGAATGTCTCAACAGAAATCGAAATTCATCAAACCAGGCAACATTTTTCCAGTCTTCAACAGTACAATTTTGGTGAGCTCGTGCAAATTGTAGCCTCTTTTTCCTATTTGTAGTGGAGATGAGTGGTACCCGGTGGGGTCTTCTGCTGTTGCAGCCCATCCGCCTCAAGGTTGTGCGTGTTGTGGCTTCACAAATGCTTTGCTGCATACCTCAGTTGTAACGAGTGGCTATTTCAGTCAACGTTGATCTTCTATCAGCTTGAATCAGTCGGCCCATTCTCCTCTGACCTCTAGCATCAACAGGGCATTTTCGCCCACAGGACTGCCGCATACTGGATGTTTTTCCCTTCTCACACCATTCTTTGAAAACCCTAGAAATGGTTGTGCGTGAAAATCCCAAAGTAACCCTAGAAATGGTTGTGTGTGAAAGTAACTGAGCAGATTGTGAAATACTCAGACCTGCCCGTCTGGCACCAACAACCATGCCACGCTCAAAATTGCTTAAATCACCTTTCTTTCCCATTCTGACATTCAGTTTGGAGTTCAGGAGATTGTCTTGACCAGGACCACAACCCTACATGCATTGAAGCAACTGCCATGTGATTGGTTGACTAGATAATCGCATTAATGAGAAATAGAACAGGTGTTCCTAATAATTCTTTAGGTGAGTGTACAGCTATAATTTTCTGGGTTTAAAAAAATATCCATTTAGAGCAATATACTTAATTGCCTTGTCTGCATCTGTCAGTGTGAGATACACGATTTAGATACTGCTGTCATATTCTGGTATTTAAAAAAAACACACATTTAGGGCAAAAATCTTAATGTTGCAGCCTTGTCTGCATCTGTACATGTGAGATACACCCTTTAGATACTGTTGTTGTATTCTGCTATTAAAAAAACACCCATTTAGGGCACAAATCTTAATTTAGCAGCCTTTGCTGCATCTGTCATTGTGAGATACACCCTTTACATACTGCTATACTATTCTGGTATTTAAAAAACAAAAACAAATTTTGGGCAAAAATCTTAATTTGTGGCCTTGTCTGCATCTGTACTTGTGAGATACATGCTTTAGATACTGCTGTGCTATTCTGGTATTTAAAAAATACCCATTTAGGGAAAAAATATGAATTTGCGGCCTTGTCTGCATCTGTACATGTGAGATACACCCTTTAGATACTGTTATTCTATTCTGCTATTTAAAAAAACACATATTTAGGGCACAAAATGAAATTTTGCAGCCTTTGCTGGATCTTTCATTGTGAGATACACCCGTTAAATACTGTTGTTCTATTATGTTATTTAAAAAACACCCATTTTGGGCAAGATCCTAAATTTGAGAAATATGAGGAGAGCGTCAAATAAGGGACGTGGCCCTCGTCGTGGTGCTGCTGGTGGAGCTCCTGTTGCAGGGAGAGGACGTGGTCGATCTGTGCCAGCTACACGCACAAATGAAACACCTTCCTCAGGTGCAAGTAGGCGACAGAACCTTCAGCTGTATTTGGTCGGGCGTAATGTGGCTCTACGAATGGTGAGGCCAGAACAAGTACAGGCGATAGTAGATTGGGTTCCTGACAGTGCCTCAAGTTCCTTCACATTGTCTGCCACCCAGTCTCCTGCTGAAAGATCAGAGTTGGCACCTGCAGCCGATGTCCATCAGTCTTTTCACCTCACCCCCTTGCAAATCAGTCAAGCAGTCTGAGCCCCAAGTCATGCAGCAGTCTCTTCTGCTTTTTGATGACTCTGTTAGCAGGGTTTCCCAGGGCCATCCACCTAGCCCTGCCCCAGATGTGGAAGAGATTGAGTGCACCGATGCCCAACCACTTATGTTTCAAGATGAGTACATGGGAGGACCATTGCAGCAGGTCTCAGATGATGACGAAACATAGGTGCCAACTGCTGGGGCTTTCAAAAGTGTGCAGACTGACAAGGAGGGCAGGGGTGAAGACTGGGTGGAAGATGATGCGGAGAACGATGAGGTCCTCGACCCCACATGGAATCAAGGTCATGCGAGTGACCTGTGTAGTTTGGAGGAAGAGGCGGTGGTCGCACAGAGCCTCCAGCACAACAGAAGAGGGAGCAGGGTGCAAAAGCGGAGCAGCCATCCCCTAGACAGTACGCCTGCTACTGCCCACCGCAGCAAGGGACCGAGCACACCAGCTACTGCCCACACCAGCTCCAAGGAGTTCCCTGGTGGGGCAGTTCTTCAGACAATGTGCTGACAACAAGACACGAGTGTAGGTGCAATCAGAGTCTGAAGCGAGGCATAAACGTTCTCGCACAACCTGCATGACCAGGCATCTAAGTGCAAAGCACGAGCTGCAGTGGAGTAGACACCTCAAAAACCAAGAAAGGTCTCTGGCTCCTCCTGCTTCCTTTTCTGCTGCAGTCTCGGCCTCTTCATCCACCTCTGGAGTGACAATGCCACCTGCCACCCCGCAAACAGAGGATCTGCCAGCAACACCACCATCTGGGTCACCAAGCATCTCCACAATGTCCCACGGAAGCGTTCAGCTCTCTATCTTCCAATCACTAGAGCGGAAGAGGAAGTACCCCCCTACCCACCCGCGATCCCTGGTCCTGAATACCAGCATTTCAAAATGACTGGCCTTTGAAATTCTGTCATTCTGTCTGGTGGAGACGGATAGTTTTAAAAGACTGATGGCGGTGGCTGTCCCACAGTACGTCGTGCCCAGCCGCCACTACTTTTCCAGGCATGCCATCCCTTCCCTGCACAACAAAGAGGGGTAAAAAATCAGGTGTGCACTGTGCAACGCCATCTGTGACAAGGTGCACCTCACTACAGATACATGGACCAGTAAGCACGGTCAGGGACGTTATATCTCCATAACAGCACACTGGGTAAATGCAGCGCCTGAGGCGGATAGCAGTTTGGCACATGTCCTTCCACCAACGAGGATTGCAGGGCGCTTCAGTTTGCCTCCTGTTGCTTCCTCCTCCGCTTCCTCATCCTCTACCGGCTCCTCATCCGGTCAGCGTAACACCTTCACCACCAACTTCAGCACAGCCAGGGGTAAACGACAGCAGGCAGTTTTAAAACTTATCTGTTTGGGGGACAAACCCCACACCGTTCAGGAGCTGTGGACGGGCCTTGAACAACAGACCGATGAGTGGTTGGTGCCAGTGGGCCTCAAGCCTGGCCTGGTGGTGTGCGATAATGGGCAAAATCTCATAGCATGTCTGGGACAAGCCAGTTTGACGCACATCCCTTGCCTGGCATATGTGATGAATTTGGTGTTGCAGAGATTCCTTAAAAATTACCCCGATATGTCAGAGCTGCTGCATAAAGTGCGGGCCGTCTGTGCGCGCTTTTGGCGTTCTCACCCTGCTGCTGCTTGCCTGTCAGCGCTGGAGCGTAACTTCGGCCTTCCTGCTCACCGCCTCATATGCAACATGCCAACAAGGTGGAATTCCAACTTGCACATGCTGGCCAGACTGTGCGAGCAGCAGCAGGCAATTGTGGAGTTTCAGCTGCAGCACGCACGGGTGAGTAGCTCTGCGGAACAGCACCACTTCACCACCAATGACTGGGCCTCCATGCAAGACCTGTGTGCCTTGTTGCGCTGTTTCGAGTTCTCCACCAACATGGCCAGTGCCGATGACTCCGTTCTCAGCGTTACTATCCCACTTCTATGCCTCCTTGAAAAAACGCTTCAGGTGATGATGGAAGAGGATGTGGCACAGGAGGAGGAGGAGGAAGAGGGATCATTTCACAGGGTTTCAAGCCAGTCATTCACAAGTGGCTCCGAGGGTGGGTTACTGCACCCACAAACGCCAGTTACACAATTGTCCAGCCAGGGCACCGTTCTGGAGAATGACTAGGTGAAGGATGAGGAGATGGAGGAGGAGGAAAAGTGTTCACAGCAGGGTGACACCCAAACCAGCTCATGGCCATCACTGCTGCATGGCTGGGGGGAATACAGAGGACACAGATGATATACCTCCCACAGAGGACAGCTTTTTGTTGCCTCTGGGCAGCCTGGCACACATGAGCGATTACATGCTGCAGTGTCTCCAGAACGAACGCTGAGTTGCCCACATTCTCACTTGTGCTGATTACTGGGTGGCCACTCTGCTGGATTCCCGTTACAAGGACAATGTACCGTCCTTAATTCCGTCACTGGAGCGTGGTCATAAGATGTGCGAGTACAAGCGCATGCTGGTAGACGTGTTGCTGGTGGCATTCCCACCTGACAGCGGGGGCACAGTGGAAGCACAAGGTGAAGGCAAAATAGGAGGAAGAGGTTGCCAACGCACCTGGGGCACCACCAGGCAGGGTTAGCATGGCCGAATTGTGGAAAAGCTTTGTCAGTACGCCACAACAACCAGCACCACCAGCTGATATGGAACATCTTAGCAGAAGGCAGCATTTCAGCAACATGGTGGAGCAGTATGTGTGCACATGCCTACACATACTGAATCATAGGTCTTCCCCCTTCAACTTCTGGGTCTCCAAATTGGGCACATAGCCTGAGCTTGCCCTTTACGCCTTGGAGTTGCTGGCCTGCCCTGCAGCCAGTGTATTGTCTGAACGTGTGTGTTTAGCACGGCAGGGGGCATTATCACAGACAACCGCAGCTGCATGTCCACAACTAATGTGGACAAGCTCACGTTCATTAAAATGAACCAGGCGTGGATCCCACAGGACTTGTCCGTACCTTGTGCAGAATAGACATGTATGGGATGGAAAGGAACATTTTGCTGGAACAAGAAGTTAAGTTTATTTTAAATTCCCAGAAAAGATTAACAATGTTCTACTGCTTGCCAAAAGTACATAAGAATCTGGACAATTCGCCAGGTCGACCCATAATTTTTTGGGTTAGGGTCACTAACATCTAATCTATCACGGTACATAGACCGGCTACTTTAACTTGTAGTAAAAAACACTAAAACATACACTAAAGATAGCACACAAATCATAAAACTAATTGAAAGCCTGGAATATAACTCAAACTGGATCTTGGGAACCTTGGATATTCAGTCATTATATACGATTATCGACCATAATCAAGGCATAAGAGCACTAATTAGAAAAAAGCCACATGTTCCAAACAGAACAAATAAAATTTTGGGCTGAAGGAGTAGAATTTATCTTAACCCACAATTATTTTTGCTTTGGATAAGAGTTCTTACTACAGGTTAAGGGCACCGCCATGGGCGCCAGGTTCGCCCCCAGCTATGCAAATCTTTTCATGTCCCAGTGGGAGGACCAACATATACTGCACAGGCTGGGGATGGACCTGGTGTTATGGCAAAGGTACATCGATGATGTTATCTTTATATGGCAGAACGGAGAATCAGAACTCCAAATGTTCCTTGAGGAAATTAATAACAATCCAGTTGATCTACATTTTTCAGCTAACATAGACTACAGATAGAATTTTTTTTATGTCAATATTAAAGTAGAAAACAACAAACTTACATGTTGTACATTCCAAAAGCCGACAGCAAGAAATAGTTTTATCCGCTACACCAGCTACCATCTACCTAGATGGCTGGCCGGTATTCCGGACGGTCAATTCCGACGCTTGAAACACAATTGTACAAGTGAGGAAAGGTTTGAACACGTAGCACAACTCTTGAAAGACCAATTTGTCTCTAGAGAATATCCCTTAATAGGGATAGAAACATCTTTATCTAAAGTGAGGAAGCTTGATAGAAAACCTTTTTTTGTCGATGAGACAATCAAAAATGAGAGCACACATGAAAAAGATGAAACCCCATGCATCATAATACCCTTTAGTGCCCAACACAAAAAGTAGAACAGATTATCTGAACACATTGGCATCACATTCAAAATGACAAATTGATAGGCTCTTAGATTGATAGGAATCCACGCATAAGCTACACAAAGGCCCCAAACCTGGGATTAAAAGTTGCACCATCCATCAAAGTCCAAACAAAAAACATAAACACTCAATGAGTGGATGGCTAGTGTAACGGACCGTTTCAGCAGACAAGGGGTTAAGATCCGTTTAGGCGATATGCCCCTTTCCGAGGAGACAGGCACAGCTACTGCAGAACACCAAACTCCCGAACTGGATACAAAATAGCACTCCAAACTGGAACCTCGCAGATAGCTGCCAGCAGACGAACAGGAAAAGCGTATCAGTCAGCTTACACTCCTGGCAATCAGTCTCCAACAGCATACAGGGACTCCCCCCAATAACAAGACAAGGCTCCGTCTTGAGGGTCTAGCAGTGGTCTGACTGTACTTCAAGTACAGCCTCTTTTATTGATAAAAAAAAACAAACATAGTACTGCCCACAGGGTTTTGAAATCCAACCAATCAGTAATTCACAACACACACAATGTAAATACAGCAACCAATCGTTCCCGCCCCCTAGAGGACCAGAAGGGAGACTGCGACACAGGACAGATACAACATATCCCCACAATGCATCATGGTTTCCTCCTCTCTACCTGGGAGATGACCGAAGACAATCCAATTATCTCTCAGGACAAAGGGGAGATCACCAATACACATGTGGAGACAACAGGACAGACATCACCATTTAAACACACAATGGGACAATAGAACCACACCCAGCATATTCCTCCCAAGCTGACAATTTACACTTATTATAAGTTGTTACAACTTTGTGAGGTTACATTGTCCATACATATAACTTACATCAATTTAAACAGTATAACTTGGGGGACAAACCTATCCAAAATTCCCTGGAATAGGTTCAGGGGTTTAAAAGTTACTATGGGCCATAATCCTGAGGCAAGAGGCTTTTAAACAGCCCCCTCCAAAACACCGTGGCGAGGTTGGTTTCGCCACAGCTAGATTTAAAGGGGTTCTACAGAGGCAACAAATGTTGCAACTGTAGAACAACTACATTTCAAAAGAAGACAGAACAATTAACTTACAACCACAACCCCTTTCGTACATGAAATTAAAGAATTTCTTGTCATGGTCTTACCTTCTTGCTGTTCTCCTTCGTTTGACATGTGCTGGCGGCCATCTTGGTTTCTGGGTTTCTTGTAGCCTCCCACCCTGCGGCTTCTCCTTCCCACTGGGAGGAGCTGGATGCCTAGCTCATATATATAGGAGGTCTGTGGCTTCAGTTCCTTGCTTGGTCCTCCTGTGTTCACATGCTTCTAAGACTGCTGCTGCTTCTGGTTCCTGATCCTGGCCTCGTCTGACTACCCCGCTGTTTCCTGATCCTGGCTTCGTCTGACTACCCTGCTGGTTCCTGATCCAGGCTTCGTCTGACTACCCTTCTGGTTCCTGACCTCTGGCTATGCAAGACCCTGCTTCGGTTTAGCCATCCGTTTGGACTTTTGCTTACAGCTTGATTTTCAATAAAGCCTTCTTATTTCCACTTATCTCTTGTTGTACGTCTGGTTCATGGTTCCATGACATTAGGACCAAGCCATGAATTCTGACGGTACAGGGCCATCCTCGCTACCTACGCTGGTTGCCAGACTTGATCAACAGGATCACCTGTTGAGTCGGTTCGCTGTGGCGTTGCAAACCCTGCTTGAACGCACGGCTCATTTCGCTTCCGTTGCCGATGGGTCGGTTGTCGCTCCTGGGCCCGCTCCTACTGCCGCTCCGGTTGTTGCGCCAGAGTCTACCCCGACACCTGTTGCTGCGCCTGCGGTGTCTCGGGGTATGACCGGTTCTGCCCCCCTTCCACAGCGCTTTGGGGGAGAGCCAACTCAGTGCCGAGGTTTCCTTAACCAGGTGGGCATTTATTTCGAGTTGCTGCCACATGCCTTTCCTACTGAGAGATCAAAGGTGGGCTTCTTGATCTCGCTGCTCTCGGACAAGGCCTTGGCCTGGGCCAGCCCTTTATGGGAGAACAACAATCCGGTGGTTGCCGAGTTTTCCGGTTTTGTTGCTTCTCTTCGGAAGGTATTCGATGTGCCGGCTCGTGCTGCCTCTGCTGCGAAGCTCCTTATGTCCATCAGACAGGGTTCACGATCCGTAGCTGAATACGCCATTGAGTTTCGTACCCTGGCAGCAGAGGTGGGCTGGAATAATGAGGCTCTGGTCGCTGCTTTCTCTCATGGTCTCTCGGATGCCTTGAAGGATGAGGTTGCAGCTTAGAGTCTCTTATTTCTTTCCTGATTTTGATTGACACCAGACTCAGGGAGAGACCTTCCTTCAAGGAGAGCCTGCGGAGGTCTTCTAACAGATTGGCGCCTACGTTTGCTGTCCCACCCGTGCCTCCCTCTCCTCCCACGCCTCCTGGGGATGACTTGTCTGGGGGTGAAACCATGCAGCTGGGGTTTGCTCGCCTGTCAGAGGGGGAGAGGGTACTCCGGAGACGCGAGGGCCGATGCATGTACTGTGGTCTCGGTGGGCATTTTCGGTTGGCATGTCCGAACCGTCCGGGAAACGCTCGCACCTGAGATCCTGTCGGGGGCAGATCTTGGGTGGAGTCTCCTCATCCCCGGTTTCCCGTGTTGACAAACCACTGATCACTGTTGTCCTCTCCTGGGTCGGGGGCTCGGTGACGACCCAGGCGTTGGTGGACTCTGGTGCTGGTGGTTTGTTCATTGATAGTGTGTTCGCTGCCGCCAATTCCATTCCTCTGCAGCCTCAAGGTTCCCCACTGGCTCTTGAGGCGATAGACGGCAGACCCCTTCTGCCGCCACACGTGACTCATGAGACCCTTCCAGTGGGGATAGCCATTGGTGCCGTTCACAGAGAGTCGGTCTGTCTCCAGGTGATTTCGTCTCCACACTACTCGGTGGTCTTGGGGTACCCCTGGCTCCAGAAGCATAATCCGACTTTCGATTGGAGATCGGCCGAGATCCTCTCGTGGTCACCGCAGTGTGGGGCTAGTTGCATCCATGGGCCTGTCAAGTTGCTGTGTACTTCCTCGGACTCTCTGTTGCCTCCTGAATACGAAGAGTACCGGGATGTATTCGATAAGGTGCGCGCGGTTGCCCTACCTCCGCACCGCCCATACGATTGTGCCATAGAGTTACAATCTGGTGCCGTTCCTCCTCGTGGCAAAGTCTATCCACTGTCGGTAGCGAAGAATGAGGCCATGGAGGAGTACGTGAGGGAGGCGCTTTCACGCGGACACATTCGCAAATCCTCGTCCCCGGCAGGGGCTGGATTTTTCTTTGTGAAAAAGAAGGGCGGTGAGTTGAGGCCTTGCATCGATTACAGGGGTCTCAATCGCATCACGATCAAGAACGCTTACCCGATACCCTTGATTTCCGAGCTGTTCGATCGCCTCAAAGGGGCCACGGTCTTTACCAAACTCGACCTGAGGGCGGCATATAACCTGGTAAGGATCAAGGCGGGCGATGAGTGGAAGACCGCGTTTAACACCAGGACCGGTCATTATGAATCCTTGGTTATGCCCTTTGGGTTGTGCAATGCGCCCGCAGTCTTCCAGGAATTCATCAACGATGTTTTCCGTGACCTGTTGCAGCAGTGTGTGGTGGTCTATTTGGATGACATCTTGGTATATTCTGAATCCATGGAGGCCCACATTATGGATGTCAGACGAGTGTTGCAACGGTTACGAGAGAACAGGCTGTTCGGTAAGCTTGAGAAATGCGAATTTCACCGATCCCAGGTAACCTTCTTAGGTTACATCATTTCCGCTGAGGGGTTCTCCATGGATCCTGAGAAGGTTTCGGCTGTCTTACAGTGGCCCCAGCCCAGTGGTCTCCGTGCCCTGCAGCTCTTTTTGGGCTTTTCAGGGACTTTTCTATGCTAGCCAAGCCTCTCACGGATCTGACCAGGAAGGGCAGTAATTTCCAGGTCTGGCCGCTCGAGGCCATCCAAGCATTTGAGGCTCTAAAGTCCGCCTTTGTGTCGGCTCCGATTCTGTCGCATCCCAACCCTGGGTTGCCCTTTGTCCTCGAGGTGGACGCGTCTGAGACGGGAGTAGGCGCCCTTCTGTCTCAGCGTAGAACACCAGAGGGCCCTCTGCTTCCTTGTGGGTTTTACTCCCGGAAACTGTCTTCCGCGGAGTGCAACTATCAGATTGGTGACAGGGAGTTATTGGCCATCGTGCAGGCCCTTAAAGAATGGAGGCACTTGCTCGAGAGTTCGGTGGTTCCGGTTCTCATCCTGACGGACCACAAGAATCTGACCTACCTTTCTGAGGCCAAGAGATTGACACCACGTCAGGCCAGATGGGCTCTGTTCTTGTCACGTTTTAATTACGTGGTCTCCTACCTACCCGGTTCCAAGAACATCAGAGCGGATGCCTTATCACGGCAGTACTCCGAGCTGTCCGGGGAGGAGGCGATTCCGACTTCGGTCATACCTCCGAATCAGATCCTGGCCGCCATTCGCACCAGCCTGACCTCTCCCCTGGGTGAGCAGATTTTGGCGGCTCAATCTGGTGCTCCCTCTGGGAGACCCAACGGCAGATGTTTTGTGCCTGAGGAGTTGCGCACTCGGTTGTTGCGAACCTACCATAACTCCAAGGCCGCGGGGCATCCTGGAAAGAATCAGCTGTCCTGGGCTGTTTCACGTCTGTTCTGGTGGCCTTCTCTACGTTCCGACATCGCCGCATATGTAGCGGCATGCTCCGTTTGTGCCCAGAGTAAGTCCCCTCGGCACCTTCCGTTGGGCCTGTTGCAACCCATAGCCACCGGGGAGCGCCCATGGTCACACCTGGGGATGGATTTCATTGTGGACCTCCCTGCATCCCGAGGCCATACAGTCATTCTCATGATTGTGGATCGGTTTTCCAAAATGTGCCACTGTGTTCCTCTCAAGAAGTTACCCTCTGCACAAGAGTTGGCCACGATTTTCGCCAGGGAGGTCTTCCGGTTGCACGATTTGCCCAAGGAGATTGTGTCGGATCGGGGGAGTCAGTTTGTGTCCAGGTTCTGGCGCGCCTTTTGCTCCCAGTTGGGGATTCATCTCTCTTTCTCCTCGGCCTACCACCCTCAGTCCAATGGGGCCGCAGAACGATCCAATCAGGCCTTGGAGCAATTCCTTCGTTGCTATGTCTCCGATCACCAAGACAATTGGGTTGACCTCCTGCCTTGGGCTGAGTTTGCCAGGAACACGGCGGTGAACTCTTCCTCTGGGACGTCTCCCTTCATGGCCATTTATGGGTTCCAACCTGCCGTGTTACCGGAGGTATTCTCTCCCCAGGATATTCCGGCTGTGGAGGATCACCTTTCCGTCCTACGTGCTTCTTGGGTACAGATCCAGAGGTCCCTTGAGGTCTCTGCGCAGCACCAGAGACTCCAGGCTGATCGTAGACGAGCGCCCGCTCCTTCCTACCAGGTCGGAGACCGTGTATGGTTGTCCACCCGCAACCTCAACCTTCGAGTGCCCACTCCCAAGCTGGCGCCTCGCTTTGTTGGTCCCTTCCGAGTGCTTCGCAGGGTAAACCCGGTAGCCTATGCCCTTGCGCTTCCTCCTGGCATGCGGATCTCCAACGTGTTTCATGTCTCCCTGTTGAAGCCATTGGTGTGTAATCGTTTCACTTCCTCGGTTCCTCGGCCCCGTCCGGTCCAAGTGGGCAATCGTGAGGAATATGAGGTGAGCAATATCCTGGACTCACGCCTGGTCCGTGGTCGGTTGCAGTTTTTGGTCCATTGGCGTGGTTATGGTCCAGAGGAGCGTTCCTGGGTTCCCTCCGCAGATGTCCATGCTCCTGCTTTGCTCCGAGCCTTCCACGCACGCTTCCCTCAGAAACCGTTCCTTACTCCGCGGAGGAGGGGCCCTTGAGGGGGAGGTACTGTCATGGTCTTACCTTCTTGCTGTTCTCCTTCGTTTGACATGTGCTGGCGGCCATCTTGGTTTCTGGGTTTCTTGTAGCCTCCCACCCTGCGGCTTCTCCTTCCCACTGGGAGGAGCTGGATGCCTAGCTCATATATATAGGAGGTCTGTGGCTTCAGTTCCTTGCTTGGTCCTCCTGTGTTCACATGCTTCTAAGACTGCTGCTGCTTCTGGTTCCTGATCCTGGCCTCGTCTGACTACCCCGCTGGTTCCTGATCCTGGCTTCGTCTGACTACCCTGCTGGTTCCTGATCCAGGCTTCGTCTGACTACCCTTCTGGTTCCTGACCTCTGGCTATGCAAGACCCTGCTTCGGTTTAGCCATCCGTTTGGACTTTTGCTTACAGCTTGATTTTCAATAAAGCCTTCTTATTTCCACTTATCTCTTGTTGTACGTCTGGTTCATGGTTCCATGACATTTTTCACCTGCAACAGCACGAATGTGATTTATATAGTACAGTGCCCCTGTATAAAACAGTACGTAGGGAGAATAAAAAGGACACTGAAAAGGCGGATATCAGAACACAATAATATAAAGAATGGTTATGAACAACATTCCCTGTCGAAACATTTTACGCTATTTCACAATCAAGATCCTAAGGGCCTATCGTTTGCGGCAATTGAAAGAGTTAAGGAACATTGGAGAGGAGGAAACCACATCATGAGGATGTCTTGTATAGGATTGAAATATATATTCAAATTTAACACACTCAGACCGGGAAGACTAAACGCAGACTTTGAGTTGTTTGGCTTCCTATGAACCCACCATGGTGGGGGGGGGAGGCGCCTCTGGCCGATGGAGTGTCGGCGCCCGGCTGTTTTCCAGAAGCCTGACCTTCCCTCGGTGGGAGGCCCCCTTCCCTTTCCTCCTATCAAACACCCAAGTCGCCTGAACAGATTTCTGCAAAAACACACACAGATATATAGGCATATGTAGATACAATGATACATAACTATATATGTTATTATTTGCTTCTATATACATATAACATGAATTCCTAATATAATAGGCATGGTCTAATCCACCCCAAATCGAAAATACAAAGAAGGAAGAGAAAAGGAGGAAAATAATAAAAAAAAACGCTGCGTTACCGCAACAAAAACGCAACTCGTTAACCTCAAGTTTATTAACCACATTTTGTGAGAATGGACATTATGTATTTCCATTTAAGGACAAATGATAGTCTGGAGCATAAATATGGACATTTGATAATAATGGACATTATGGACCCTAGCTAATGAGAAATAACGGATTGAAGAATCCATATATAGATTTAATCCACCCCATTTCTTATGCACACTCCAAGATGGTATATATAGGAGCCCCATGGGTAAATGCGGGTTTAGCCACTGATGAAGGTGTCGGTCTCAGACTCCGAAACTCGTCTGGTGTGAATAAGACGAAACCCGCATCCCATATGTGAACAAGTGCGCACAACTTCTCCCATTTTTTCCTAGAAGCGCTTCCAGTTGCAGTGACAGAACCACAATCGCAGACCGGCCGAACAAGACCGTCACTGCATACGTGGGATGCCGAAGAATTGACGTCACACTTACGTGTCCATCCTACCGCGAGACCAGAGAAGGGGATCCGGACCTGCACGAGCGGCTACAAGCCGTGTAGCCACGAAGACATCAGGACAGGTAACAACAGATTTGGTTGCTACCAGTGGCCACGTGGGACGCCACGTTTGGCCCGACAACCTACTGGCTGAAAGAGACATACTTACCAAACATTGTGTGACTGTACCATTACCAGGTCATATTACTAATATTTCCTAGATTATTAGAACTCTGCAATAACTACTAACATCCTAAATAATACCATTTGGAAATTGTGCAGCATTCCCCTTTATGAACCCAGCGATATATTGCTGGCAACATTAATAACCACAGTAGGACATCACTTTATTTGTTATATACATAGGCGTGCGCAGCCTATTGCAATAGGGTGTGCACCCTAAAGCACAAACACACGCCGCGTGCGCGTGTGTAGTATGTATATATATATATATTATATCCATAGATCCTCCATAACAGTGTGTCAATTTTTATTGTACTAATCTAATACTTGCTTTCAAGAGTTTTCCTTTCTTCCTCAGTACGCTTGAGTATTCAAAAACAATCTACTCCTAAGGGTGGGTTCACATCTGCGTTATGCCATTCCGTTATAGGTTCCGTTTCAAACCGAATATAACTGAATGGCCAGATGGAATGCAAAACAGAAGCCTTTAAGAGGCATTCCATTTTGCTCTATCCTAATAGAAGTTTATGAGAAAGCATAACCGATCTGTCTGGGTCCCCTTATGCAAGAAGGAAAACAAAGTCTTGTTGACAGGACTTTGTTTTCCGTCTTGCATAACGGGAACCAGATGGATCCGTTTTGATTCCCATAGACTTCTATTAGGACGGAGAGCAAACGGAATGCCTCTTGCAGAGTCTGCACTGTACAAGAGAGAGATAGCAGTGGCAGTGAAGAGAAAAGTTCGAGAGCACACAATGACTGCCCCAGAGCCTTTCTGCTGCCTGACCAACCGTATGCTGCCACAGCGCCAGCCCAGCCTGCAGGACATCAGAGAGGCCTGGTGTCCACATTATAGCACCACTACATTTACATTTATTTATCAAAAACCATCATACATAGCTAACAAAAAACATTTTTACTGTCCCTTTAATCAAAAGCCAGAATATAATAAAAGACAAAAAAATAAAACAATTTACTTACAAAAGAAGCTATTCAGTCCTGCTGTGCCATCCTCTGCTTGCTTCCACTGATTCTTTCCCCTCCTTTCTGTCTCTCCTCCTTTCTGCTATGAGGGATCTGTGGATGACACACTGTTATGGGGGATTTGTGGATGACACACTGTTATGAGGGATCTGTGGATGACACACTGTTATGAGGGATCTGTTGATGACACTGTTATAGGGGATCTGTGGGTGACACTGTTATGGGGGCATCTGTGGATGACACACTGTTATGGGCATCTGTTGATGACGCACTGTTATGGGCATCAGTGGATGACACTATTATGGGGGATCTGTGGATGACACTGTTATGGGGATCTGCGGATGACACTGTTATGGGGGCATCAGTGGATGACACTGTTATGGGCATCAGTGGATGACACTATTTTGGGGGATCTGTGGATGACACTGTTATGCGGGATCTGTGGATGACACTGTTATGGGGGCATATGTGGATGATGCACTGTTATGGGGGCATCTGTGGATGACGCACTGTTATGGGGGCATCTGTGGATGACGCACAGTTATGGGGGCATCTGTGGATGACGCACTGTTAAGGGGATATCGGTAGATGGCACTGTCATGGGGGCATCTGTGGATGAAGCACTGTTATTAACAGTGCATCATCCACAGATCCCCACATAACAGTATCATCCACAGATCCCCCCCATAACAGTGTCATCCATAGGTTCCCCCCATAACAGTGTCATCCACAGATCCCCCATAACAGTGTCATTTTCCACACAGACCACACATATCCCTTTAACAGTCTATTAAGAGGTTATCTGTGGATGGCACTGTTATGGGGGTATCTGTGTGGAATCTAGCACAGATGCGGGGGGATCTGTGGTCTGTGGATGACACTGTTATGTGGGGCCGGGGGGATCTGTGGATGACACATATATAGCAGCATCTTGTGCTATATATGTGTCATCATCCACAGATCACCCCCACCCCCCGCCCCCCCATAACAGTGTCCCTGACAGGCCGCCGGGGTCTTATGTAAAGTGTCTAGTATTCCACAATCACTGGGCACTGGGCAGGCTCTCAAACATTCAAACTAGGCCGGCGGCAGCGTAACGTGACGTCACTCACTCCGTCACGCTGCATGCGCCTGTTCCTCCCACTTTATTAATGAAGCAGGCGGAGCAGGCGCGTGACGTTGGAGTGAGTGACGTTACACGTCTGGCCGCTGGGACACGGAGCATGGGAGCACGGGAGCAGTCTGGAGATGTCATTGTGGCTGTGTGGGACAGCCGGGGCTCAAGCGGCAGTGCAGGAGCCTGAGCACGGAGGTGTGATTAGGGTGTGCCCAGGCACACCCAGCACACCCCGTGCGCACGCCTATGGTTATATATTATCAACTAAAGGAATAAAGACTGCAGAAGTACCATAGAGAGGACACTTTATGCCCACCAAAACAATCTACACAAGTTTATATATTCACAAAATGTGTCCACCAAACAGATTGGACAATGCTTTTTTATATATTTATACCTTTTCATATTTTTTATATATTTTTTTATATTTTCATACCTTTTAAACATAACTATTGCACCTTTTTGCACTTTTTTTGCACTACTGTTTGCACTATTCTGTACCTCTATGCCAAATTGGGGGAAGATTGAATTACATTTATGTGTCTCTGATTATATGGGAATATTTAACTGCCATACCTTTTGATCACGCAATCTATTTATATATTTATTTATTTACATGTACTTGTCTATATTCCTACAATTTTTTGTATTAAAAATTTTTTATAACAAATTTTAACTAAATAAATACTTTGCTCTACGTAAATTCAGATGAGGAGTGCTCGTCTATATAGATATACTAAATAACATAACTGTGCATCATCTGCAGATCTCCTATAACAGTGTGTCATCCCTAGATCCCCATTGGTACAAAACCCACCAAAGCACACTGTCATGGTTTGAATCTCTCTGTGACAATGGCCACACCCATCTGCCTCCCAGCCAAGCTCTTGACCTAATCCCTGCTTACCTCATTTGCATAGCCAATCAGAGGGGGTTTTACAATTTACTAATTGAAAGAGGTGTTCCAACTGTCAATATAAATATATGTGATGCATTGAATAAAGAATTTGGTCAGTTTGAACTCACATACAGCCTGACTGGAGTTCTGTGAGAATTAAAACGACACGAGCGGTCATTTGAGGCCGGATCATCAACGGCGGAACCAGCAGATATTGTGGTCACATCAGGGAGTGCCGTGAGAGCAGAATAGAGCGAGCAGGGGCTCTTTACATTGGTGGCAGCGGTGGGATTGGCTCTCCAGTTACTGGGACACTCCAAATCACAACTAGAAATGACCAGCTACGCAGCCTGCAGGAGAGACACGCTGAAAGATTTACTTGAGAGCCGAGGAGGGATCGCTGGGATAAAGAACAAGGCCACCTTGATCAGTGAGTTAGCTGAGATGGATCAGAGGGATGGTGATGCTGGACCTCGGTCCGTGGAAGACTTGTTTCAGCAACGAGTTAGAGAGCGGTTGGCATTATATGGTGCCAACCCATCTGAGAAGGCCATACAGAATGCCATCAGAGACATCCAGCTGCAGGATGAGCGGCAAGAGAGAGAACTAGAGCGACAAGTGAGAGAATTGGAGCAACAACATGAGTGGAAAATGGCGGAAATACGTCAATCAGAGACAGCACCTAGAGATACAGCACCTGTCCGTAAGTTGCCCTTTCACACATTCAAATTATTTAAGGAAGGAGAGGAGGAAATAGAAGAGTTCCTCCAGGACTTTGAGAGACTGTGCCAGATACATAAAGTGCCGTCCCAAGATCGGGACACCTTACTGGCAAGTAACCTAACTGACAAAGCTGCGGATGTGTATCAGGCCATGGAGGATGAGGACGCCATGGATTATGACCGGGTAAAAGAAGCCCCGCTAGCCCGATTTGCCATTACCCCTGAAGCCAGCCGGATTAAGTTTCGAGAATCCCGGAAACAAGGCAACCTAACCTATGTGGAGTGGGCACATCATCTGCAGCGGAACCTCAAGGGCTGGTTCCAGGGAAACCATGCTCATACCATAGAGGACATCACCCAGCTAGTTCTCTTAGAGCAGTTCTTTGACCACACCCCTCTGATAGTACGGGATTGGGTGCAAGATAAGCGGCCACAGACGGAACAGCAAGCAGCGACTTTGGCCGATGAATATCTGGACTCTCGGTGATCCATTGGAGGCCAGCGGTATCCACTACCGCGGCCCAGTGTATCGACCTTGAGCCCAACTCCAGTATCTCAATGGGCTGCCTCTAGACCCTTAGCCCGATCAAAACATTCTACGGGGCCTAAGTGCTATACATGTAATCAGACGGGTCATCTGCAGCGTTCTTGCCCTAACCAATCCCCGAGGTACCAAGAGACTGCCCAGTTATCCAGGTCGGTGACTTATTGCCTCCATATCGAGGCCAACCCTCTAGATGTTCAGGAAGAGTTTGGTGAGCTGTTCGAGGCTGATCCCGCCCAGGCCGCAGCTGAAGATAATCGGCAGCACCATCGTCTGGCAGTATGGGTTAATGGGCAACCGGCCCAGGGACTTTGTGATTCCGGGGCTACGATTACCCTGAACCGGCCAGACTGTGGCAGTCAGGGTAGCAGGGGGCAAGGTGCTGCATTTATCCACCACCAGAGTGCACCAGGATTAGGGCTCCGGGAAACGACAAGTGCGAGTAGGAATACTCTGTGAGTTACCCGCAGAAGTACTTTTGGGGAATGACTTGGGGCATTTTACTTCATTTGCACCAGAGACCGCCATGGCTGTGACCACAGGACAACAAAGCCACCTACAAGGCAACTCCACTCCTATGGGGACCCAGGTAAGACCAAATCCTCCCACGTTACCCCGACTTGACAACTCCATGTCCTGGGATTCTCCTTCCGACGTTAGGCAAGAAACCCGGAGAGACCCTACTTTAGCGTGCTATTGGGACAGGGCGGGCAAGGATTCAGGGGGGTTAGGGGAAGACAGAATAGAGTGGGAGGGAGGGCTTCTTTATCGTTACACTGAAGGGGTGGGCAACGGGAAGTGTGAGGGCCCCCACAAACAGCTAGTCGTACCCCAGAAGTACAGACAGGAGCTATTGAGGCTGGCTCACGATATCCCCTTGGCCAGACATTTAGGGATAGCTAAGACCCGGAGTCGGTTGTCTCGTGCTTTCTTCTGGCCTAGGTTACATGCAGAGGTACGAGAATACTGCCGGACCTGTGAGACTTGCCAGAGGGTAGAAAAGGCGGGGGATCATCCAAAAGCCTCTCTGCACCCTATGCCGATAATTAGGGAACCCTTTAGCCGGATAGCAGTAGACATTATTGGCCCACTGGCCCGCCCCAGTGCCAGTGGTGGATTACGCCACCCGCTACCCGGAAGCTATTCCCCTATCCAATATCCAGGCTGACACGGTAGATGATGCCTTACTGCGGGTGTTTACTAGGGTAGGATTTCCCCAGGAGATATTGTCTGATCAAGGAAATCAGTTCACCGCCAAGCTGACCCAGCAGCTCTGGTGCCCCTGTGGTATTAAAACCCTCCAGAGCGCACCCTACCACCCCCAAACGAATGGGCTGTGCGGGGGATTTAACGGGACCCTAAAACAGCTACTTCCGGCCTTCGTGGAGAGTAGGAAGGATTGGGAAAAATATCTTCCCCACCTACTGTTCGCCTACTGGGAGGTACCTCAAGAGTCCACAGGGTTTTCACCATTTGAGCTGTTGTATTAGACTTAGTGAGGGCCCAGTGGGAAGGGGGAGAGGATCCTGAAGGCCTCCCCATCCTTACTTACGTCTTGGAACTCAGGGATCGACTGCAGGAACTTACCGAGGTAGTCCATGAGAATATGCAATCAGCCCAGAGTCAGCAGAAGGTTTGGTATGATTGATCTGCTCGGAATCGCACTTTTTGTGTCAGACAGAAGGTCCTAGTACTAAAACCCTTGAAACAAAATAAATTACAGGCCTCCTGGCAGGGCCCTTATCAGGTGGTGAAACAGCTGTGCGACACCACCTATGTGGTCGCCAGCTGTGCAGACACAAGAATTAAGAGGACATTCCACATCAATATGATGAAGACCTATCACGAGAGGGCTGAGGCAGTAGCCGCCATATGCGCTCCTGCCACCGGGGACTCTGAATACCTGCCGATGCTGGAGCTTCCTGCAATCAGTAACCGTTCTGGGGGGGTGGAAGATGTTCAGTTAGGAGATGGGTTAGGACCCCAGGAACAAGAATAGGTCAGGGAATTACTCCAGGACCGGAAAGAGATGTTCTCAACACTCCCTGGATACACTCACTTGGCAGTGCACAAGGAGGAGACACTCGGGCAGAAGCCCCTGAGACAATCAGCCTATAGGATTCCCAGAGCTGTGCAAGAAGGGATGAGAGCAGAGGTTAGGGTGGTGCTTGAGTTAGGGGTGATCGAACCATCAGCAAGCCCCTGGGATTCCCCTGTAGTATTAGTCCCAAAACGGGATGGCACGACCCGATTTTGTGTGTGGACTATAGGCGACTGAATGACTGTACTGTGACAGACGCCTACCCCATGCCCCGAGTGGACGAATTGTTGGACAAAATAGCTCAGGGACATTTTCTGATGACTATTGACCTGTGTAAGGGCTACTGACAGATTCCCCTGGAGGCGGATGCCATTCCAAAGTCGGCCTTCATCACCACGTTTGGCCTTTATCAGTTCCGGGTAATGCCATTTGGGATGAAAAATGCTCTGGCTACCTTCCAACGAATTATAGATCAACTCCTCGGTGGTCTGCAGGATTTTGCATGCGCATATCTTGATGACATTGCAATCTATAGCCAGACATGGGAGGAGCATCTCAGACACCTGGGCATAGTGCTAGACAGAATCAGGTTTGCAGGCCTGACCCTGAAGCCAGACAAGTGTAATATCGGGATGTCGGAGGTACAATATTTGGGACATAGAATGGGATGTGGGAAGCAGAGGCCGGAGCCTGCAAAAATCGAGGCCATCCTAAACTGGCCAGTTCCCAGAACCAAGGCCCAGACGGGCTCAAATAATTTTGTACAAAATGATTTGCCAAGTATCTCTAACTTATTAGTTCAGCATTTGATATTATGATGCAATTTTGTACTTTATTTGGTTTGCAGTGAGCTGTTGCATTGCTTGTTTTGTTTAACAGTCTTGTTCTCAGCCATAGCAACGTGCCCCTGCGCTTTGGGATGTGCTGACTGACCCCCTTTTTTTATGCTGCCATGAAAAAAGAATGTTTGGCTTTAGTCTGGGCTTTAAAGAAATTGCAGCCCTACGTGTATGGACGCTCTTTTACCGTCATGACGGACCACAATCCCTTGATATGGCTAAACCGGGTGGCGGGAGAGAATGGCCGATTACTAAGGTGGAGCCTAGCTTTGCAACCCTACAATTTCACCATACAATATCGGCCAGGGCCTCAAAACAGGAATGCGGATGGATCATCCCGGCAAACCGACCTGAAATCTTAAGAATACTTTTCCAACATCCTCGAAATGACCCGGTGAGGGTCCCACTGTGGCTGTTGGACTGTTTCCCGGGAGGGGGGCAATGTCATGGTTTGAAAGTCGTTTGAGGCCGGATCATCAACGGCGGAACCAGCAGATATTGTGGTCACATCAGGGAGTGCCGTGAGAGCAGAATAGAGCGAGGAGGGGCTCGTTACACACACCATTTGGTTCAAAATATTTTTTCTTTAATTTTTTTTCCTCTAAAACCTAAATGCGTCTTATCATCAGGTGCATCTTATAAAGTGAAAAATAAGGTAATTGAATAATAACTTATTCTAACATTATTAACCCCTTAAGGACTATTTGACCTTAAGGACTTGGCCATTTTTTTTAAATCTGACCAGTGTCACTTTAAGTGCTCATAACTTTAAAACGCTTTGACTTACCCAGGCCGTTCTGAGATGGTTTTTTGTCACATATTGTACTTCATGACACTGCTAAAATTGAGTCCCCCCCAAAAATTTTTGCATAAAAAATACCATATTTACCAAAAATTTTGAAAAATTAGCAAATTTCAAAGTTTCAGTTTCTCTACTTCTGTAATACATAGTAACACCCCCAAAAATTGTAATGACTTTACATTCCCCATATGTCTTCTTCATGTTTAGAGCATTTTGGGAATGATATTTTATTTTTTGGGGATGTTACAAGGCTTAGAAGTTTAGAAGCAAATTTTGCAATTTTTCAGAAATCTTCAAAATCCCACTTTTTATGGACCAGTTCAGGTTTGAAGTCACTTTGTGAGGCTTACATAATAGAAACCCCCAAAAATGCCCATTCTAGAAACTACACCCCTCCAGGTTTTCAAAACTGTTTTACAAACTTTGTTAACCCTTTAGGTCTTCCACAAGACTTCATGGCAAATGGACATAAATTTTATGAATTTTGATTTTTCATTTTCTTTTCCAATATAATCATTTTTTTCCTGGAGAAAAACAAGGGTTAACTGCCAAACAAAACTCAAAATTAGTTGCCCTGATTCTGTAGTTTGCAGAAACACCCCATATGTGGTCGTAAACTTCTGTTTGGCCAAACGGGAGGACATAGAAGGAGGGGAACACCATATGGGTTTTGCAAGGCAGATTTTGCAGGACTGGTTTTGTCTATACCATGTCCCATTTGAAGCCCCCTGTTGCACCCCTAGAATAGAAATTTTAAAAAAGTGACTCCATCTAAGAAAGTACACCCCTCAAGGTATTCAAAACTGGGTTTACAAACTTTGTTAACCCTTTAGGTGTTCCACAAGAGTTAATGGCAGATGGAGAAACAATTTTGAAATTTCAATTTTTAGGAAAATTTTCCAATATAATCAATTTTTTCCAGGAGTAAAACAAGGGTTAACTGCCAAACAAAACTTAATATGGGTTGCCCTGATTCTGTAGTTTGCAAAAACACCCCATATGTGGTCTTAAACTACTGTTTGGCCAAAAGGGAGCACATAGAAGGAGGGGAACACCATATGGGTTTTGGAAGGCAGATTTTGCAGGACTGGTTTTGTTTATACCATGTCCCATTTGAAGCCCCCTGTTGCACCCCTAGAATAGAAATTTTAAAAAAGTGACTCCCTCTAAGAAAGTACACCCCTCAAGGTATTCAAAACTGGGTTTACAAACTTTGTTAACCCTTTAAGTGTTCCACAAGAGTTAATGACAGATGGAGAAACAATTTCGAAATTTCTATTTTTGGGAAAATTTTCCAATATAATCAATTTTCTCCAGGAGTAAAACAAGGGTTAACTGCCAAACAAAACTCAATATGGGTTGCCCTGATTCTGTAGTTTGCAAAAACACCCCATATGTGGTCGTAAACTACTGTTTGGCCAAATGGGAGCACATAGAAGGAGGGGAACACCATATGGGTTTTGGAAGGCAGATTTTGCAGGACTGGTTTTGTTTATACCATGTTCCATTTGAAGCCCCCTGTTGCACCCCTAGAATAGAAATTTTAAAAAAGTGACTCCCTCTAAGAAAGTACACCCCTCAAGGTATTCAAAACTGGGTTTACAAACTTTGTTAACCCTTTAGGTGTTCCACAAGAGTTAATGGCAGATGGAGAAACTATTTCAAAACTTCTATTTTTTGGAAAATTTTTCCATTTTAACCCTTACTTTATTACTGGAAAAAATGGGTTAACAGACAAACAAAACGCAAAATGTGTTGCCCTGATTCTGTAGTTTGCAGAAACACCCCATATGTGGTCGTACACTACTATTTGGCTAAACGGCAGGACATAGAAGAAGGGGAATGTCATATGGTTTTTGGAAGGCGGATTTTGCTGGACTGGTTTATTTACACCATGTACCCTTTCAAGCCCCCTGATGCACCCCTAGAGTAGAAACTCCATTAAAGTGACCCCATCTAGGAAACTACAGGATAAGGTGGTTGTTGTTTTGGGACTATTTTAGGGGTAAATATGATTTTTGGTTGCTCTATATTACTCTTTTTTGAGGCAAGGTAACAAAAAATTTAAATTCAAAAATTGTTTCTACATTCGCTATTTAGTGTTGTGGAACACCTAAAGGGGTTAACATAGTTTGTAAAGTGACATTTGAATACCTTGAGGGGTGTAGTTTCTTAGATGGGGTCACTTTTTGGAGTTTCTAGTCTAGGCTACATGAGGGGGGCTTCTAATGGGACATGGTGTCAATAAAAAAACAGTCCATCAAAATCTGCCTCCCAGAAACCGTATGGAGTTCCCTTCGTTCTATGCTCTGCCGTGCGGCTATATAGCCATTGACGACCACATATGGGGTGTTTCTGCAAACTACAGAATCAGGGCAATAAATATTTAGTTTTGTTTGGCTGTTAACCCTTGCTTTATTACCGGAAAAAAGGATTCAAATGGAAATTTTGCCCAAATTGGGGGTGTTTTGGCACCGTTTTTATTTTATATTTTTAACACCGTTCATCCGAGGCGTTTGGTCAAAAGTTATTTTTATAGCAACGACTTTTACACACACGACGATGCCCAATATGTATGGCTCTCAGACTTTGGAGACACTAAGCAGGCATCCTAAAACTGCGGCCCTCTAGAGGTTGTAAAACTACAATTCCCACCATGCCCTGCTGATGGCTGTAGGTTGTCTGGGCATGCTGGGAGTTATAGTTTTACAACATCTGGAGGGCCGCAGTTTGAGGATGCCTGCACTAAAACTAATATTTTTTTGGGGGGAAAAAATTGTTTCCGTGTCTCCAAAGTCTGAGAGCCATAGTTTTTTATGTTCTCTAGTGGACTGTTGGGGATTATAAAAATTTAGTACTCCATGGAAGTGTGATACTCCCTGAAGCAATCGATAACGCAGAGGCCCGGATGATCGGGGCACGTGTCGCACTGAGTGGTGGTGTCCTTCCGTATCCCCTTCCTGCGACACACTCTGCACTTTTTCTGGGTTCGTCCCTTCTTTCCAGTATGGGGGACCACACCTGGAAAGTGTTGGCCAGGGACGATCTGGGGGCCTCCAGTTCCCGAGGTACTCCAGCCTGCTCTTTCCCGGTCCGAAAAGATCAGGGCCTTGAGGACTGCCTCATAGAACTGGAGGAATGTCCCTGTTGCTGCCAGCGCTTCGGGATAGTACAAAAGAGTTGTACATGGCAACCTGTACCAAGTAGACCGCAACTTTTTTGTACCATGCCCGGGTTTTGCGCATGGCGTTATATGGCTTGAGGACTTGATCAGAGAGATCAACTCCTCACATATACCAATTGTAGTCGATGATACAATCGGGCTTGAGGACCGTTGCCGCGGTACCTCGCACAGAGACGGGGGTGGTGCTGTTACCGTGGATTGTGGACAGCATAAGGACATCCCTCTTGTCCTTATACCTGACCAGCAACAGGTTTCCACTGGTAAGGGCACGGGTCTCACCCCTGGGGATAGGTACCTGGAGGGGGTAGGCAGGGAGGTTGCGTTGATTTTTCCGCACGGTCCCACAAGCGAACGTGGATCTGGTGGCAAGGGACCTGAACAAGGGGATACTGGTATAAAAGTTATCCACAAGTGGTAACCGTTATCCAGCAGTGGGTACATAAGGTCCCACACGAGTTTCCCGCTAACCAGAGTGGGGGGACATTCTGGGGGTTGAATACGGGAATCTCACCCCTCGTACACACGAAATTTGTAAGTGTACCCTGACGTACTCTCACAAATTTTGTATAGCTTCACGCCATACATCGCCCGCTTTGTGGGAATATATTGGCGGAAACTGAGTCTCCCCTTGAACGCAATGAGAGACTCATCAACCGCGACCTCCCTTCCAGGTACGTAGGCCATTGACATGCGGCGGGTTGCCCTCCTGGCGTCAGTCTCAGGGGAAGGGCGGAAGTTGCAGTTACGTGGCAGGCAAGGATTGGCCATGCGCCGCTCATATGACCATAACTACGTAAGTGTCACATGCAACCCTCCGGAGCATTGGATAGGCTCTAGTACTTTAAAATACACCTCGTCATTTCCCTCCGCCTCTCCTCCTGAAATACCGAAAACGTGAAACGCGCGTTGAGGGACAGGCACTAATCTTTACTTCCACCACTTGTTATTTTATAAATTGGTAGATTTCTTCATTTGGGGTCACGATTCATTATAGATATCAGTGGTTGTCTCACAGCTATTTATCACAAAGAGCAGGCAGCATTACAGTAGATTAATACTATTACCATATTTTTAGCTTTATAGGACGCACCTGATAATAAGATGCACCTAGGTTTTTAAGGAGGAAAATAAGAAAAAAAACGTATTTTGAACCAAAAGGTGTGCTTTTGGTGGGTTTTGAACTAATAGTGGTCTGTGGATGACGCTATTATAGGGGATCTGTGGATGACAATGCTATGGAGGGGATCTGTGGATGACGCACTGTTAGGGGATCTGTGGATGACACTGTTATGGGGATCTGTGGATGACACACTGATATGGGAGGAGCTGTGGATGACACTGTTATGGAGGGGATCTGTGAAAGATGCACTGTATGGGGGATCTGTGGATGACACTGTTATGGGGATCTGTGGATGACACTGTTATGGGGATCTGTGGATGACACACTGATATGGAGGGAGCTGTGGATGATACTGTTATGTGGGATCTGTGGATGATACTGCTATGGGGATACCTGTGGATGACACTGTTATGGGGGGATCTATGGATGACACTGTTATGGGGGATATGTGGATGACATGGAGGGTATATAGCATCTTATGCTGGTCCCCTCTGTGTCTTCTCATGTCCCTGTGTAAATAGTGACCCCCATTACACCGAGCTCTGCTCACAGCAGTCTTCATATGTAAAGATTAGTCATGTAATCCTCAACAAGTGGCTCTGCTTTGTTAAACTCCTGTAGTCATCTGTAGTAGTACTCACTATCAAGCTAGCAGGCAGGCCGGCAGCGTAACGTCACTCAGTCAGTCATGCTGCCCCCACTTTATTAATGAAGCTGGCAGAGAAGGAGCATGATGGAGTGAGTGACGTTACGCTGCTGGCCTGCTAGCTTGATAGTGAGTACTACTACAGACTTACTGTAGTTTAACAAAGCAGAGACACTTGTTGAGGATTACATGACTAATCTTTACATATGAAAATTGCTGTGAGCGGGGCCCAGCGTAATGGAGTACAGTGACTGCACCGGGCCCCCCACCACAAGTGAAACAGCAGTTTCTGGCCTCCAGCCCCTCCTTCCACCCCGTGTGATAGAGCTCTGATACATCGCAGGCTGCGCTGTACAGCGTAGAGGCCGGCGATGTATCAGTGTCAGCAATGTAAAAATTGCAACCTTCTCTTTATAAGGCTACTTTCACACTCGCGTTTGGTGCGGATCTGTCATGGATCTGAACAGACGGATCCGTTCAGATAGTAGAAACCGTCTGCATCCGTTCAGAACGGATCAGTTTGGCTCAGTTTCATCAGACGGACACCAAAACGCTGCAAGCAGTGTTTTCGTGTCTACCTCCAAAGCGGAATGGAGACGGAATGGAGACAAAATGATGCATTCTGAGCGGATCCTTTTCCATTCAGAATGCATTAGTTCAAAACTGATCCGTTTTGGACCGCTTGTGAGAGCCCTGAAACGGATCTCAGAAACGGAAAGCCAAAACGCCAGTGTAAAGTAGCCTATGATGCACTGGAAAAAAGTGTGTCTTATAAAGCGGAAAATACGGTATCTTGTTCATATTGTGGCATGCATCTAGTCCCTTTTCTTTACTATTATGAACCTCTTTTCCCACCACATTTCCCCCCCTCCATTTTTTTTACATTATGGTCTTGTATTTCTTTAACCACTTCAGCCCCGCTAGCTGAAACCACCTTCATGACCAGAGCACTTTTTACACTTCTGCACTACACTACTTTCACCGTTTATCGCTCGGTCATGCAACTTACCACCCAAATGAATTTTACCTCCTTTTCTTCTCACTAATAGAGCTTTCATTTGGTGGTATTTTATTGCTGCTGGCATTTTTCCTTTTTTGTTATTAATCGAAATGTAACGATTTTTTTTTGCAAAAAAATGACATTTTTCACTTTCAGCTGTAAAATTTTGCAAAAGAAAAACGACATCCATATATAAATTTTTCGCTAAATTTATAGTTCTACATGTCTTTGATAAAAAAAAATGTTTGGGCAAAAAAAAAAATGGTTTGGGTAAAAGTTATAGCGTTTACAAACTATGGTACAAAAATGTGAATTTCCGCTTTTTGAAGCAGCTCTGACTTTCTGAGCACCTGTCATGATTCCTGAGGTTCTACAATGCCCAAACAGTAGAAAAAACCCCACAAATGACCCCATTTCGGAAAGTAGACACCCTAGGGTATTCGCTGATGGGCATAGTGAGTTCATAGAACTTTTTATTTTTTGTCACAAGTTAGCGGAAAATGATGATGATTTTTTATTTTTATTTTTTTCTTACAAAGTCTCATATTCCACTAACTTGCGACAAAAAATAAAAATTCTAGGAACTCGCCATGCCCCTCACGGAATACCTTGGGGTGTCTTCTTTCCAAAATGGGGTCACTTGTGGGGTAGTTATACTGCCCTGGCAATTTAGGGGCCCAAATGTGTGAGAAGTAACTTTGCAATCAAATGTGTAAAAAATGACCGGTGAAATCCGAAAGGTGCACTTTGGAATATGTGCCCCTTTGCCCACCTAGGCTGCAAAAAAGTGTCACACATCTGGTATCGCCGTACTCAGGAGAAGTTGGGGAATGTGTTTTGGGGTGTCATTTTACATATACCCATGCTGGGTGAGAGAAATATCTTGGCAAAAGACAACTTTTCCAATTTTTTTTATACAAAGTTGGCATTTGACCAAGATATTTTTCTCACCCAGCATGGGTATATGTAAAATGACACCCCAAAAACACATTCCCCAACTTCTCCTGAGTACGGCGATACCAGATGTGTCACACTTTTTTGCAGCCAAGGTGGGCAAAGGGGCACATATTCCAAAGTGCACCTTTCGGATTTCGCAGGCATTTTTTACACATTTTGATTGCAAAGTACTTCTCACACATTTGGGCCCCTAAATTGCCAGGGCAGTATAACTACGCCACAAGTGACCCCATTTTGGAAAGAAGACACCCCAAGGTATTCCGTAAGGGGCATGGCGAGTTCCTAGAATTTTTTATTTTTTGTCGCAAGTTAGTGGAATATGAGACTTTGAAGGAAAAAAGAAAAAAATGAAAATCATCATTTTCCGCTAACTTGTGACAAAAAATAAAAAATTCGAGGAACTCGCCGTGCCCCTCACGGAATACCTTGGGGTGTCTTCTTTCCAAAATGGGGTCACTTGTGGCGTAGTTATACTGCCCTGGCAATTTAGGGGCCCAAATGTGTGAGAAGTACTTTGCAATCAAAATGTGTAAAAAATGGCCTGCGAAATCCGAAAGGTGCACTTTGGAATATGTGCCCCTTTGCCCACCTTGGCTGCAAAAAAGTGTCACACATCTGGTATCGCCGTACTCAGGAGACAGCTGGGGAATGTGTTTTGGGGTGTCATTTACATATACCCATGCTGGGTGAGAGAAATATCTTGGCAAAAGATAACTTTTCCAATTTTTTTATACAAAGTTGGCATTTGACCAAGATATTTTTCTCACCCAGCATGGGTATATGTAAAATGACACCCCAAAACACATTCCCCACTTCTCCTGAGTACGGCGATACCAGATGTGTGACACTTTTTTGCAGCCTAGATGCGCAAAGGTGCCCAAATTCCTTTTAGGAGGGCATTTTTTGACATTCGGATCCCAGACTTCTTCTCACACTTTCGGGCCCCTAAAAAGCCAGGGCAGTATAAATACCCCACATGTGACCCCACTTTGGAAAGAAGACACCCCAAGGTATTCAATGAGGGGCCTGGCGAGTTCATAGAATTTTTTATTTTTTTTGCATAAGTTAGCGGAAATTGTTTTTTTTTGTTTTTTTCTCACAAAGTCTCACTTTCCGCTAACTTAGGACAAAAATTTAAATCTTTCATGGACTCAATATGCCCCTCACGGAATACCTTGGGGTGTCTTCTTTCCGAAATGGGGTCACATGTGGGGTATTTATACTGCCCTGGCTTTTTAGGGGCCCTAAAGCGTGAGAAGAAGTCTGGAATATAAATGTCAAAAAATGTTTACGCATTTGGATTCCGTGAGGGGTATGGTGAGTTCATGTGAGATTTTATTTTTTGACACAAGTTAGTGGAATATGAGACTTTGTAAGAAAAAACAAAAACAAAAACAAACAATAATTTCCGCTAACTTGGGCCCAAAAAATGTCTGAATGGAGCCTTACAGGGGGGGGGGGGTGATCAATGACAGGGGGGTGATCAATGACAGGGGGGTAATCAATGACAGGGGGGTGATCACCCATATAGACTCCCTGATCACCCCCCTGTCATTGATCACCCCCCTGGTAAGGCTCCATTCAGACGTCCGTATGATTTTACGGATCCATGGATCGGATCCGCAAAACACATGGGACGTCTGAATGGAGCCTTACAGGGGGGTTTATCAATGACAGGGGGTGATCAGGTGATCACCCCCTTGTCACTGATCACCCCCCCCTGTAAGGCTCCATTCAGACGTCCGTATGATTTTACGGATCCATGGATACATGGATCGGATCCGCAAAACACATGCGGACGTCTGAATGGAGCCTTACAGGGGGGTTATCAATGACAGGGGGTGACAGGGGTGATCACCCCCCTGTCACTGATCACCCCCCTGTAAGGCTCCATTCAGACGTCCGTATGATTTTTACGGATCCATGGATACATGGATCGGATCCGCAAAACACATGCGGACGTCTGAATGGAGCCTTACAGGGGGGTGATCAATGACAGGCGGTGATCAATGACAGGGGTGATCAGGGAGTGTTATGCGTGATCACCCGCCTGTCATTGATCACCCCCCTGTAAGGCTCCATTCAGACGTCCGCATGTGTTTTGCGGATCCGATCCATGTATCCGTAAAAATCATGCGGACGTCTGAATGGAGCCTTACAGGGGGGTGATCAATGACAGGGGTGATCAGGGAGTGTATATGGGTGATCACCCCCCTGTCATTGATCACCCCCCTGTAAGGCTCCATTCAGACGTCCGTATGATTTTTACGGATCCATGGATACATGGATCGGATCCGCAAAACACATGCGGACGTCTGAATGGAGCCTTACAGGGGGGTGATCAATGACAGGGGGTGATCAGGGAGTGTATATGCGTGATCACCCGCCTGTCATTGATCACAGGCTCCATTCAGACGTCCGCATGTGTTTTGCGGATCCGATCCATGTATCCGTGGATCCGTAAAAATCATACGGACGTCTGAACGGAGCCTGACAGGGGGGTGATCAATGACAGGGGGGTGATCAATGACAGGGGGGTGATCAGGGATTTATATGGGGTGATCATGGGTGATCAGGGGTTCATAAAGGGTTAATAAGTGACGGGGGGGTGTAGTGTAGTGTAGTGTTTGGTGCGACTTTACTGACCTACCTGTGTCCTCTGGTGGTCGATCCTAACAAAAGGGACCACCAGAGGACCAGGTAGGAGGTATTAGACGCTGTTATCAAAACAGCGTCTAATATACCTGTTAGGGGTTAAAAATTCGGATCTCCAGCCTGCCAGCGAGCGATCGCCGCTGGCATGCTGGAGATCCACTCGCTTACCTTCCGTTCCTGTGAG